>NC_088608.1:37306666-37621388 GCF_036013475.1 Columba livia | reverse complement strand
GACAAGATTATAAATGAGAGCTGCATATGGAAGCCTCTAATTTTTCATAAGTAAATGAATTAATTTATCATAGCTGTTGTGTTTTATTGCTGTCTCCATGCCAGACTGGCCAGCTTCTTTATTTCCCCTTTTGCCTTCTAAATACTGAATCCATGTCATTGTGTTTGACAGCTTTCTGATTCCCCTGTCAGATGCAATTTGGTGCTAATCACATTTTCTTTGCTTAGTGTCAATGATACGGGCCATGCATAATATTCCTGTATGTCCACTTATTTACTTGAGACACAGCTGAAATGTCTTGGGCATTAATCTGGTGGAGCTACTACATTGAAATGCAAAAATGCTGCTTGAGTAGTAAGATAATGTGGTGTGGCAGATGTGCAGTAGATAACACTGAGCCTAAACTACTGATCTTTACCAAGCTGTGATGCATTCTATTTGTCGCTTTTGCATACCTTTTCATTTAAAAAACAAAAAGAAATTATTATAACCAGTTCTGGTTCATTAGAATGGTGTCATTTATAGTTTAATTCCTTCTCTGTGATCAAAACATGGGAAATACTTCTCCCTTCCAGCCCTCCCTCCACACCCCCATCCAGGCTATATATGTTATATATTTTGAATGTGAGTATTCGTGTATTTCAGTTCCTTGTGGTTGTATTTTTTCAGTGTCCCCTCCCCATCTCTGCAGTTTCCAACACTTGTTCCTGAGTCCTAGATATTTAAAATATCTGTAAGTTCCATTAGTTTCTATTACTGAAAGCTAGAGGATGCTGGAGGTCTTCATCTCTTAATTCCTACAAAGGCTGGTTTGCAACACTTTTGCCTAAACTGTATTGAACCTCTATTTTGTAATATGTATTTTCTCTAGTTGTGTATTGAAATGCTTTTTGTACAACGAAGAAAAGTGGATGTTTCTGGAGGATGTCAAGACCTTGAAACATGTGCCCCTGCAGTGCATATCAAGAATTCGGTCATGCATTTTTGTATTTACCAAATTATGCGTTTTCTTCGATTTCTGCATGTTTTTGTCTGCCCTGAAATACCGCTATCTGTTTTTCTGCTACTTCATAGAAACCGCGATGATGGCTTGCGAAAGACCCGACTGCTTTATATGCCGTTCAAATTTATTCCCTATTTGTATAAAAGCACTTAAGTGGGAGATTTGGGAAAGGATAAAATGTTAATCTGTCATAAAATGGATGAATTTCGAGAAAAGTGTATTTTATATAAAATAAATCAGATTATTGTATGCTTGTCAGCCATGTAGACGATTAAGGCTGTTTTTTTCTACCACCACATTCTGTGTATGAGCCAAGTGGGTGCTGCTGTTGGGAGGAAGAGCTGGTGCCTGTGAACCAGCAGTTCGGAACCCCTGTTTCTCGGGGTGGGAATTGTGTTTCCACACCAGCAAATCCCGTTTCCACATGAGGAAATCCCAGGCTGGAAACGCGCTTTACGCACAGCACATGGCTTCTGTTTAGTATTTGCACTATATATGCTCGCAGTAAAGCGTTTCAGCAAGTAATGCAAGTGTGATAGTTACACGATGGCGTTTCTGACAATGTTATTTCTTACCGCTGTACAATTCTCTGCATTCCTTGACATCTCAGGGTTCTTGAAAACGGAAGGTTCACCTGAAACCTTGAAAAATGACTTTTGATTCCGAATACCTTGCTGTTCACATGGGATCCGCTCACTTGTGCTTGGAACAAGCTGCGTGGTGAAGTTCTTTTTCCTTTTCTGAAGGACAGGTTGAAATTCCTCCCCTTTCTGAGATGCCGGATGGGTTTTGGGGGCAGTCATGGGTAAGTGATTTGACACTGCGCGTCGCTTCTCCTGGATGTCAAATTAAGATCAATATTTTGTAAAGCGCTTGAACTATTGATGGAAAATGTTGGTGAGGAAAAAGATAATTACGTGGTTGTAGCAGTAACCTGGGACTTGAGGAAGAGTGGGCTTCACTCCAGCCTTGTCTTCCATATGCTGGGTTATTTTAGATAAATCAGCTTCATTGAGCCTTTATGTGTGTTAATGAATTAGGAATGATAGTTCATAAGTGTTCCTTGAGGATATATATAGACACACAGCACACTGGTTGTACATGGTGATTTCTGTGGCTGTCCATTGTCAGTGTATTAGAATGTGCTGCTAGCAACAAATCCACTTAATGAAACTAATACAGTTTGTCTGCTGGAGAAGTAGGATTTAGGTACTTTACTTAAAATTAAGGGACTGGAATATAGCTGCTCTGTATTTTTTGTTTGTGGAAACAGAAAATGTTTTACTCATTACATCAATATACCATCCACTAAGAATACGGAGAATTCATATTGTCTTATGTAGTAGTTCTTTTTTTTTGAAAGTATTGAATTAAAAAAAGAAATCAAATGCTTTGAAATTCCTGTTTACTAGCAGAACTGCTGATTTTTAGTTCATGTCTCTTTTCAGACTAATAGTATTTATATATACTTTAAGTTTCACAGATTATCCGCTTTGTTGTTAAACGCGTCTGTATAATGATAGTGGAGCTAGAACTGGGATGTTGTGGTACCTTAAAATCAATTTTTCTGTTGATTATATCCAATTCATAGGACTACATAATATATTTGAGTGTGGACATTAATTCTTAATTCTTTTAACTGATATTTTGATTTTGTGTTGGAAGATATAGAAAGGGTTCCAAAGAAAGACTGAAGTGAGCATATCCAACCCTTATCCTCCGTGCCCAGGCTCCCTGTGCTGATGATTAATTGGAAATGTGAACATCTGTGTGGGAACAGTGGAAGTGCCAAACTTCTCAGGGGCTGTAACTGCTTGGTAGGCTTCACGTTCATCGGGTGTGAAAGAAAGTTCCTGTGATGTAGAGAAATCTCCCTCCGCTGATGACTCGGATGATGTAACTTGTGTTTCTTAACAGTAGCTGAGGAAATATTAGTTGAGTGACTCACTGAATGTTGGTGAGGTGGCTGCATGTACAGTGCATCTTAGGGCAATTCTCTAATGATGTTTTGGGGGAGACTATCTCAAAAACTAATCAGGTTGGTCAACACGTGTCCAAGAGGAGGCAATGAATGGTAAACTGCTGCAGTGATGTGCTGTGAATTTACACCATTTTTGTTTTACTCATTGATTTGTAAAAGGGAGAATGTAAGTTGTGTTGCAAATGTATTTTGCGCACAGAATCAACCAGGAGCTCCACCTGGAACGTGCTCCTGCTCAAAAATGCCTCTGTTCTTCTCCCCCACAAAGTGCTGTATTGTGGCTTTAAAAGGTCTTAAAGGAAACCATCTAGAGACTTGCTAAAAATGACTGGTTGGTTTTCAGAGCTTGCTAAAAATACTGAGGTGGAGGAAACCTTGTCAGGGTTGGCTGTCAGTAACACGTACTTACATACCTGCTTGGAAATGAAAGTTGAAACAGTATGTGTTTGGTGCGCTTGGATACAGAAACTTTGAGAAAGGGTGATGTGCATAATCACATCAGCGGTTGTTGCCTCTTTTGTTCACTTTTAATGCAGCTGCTAATGGATTTGTTATTTTTTTTCTTTTTTTTTTTTTTTTAATTTTCTAATGAAACATCAGTTAATGTGAGAATTAATATCTGATAATGGGGACCAAGAAATCTTTGCCTGTTAATGCTATTATGCATGCACTCTCTACCCCTTTGTATTTGCATTCTAATAGGACCGGAATATTTTAATGGCATAAAAAGAACATTGGGTAAAGAGATTGAGTGTGGGTAAACCCACAGCGCTGGACTTTTGGATGAGAAATTTGGGTCACAAATTGATTTCAGCATAACAACTGTGTTGATTGCAGAAGGGAAAACATGTTTTCGTAGTTAGTGGGGTTATGTCCTGACATCCCGTTTCCTACCCAGAGAGTGAACCGACTGAATTCTAAGTGATTGAAAAGTAAACAAAAAAAAAAAGTATTTAATTGGATTTGAATTAAATATATTTCTACATATATTTAAAAGAATCATTGATTTTCAGTGATTGATCGCAGCGAAAATGTTGATGTGCAATTAAATGTCTTTACATTAAATTTAACACTTTTTATGAAGAGGAAAATGCATTATATGCATATTTATGCAATGATACTTAGCATACATTTATTCAGAGTCTTAATTTTTACATTTAGCTTAGGAAATGCTGAGTGACAGTTCTTATTTAGTAGAATATTAATTTCTTCTTCATGGCTTGTGTCAAGCTAGTTTTAGTAATTGAAGTTCAATTAAAGCTGCAGAGAACTAAAATGAATTCTGGTTAAGGAAAAGCGGGAAACCTTCTGGATGTGTGCTGGGAAGAGTTGAGCATTTAAAGCCAAACAGCAGCACTTTGCAGGTGATGGGTGGTGAGACCAGGATGAGTCCTTCAGCATCCTGCGTTTAGTTTTTACTCAGAGGCTCTAAGCAGATAGGACCAGTGAACTTCCCTGCTTTTCAGTTCTTGTTTTGAGTGAACTTGTTGTTGAATTGATTGCCTAGATAGGAGAATATACTCTTTGCCAAGAAGTGGCGGCTTACGGCTCTCAGGAGCTCATAATTTTCTCTCCATGTAGTCAGCTCCAGGCTTTCCCCTCTCCAATAGTTTGAGTTTCCTTAAAGTGCTTCACAGGAATATGCTATTTGTAAGCAATCCTAAGGAATCGGCTGTGGAATTACTAAGAGCTCTGCTGGGTCAACAGCAGCTGTACAGTTTCTTGGTGGAGTCTGCAAGTGTGGAAGGAGAGGAGGAGCTCCCAGGCCAGCAGAAGCCTTCTAGTCATTATTGCGTTCACTGTGGACTGGGCCCAGGGCAGAGGGTGGAACCGTCTTTTGTGCCTTGTCCCTTTGCTGTAGCCCTGAAGGTCAAGAGGCCAAGGGCTGATTAGTTATTAGTAGCCTGCTGGCATGGGGAAGGATCAGCAGACTGGAGACACAGCTCTGCAACCTTCATTTGGATTAAAAACTATGTATTTTTTCCCATGTAACATAAACAGCATGTGCAGGAGAAGGCAGAGAGCAAAAAACAGATATACACCACAAACTTGGCCAAAACTGCTGTTTAGAGTGCATACCTGTTGTCACATATGTTATAATGTCTTTGTGTTTGTCTTGTGTTAGCGTAACTTACTTAAAAATCTACATATATTTATATATGTATAGGTTGGGAAATTACATATTAGAGAGCAGTTTAGGGGAAAGGGACCTGGGGGTCCTGGTGGACAGCAGAATGACCATGAGCCAGCACTGGGCCCTTGTGGCCAGGAAGGCCAATGGCATCCTGGGGTGTATTAGAAGGGGGTGGTCAGTAGGTCAGAGAGGTTCTCCTGCCCCTCTGCTCTGCCCTGGTGAGACCACATCTGGAATATTGTGTCCAGTTCTGGGCCCCTCAGTTCCAGCAGGACAGGGAACTGCTGGAGAGAGTCCAGCGCAGGGCAACAAAGATGATTAAGGGAGTGGAGCATCTCCCGTGTGAGGAAAGGCTGAGGGAGCTGGGGCTCTTTAGTTTGGAGAAGAGGAGACTAAGGGGGGACCTGATTAATGTTTATAAATATATAAAGGGTGAGTGCCATGAGGATGGAGCCAGGCTCTTCTCGGTGGCAAACAATGATAGGACAAGGGGTAATGGGATCAAGCTGGAACACAAGAGGTTCCGCTTAAATTTGAGAAGAAACTTCTTCTCAGTGAGGGTGACAGACACTGGAACAGGCTGCCCAGGGAGGTTGTGGAGTCTCCTTCTCTGGAGACATTCACAACCCACCTGGACATGTTCCTGTGCGACCTCACCTAGGCGTTCCTGCTCCAGCAGGGGGATTGGACTAGATGATCTTTTGAGGTCCCTTCCAATCCCAAACATACTGTGATACTGTGATACTGTGATCTAAGTTCAGACGCAACTGTGAGGCAAAAAAATCCCGGTCTTTTATTCATCCAGAATGGTCAGTTACTTCTGTTTTGATATCATGTGCAATAGATATTGGGCAGATTCTCCTCTGCCTCTTAATGTGTCTTAAGAGTAGGTGAACTTCTGTTATTTTCTGTTCCTCAGCTTTTCTGAAATACATGAGTCTCTGTACAGAGAATGCCTGGAGGTTACACTTCTTTGGTTCTTAAACCTCTCTCTCTTCAGTTTGGTGCAAAGTGAATAGTGGACATCATGGGGTTTGCCAGCTCTGTGTGTGTTGTGTTTTATTTTGTGGTTTTTTTTGACTGGTTTCTGCACCTGATCTTTAAATCAGGAGCAAAGTTATTTTTGGGGACCTTCCCAAAGACCAGCGTCAAGTTCTGCAGTGTGTGTGCTTGCTGAATTACTAATAGAAAAGCTATTTAACTTACACTGGATGGGAACCCCCAAGAGCTGATTTCAGCCACGTGTGAAAAAACGCTCTTGGTCTCTTGGAAAGAAAATCATTTGCCTGGAGGATAAAGATCCAAGGCGGCATGAAGCAGTAAAGCTGGGAAAGCACCAGTTCCCTTTTCCAGTGTCTGATAAAGTGGTTTGGTAAAGGTAGGTGCTCATTGTGTGGCTTCAGTTTTGTTGATTCTTCATGATATTGAAGATATTTGAAGATTCAGGACAACTGAAACATTTTGGAGAGTTTTCTGTTAGCTGAAAGTGTTTTACTTCTCTCCCATTGCTTTGTTTATTGAGTAGTTTAACTTACTTTTGGAAGTGGAGCTTGGTACATCATTCACTTTAAGGTTTTTTATTAAAAATGCTTTGCCTTATGAATTGATCCCTTTATCATTTGTAATGAGGAGTGGAAAATGGATGAACAAGCTTCTCTCTGAAAAATCACATTTGAAATTTCTGAGTAATGATCTGAACGGTCTGAAGTCATTTATTGCCAAGACATATCGCTGTTCTGCAGAATATTCAAACTACTGTCATCAACATTAAACTATGCCCTAAGCATGAAGATGTTTTTCCAAAAAGAAGGCTTCAGATCACATTAAAACAATATTTTAGAGTAATAGGAATCTGTTAATTGAATTCAACTTCTTAGTTAAATATATTCTTCAGTGTTTTTTATTATCTAATAAAAAGCTTTAATTAGCGTAGGTAAGAAACCATGGCCTGTGTTTCGCGATATATTCAATAGAGCAGAAAAGTTTCCTTTTCTTGCAGAAGATCGTCTCCTTAAGAAATGTTAAGATAATTCTAATCAGTCTTCAGAGGTCAGACTTGCAGTCCACATTTTTATAGCTAAATGCTACAAAACTCTGCATTAAGTAAATGTTCAACACTATACTTATTAGGGCATTGAAAATCAGCCTCGTGTCAAAATCCATCTAATGAGCAATTACGATATCACAGAAAACGTACTCCAGTTTCATTTTTTGGCTCCTGTGCTGTTGTGGAAGGACAAGAACATTCCTGCTGGTGTAATTTTTTGAATGATTGTTATTTTTTCTTGTGTATTTCATTTTAATAGGATGTGTTCGTATCTGAATAACAAGTACCAATGAGTGGGTAGTCGAATGGTATGTGAGATCTTTTGCGCAGACACATTCATGTCCAAGGGATGCAAAACGTACCTGTGTACATACATAGGTGCTACTAACTTTGCAGGCACCGTTTTCTTAGTTGTATTCTGAACTCTATCAGTTGGCACACCTTAAAATACTATGTTTAATTTTGATGTGGATCTTGTGCGTGTTGTCAGCATTTATTTTGTTTACTAAGAAGCTAAGAAACTTCGCTATGAAATGATGCTGTGGGCAGCTAATGCTAGGGTAAAAAGCCATTGAAATTTATAACATGTAGATCATTCTTTTAAGGAGTATAATGAGCAAGGCAGCAGTAGGATGTCTGTTAGGAACTGATTGCTGAAATGAGTAATAGTCACTGAAGGGTTTTTTGTTATTGCCAGAGCTCCGACTATCTCTGCAAATTTGACTTCTAGTTTCATTGTTTTCGCAGTAATGGTGCATTAAGATGTCAAGTCCAAATATTTTTTTTCTAGTCCTTCTGTTCCGGTGGCTCATTTGGGTACATGTATTTCTGGAACTGCAGTGTTTGGAACCATCACGCTGCTTTTAAAGGTTCAGAACTTCGCACAATTTTGCATGTTACTGATCTTCTGAGGGAGCGTAACTTCAGAGGTTTCTTCTTTAGTTGTTGTAGACTTCTTAAACTGGTTTGCCTTTAAAAAAAACAACAAAACAATGATTGACTTTGACAATGATTGACTTTGTCGTCTTGTATTAACGAGTATGACAAAACAAGCCATTTGTACCAGCCAGTTACTAAATACATTCTGAGGATTTTGGTGACACTCCCATGGCATTTCTGCTGAACTTCCCTCCCCTCTTCTTCTGTTCTTCTCTGGCTCAAATTTTATGCGTAGAAGGATTATGACATTTAGGAGGTTTCTTTAGTGGCGGGGTTGCTTCAGGTCAAAGCTGATTTATGCTGCGGAAGCGTAAAGGGCCATGACTTCTGAAAATGAGGTCACCGCCTGAAAGGCAAAAGGTGTTCTGTATTTTTCCAAAGGGGTGTGTATGCATTATCATAATGCGCTAGAAACCCCCTTGGAATACTGTTTCTTGACAGAATTAAGAATGAACTAGTAGAGACTGCTAGCATTAGTTTGTCGTTAGGGACAGACCTTTCCTCATCAAGGTGACAACTAGTTTTGTAAGCTTACTTTGCCTTTCTGGAGCCTGCTGCGTAAACTGTCAGAGACAGGGCAAATAGCGCCGGCTCACTGCGCCAGGCAGCAGTAAGAATAGGACTCTTGGCAGTTGTAAATACTGAAATGTTTCTCTGCACAGGCAGAAACACAGTGCGAGAACTGTATGACGTGTGGCAACATCCCAAGATTCATCAAGCTCGACGCTACTAATGAAAGTTGTTGTGTGTGTTATGCTGTACAGATGGTTTTACACTTTCTGATGGCTTTTACAATTCAAGTATTTTTTGTGCCGCATTTTTTTTTAATATATTTTTTTTACTTTGAAGTTCCATTCCTCCGTCACATAATGTCCTCTAAAAAGATCAAAGCCATTTCAAAACAAACAAACGACTAATTCATATGCTGTCGTTGAGGAATTGTGGCCAAAGCAAAAACTTATTTTTGCACATGATGCATACTGTCAAATTAGTGAGAGAGAGGGAAAAAAAGTGTGACTTGCTAGAAGTTGATCTGGGTTTTCGTTGCTTTCCAACTAAGGCGGCTAAATGCACATGCAGGTGGTTAGAGGGTGTGTAGCCATCGAGGGAAGCGATTCTGCTCCTCTCTTTGGCACTTGAGAGGCCACAGCCAGACTATTGTGTCTAGTTTTGATGAGCTTTGTGCAAGAAAGACATTGTCCCTTGAGCACAGCGTCACCAACACGGGCAGGGATTGAACGCATGATGGATGAGTGAACTTCATAGATCTTATTGCTGTCTACAACTGCTTAATGGAAGGGTGTAGTTTCCCTGCGACCTTCTTGAAAGTCTGCAGTGAGAAAACAAGAGTTAGTGGTCATTAATTGGTCGTGAGGAAGACTCCAGTAAGAGAAACTTTTCTTGCACCATGAGGGTGGTCAAGCACTGGAACAGGTGCCCGGAGACTTGTGAAATCTTCATCCTTAGAGATACCGAAGCTGGGTTGCGCTCTGAGCACACTGACCTAAGTGCCAGCGTGGCTTTGAGTGAAGGTCCGGACCAGTGACTTCCAGAGGGCCCTTCCAGCCTAAATGCTTTTGTGGGGCCTACTCATTAAACTGGAGTCAGGAAAAGATGGAAGTTGAAGTGCTTAGTTACAAATACAAAGTGCTTTTTAAAGTCATGATTGCCTAGGATATGAAGAGCCATGCAGATTCCTAAGAATTTCAATCATACCCTCTGATCTTACGCTAATGGTATAATGTCTCTTCACCACAATTTCCTTTGCTTTAGATATCTGAGGATTTTCACGTGTCTATATAATCTGAAGGTTAACAAGCTCTGCTTCCTTAAATTTTGTATTAATTATATGCAGTTGAGAGACAAGAAAAGAGAGAACAAGTAAAAATCATTGGTACTGCAAGTACATCTGGCCAATATTTCCTTCAAGCGTTGGTAGCTAAGGAGGGTCATAAGCAGAGCAGGTAGGAGAAATGGTGATGAGCTCCCAAAATTCATTTTTCCCAGCTCACTTCCAACCCCATGAGCTCCCAGATCCAGATCAGATGTGACTGGAACAGGGACAGCAAGCAAGGAGCAGGAGAGGCTCTCTGGTCTGGCTTCCCACCCCTCTGCCTCATTTCTCTGGGTATGGCTTGGAGAATCCGGTGTGACCGTGGGTTCTCTGTTCAACAAGATGCTCCTTCTATCAGGAACTGGGGTTTGTGATGTTACTGGCTTATTTTATAGTGCCTTCCCCAGGAGGCTTACCAATAGAATTGGAATAAGCTGTTGATTTAGCATCAAAGGTAGGCTAATTCATATTATGGAATTACTTTAATTCATCTTATACGAGAGAACCTTTATTGATGCTTACCTACAATATAGTAACTAAGATCTTACTTTTATTTCTAAGGAGAAGCTGTCTTATTTCAGATTCCATGTCACAGGAAATGTTTCCTTTTTGATGGCTGATTAAAATAAGTGCATTTGACAAGCACAGTTCTAGTAAGTAATGCAGTCTTTGATATTAGTATCTACATTTTTGTAGTGCCATTTCAAATGGACTCTCCAAAATGAGCTCATCTTCTCTAAGTCCATAAAGGTGACAGTTCTCAGCTTCAAGGTAAACAGAAAGGAAATAATCAGTCTTGCATTTTGCAGTTCTCCTTCCATTTGTTTTTTTCACTTGGACAGAGGAAGAAGAAAAACAGAGGGCATTTGTTATCTAGCAAAACTCAGAAGCTATTTCACATGAAAACATAATGAGTGTGACAGGCTACAAATAGCATTGAACATGAATCTTTTACAGAAGAAAGGAGGAATGTCCTTTGGTCTATTTACTTCAATCAACCCTAATAAGGCTTGTTTTATGTGTTTTATGCATCCGCCATCATAATTATAAATCCTTGACATTTTAGCACTAGCATTTATATCTGCTAGGGAAGCAACCCAGAGTCAACCCTCAAGGAATGTCTGTATTGTTACTCTGGGTCTCCAGAACAGCTCTCAAGTAGTTACTAAGTGGCTTAAAAAATTACATCTCAGTCGTGCTTGAAGGGCTCATCAAACTTTGCCACAAATACCAGTGTTAAGTACCCAATCAGCTGCATTGTTTGAAGTACAGTCACGAGTGCCCGTGAAGGAAGAGTTGGACAGGAAGATGTACATAAGGTCTCATCAATTAGGTAGATTTTATTTTATTTTAATTTTTTTTCGCCATGACCTTTCAAGAAAAGAAACAACCCCAAAGCCTGCTAGTTCAGCTACAGGGAAATAACAGGAAGATAAGGATATCTTTTGATTTGATCACACACACAAAAACAACAGCTAGGCTTGCTGAAAGGCATACACAGAAGGGCTTTCTCAGACATGATTTCTTAACACAGGTCTTTTTTAATCTTTGTAGAATAACTGAGGACCTTCCCGAAATAACAATTGGGGGAAAACCCCACAAACAAAACCAACAAAAAACCCACAATAAACCAAACAAATCCAAACCAAAAACAAAACAAAAAACCACAACAATCAGCCAGCAGATAAATTATAGCAGGCTGTTAAAAATACCCTCAGAGATCTGGAAACTCAGGTTGATAAATTTAGGTAGTTACCCCAATACAGTGACAAGACCGAGATCTAAATGTAAGGCTTGTAGTGACAAAGTGGTCCAGGAGCTTTGATCTCCCAGAAGTGAAGGAGAGTTCCAACCCCTTCCCCTGACTGACATCCGTCAGCTCAAACCTAGTAAATCCAAGTCACTGGAGCTCTTCAGCAACCAAAACCCCAGTGGGTCACTGGTAGTAGCAGAAGGGCTGGGGAAGGAGCTTCACAGGCTTCACACACAGGCCTTCCTTTACATCCTGCTGCCTCCAGTTAACTGTCTTTTAGATGTAGTAAGTGATGGGCAACAAGAGGAACTCCATATTTCTTGGGAAGGGGATCTGATGATGAAACTGTGAAGACAGGAAGCAATTGGTGTCTTGCTGTTTGAGCAAACTTTTACAGCTTAGTGATAATTTGAAAATCTCAGGTTAATTAATGAAGAAAAAGATTATTTAAAAGTATTGCCTCTGGCCTTGATTCCTGTAAATCACAGCCTGGTTGGGGTTGAAGGGACCTCTGGAGATGATCCAGTCCAACCCACCTGCTAATGCGGGGTCACCAGAGCAGATCACACAGGTCAGTCCAGGTGGGTTTGAATATCTCCAAAGGAGACTCCACAACCTCTCTAGGCAGCCCGGGCCAGGCTCTGCCACCTCATAGCAAAGAAGTTTCTCCTCATGTTCAGATTTGAAGCATCCTGGTGAGACCACACCTGGAATATTGTGTCCAGTTGTGGCCCCTCAGTTCCAGCAGGACAGGGAACTGCTGGAGAGAGTCCAGCGCAGGGCAACAAAGATGCTGAAGGGAGTGGAGCATCTCCCATGTGAGGAAAGGCTGAGGGAGCTGGGGCTCTGGAGCTGGACAAGAGGACACTGAGGGGTGACCTTATTAATGGTGATAAATATGGAAAGGGGGAGTGTCAGGAGGATGGAGCCAGGCTCTTCTCAGTGACAACCAATGATAGCACAAGAGGTAATGGGTTTGAACTGGAACACAGGAGGTTCCACTTAAATTTGAAAAGAAACTTGTTCCTGGTGAGGGTGCCAGAGCCTGGCCCAGGCTGCCCAGGGAGGTTGTGGAGTCTCCTTCTGTGCAGACATTCCAACCCGCCTGGACACCTTCCTGTGTAACCTCATCTGGGTGTTCCTGCTCCGGCAGGGGGATTGCACTGGATGAGCTTTCCAGGTCCTTTCCAATCCCTGACATTCTGGGTTTCTGTGATTCATTTGGCAGTATTGAGGACCTCCAGTGGCTACGTGCATTTAAACTGAGATAAATCCTGCAGGGATCCACCATTCCTGGCCTCAGATATTCCACCCTTGGTTCTTCATTTTGTCCCCTGCTCTGTCCCTTGGCTTGTGCCAAAACAATTGCACTGTCCCTTGGGTGAGGAGCCCTCCCTGCCCCCAGAAAGTGCTGGGAACTTGGGCTGGGTTGGGTCCCTCTTTTTCAGGCCTGCTGCTTCTCTTCTTATTTCTTATTCTCATTGTATCCTTGAAAAGTTTAGAGAGCAGAGCCTTCCAGTGTTTGTGCTGTGTGCAGCAGGATTCTATTCTTGGCTTTCAGACAGCACCAAAAGAAATCTGAATAATAAGGGTAGGAAAAGTGTTAGGTGGTCTTTGGGGAGACACGTTGGTGGATGTCGTTTTGGCATGTAGGTAAACAAGATGAGCTAATCACCATAGCTTCCGTGTAATGGATCTGTAAGCTGTTTTCATATGGAGGTGTGAAGGAGGGCTGCCATATGGTGTGTATGTTGGGATTTTTCCTTGACAGCCTTTATTTTAAATTAAAGGAATTCCAAGGCAAACTATTATGCAAGAATACCATTTCAAATACTTATCAGTATGTGCCAGAAGAATACCTTGAAAGAACATTGAAGAAAGGCTGTAGAGCTCCAGGAAAGTTTTAAATTGAAAAATTAAATAACACTTTCATCCATTTTTCAGGTACCCTAATTACCTTAGTTCTGTCTATGTTGCACTATTACTAGGCTTTCATCTTTTAACCATTTGAACAGGAGTCTTTCATAAGTAATATATAAAATCTGATTTTACATTAATGAGTTTGTGGAGTTCTGAGAAAACTTCCACAGTGGCTTTATGAAGCTTTTTTGTTCGACATACGGTACAATTCACTCTCAGTATTCTTGCCTTGATCCAAAGTGTTCTTGTCCTCCTGTGGGCATAAGTTACAAGTATATCCCATGGCCATAGAACAGCTTCTGGATGGTTAAAAAAACCACTGGCTTTTCTCTTAAATGAGCATTTGAAGTCACGGCCAGGGAACATCGGAACAGGAAACAAATGTCTTGAAGAAACAGACAATTTTACTACCTTTTGTTGTCCATAGTGAGAAAAGGCCATAAATAAAGTTTTGAATGTGGAAAAGCTAAGACTGAAAATTGCCATCCAACTTGAATGAAAAATTTAATGCAAGTTGAGGATTTAATTCCCTGTTATGCCTTTGAATATATCATTCAAGCTGTTGAAAACTGCATCTTTTCAATCATGTCCTGATGCCAGCCTATGACTGAGAACTTCTCTTAGTGATTTTATCCTGACAGTAATTGAAAGCTGATTAATTTAATTGCGAGTAAGCTTTTATTTTGCCATTTCTTCCTTAGTGCCTTGTGTACATGTCTGGTGTTTGGGGTCAGAAAGGAAATAGTGGTGTTGATTTTCTAATTCGGTACAGAAAAGCCAGTCAAATACACAGATTTTAACCTTATTAACAGTAATCAGTTGTCAAAATTGTGGTGTGAAGAGAGGAATAATTACAAAACCTTTTATTTAAAGCATTGCAATTGAATTATCAGTAAAACGTTGGAAGAGCTGTGCCATAGGACACCATACAAAGGTAAGACACAATATAAATAGGGAGGAGTTTAGCAGTAAAAATGACAGAGAAGGACTAAGTTTTGATAATTTATTGTCTAGGTAGCTAGTAGGTTGTTAATAGAGATTACACCAATACTGAAGTTAGAACCATTTTACCTCCAGATCTTTTACATGTTCTTCAAATCCCCTTTAAAGAAATGGAGATGCTTAAGTATAGCAAGTGTACAAAACTGCAACAGGGTATTAGTGTAACTTATGCAGTTTACAAGTGTCTGAGTGATAATTTGTGTTTAAAAATAAAAAGCAGCTCACCCACTGAACTCTCAATATTTATAAATATTAAACTGGTAAAGAAAAAACTGGTGTTGCAAATAATGTTGTTGTTTTCATGATACGTTTGTAGGGGATTCCTTAATGTGTCCTGAAGTTTTTCTCCATCAGAAGACATTTGCAGTCTGTTCCAATTAATGAATTTTCCATACTGGAAATGAGGAGTCAATTACTACAATTATTTTTGAATAGTTAATTTGCATAACCTTAATTGTATTCATTCCCTTTGAAAGGCTGAAGCTGATATTTATTATGCATTGATTGATTAGCAGCGTATTTGTAGTGTTAAGAGCAAGTGCAGAGTCTGTCATCTGGGCAGGAACAACCCCAGGTTCCAGTATAAGTTGGGGAATGACCTATTAGAGAGCAGGGTAGGGGAAAGGGACCTGGGGGTCCTGGGGACAGCAGGATGACCATGAGCCAGCACTGGGCCCTTGTGGCCAGGAAGACCAATGGTACCTGGGGTGGGTTAGAAGGGGGTGGTCAGTAGGTCAGAGAGGTTCTCCTGCCCCTCTGCTCTGCCCTGGGGAGACCACATCTGGAATATTGTGTCCAGTTGTGGCCCCTCAGTTCCAGCAGGACAGGGAACTGCTGGAGAGAGTCCAGCGCAGGGCAACAAAGATGCTGAAGGGAGTGGAGCATCTCCCGTGTGAGGAAAGGCTGAGGGAGCTGGGGCTCGGAGCTGGAGGAGACTGAGGGGTGACTCATTCCTGGGGATCAATATGGAAAGGAGGAGTGTCAGGAGGATGGAGCCAGGCTCTTGTCGATGACAGACAATGATAGGACAAGGGGTAATGAGTACAAACTGGAACACGAGAGGTTCCACTTAAATATGAGAAGCAACTTCTTCTCAGTGAGGGTGACAGAACACTGGCCCAGGCTGCCCAGGGAGGTTGTGAAGTCTCCTCCTCTGCAGACAGAAGACAGGTTTGGGAGGTCTGTCTGGGAAGTTGTTCCTCTCAAAAAATAATTTTATATTACCATTTCAGCTAAAATTCCATTCAGACTTCAGGGGAATAAAGGAAACTGAGTGTGGTTTTTAGAAACCTAAGTGTTTGATAATGCAGGGTCATACTGCTGCTCTGCTCTGCGCACCACTGCAAAATATGTGAAGAAAGCAGATGGTGAAACGGAGAAATAAGCTTAACAGCAGAGTCAGTTATACTGTTAAGTGGCATTTTTTATTCTATCAGCGCTGGGGAACACTGGGGATCATCCCCCATAAGCGCTCCAAAGACTGGATGCTCTTGCGTTGCTTATATTCACATAATTATTACATATGCATTGCAACTTTCGAAAATCTTGACATACAATACATCTATACTAAGTAATGATTGATGATGTTAGTTATAATTGTTTAGTTTCTTACAATATTTCTATTAATTATTAGGTGAATACAAAGTAAGCACTCTGCTTTTAAACAATATATCACTTAATCTTCTGTTTCCCTCTTGTCATGCAGAAGTATCTAAAACTTGAAAAACATCCCCTTCTTTTGCAGTTGGTCAGAAGGCATTGATCATGTCAATTGGTTAATGATGGGTACGTCATTTGTAACTTAATCACAGTAGGCATTAATTTAGCAGCTTCTCTTCGATAGAAATAGGGTAACTACAAGATCAATGTCCTCCTGGTTTACTCTCCTGGTTTTTACTGCTGTGTGTTTCGAGGGCTTTTGAATCCAGAGTGGTGCTTGTGTGTTTCTATTGAACAGTTCTTGCTTGTCTTCTCTATCCGTTTGTCTTGACCGTGGGGAAACTTGTCTTGGTCCAGCTGAGAAGTTCACCTGTTTATTCTGATGCAGTCACAGCTGAGCTCCATTTACTCTTCTACATTGCAAATGCTCAAGTGAGCTTCATATCCCACTATTATTTCAAGTGTTTTTGGCTGTGTGTGGTTGTGGGTCATAGCAATGGCCTGATGATAAACGCCATGTGAACACCTGGGTGGTTGCCCTGCAGTGCAGGAGGAAGGTACAAAGAGAGTTGTCTTTCTTACTGGAATCAATCTTTCCTATACGCTTTGGACAAAGAAAAACCAAATTGTAAGTTGTAAGAGCTATTTGTGTGGCAATGAAAAGGAAACAGGCTCCACCTGGAGAAGCAGAGCAAGTTTTCTGTCTAATTATTTAAGGAGCTTTGTGTGCCTCTGCAATATGCATTGCTAAATATGAGCTGACACATTTCTAGCAACCAAATTATAAATGAGTGGAAGACCTGAAAATGCCAGTTTCTTCCTTAGAAGCACTTCAGTGTTTTTCTTTTCTTTTTTTAGCTTCTTTTTCCTCTCATACATTCATTTCTTCCCTTAGGCAAATGAGGTCCTTTAAGTGTTTATCTCTTTGTTTCAGTCTACTGCTTATCATAGGATAATATTTTTGCCACATCTTGAAAGTGTCAGGAGATTTGATGTACTTACGTTTTTGTATAGTGTGTATGCATACCTTAAAATAACACAGCGCAAGAAAGTACTAAATCAATCCTTTAAACTTGTTTCTGCGCACATCTTGACATTGCCTAACTTGTTGTGGATGTCGTCGCCTTTTCCAGCGTTAGCAAAGTAAAACTTAAGATAATCCTATGGAGTTCAGAAAAAGTGAAGTAAATAAATCAATGCACGCCTTAAGATGAAGATATCTCATCCAACACCTGTTGGTTCTCTTGGAACTCTAACACAATCTACACACAGCCACACATCTCCAAGTCGCTTGTTGATGAAGCTGTATTGTGATCACTTTGTAGTGGTGGGGACCAAAGGGAAGATCCCTGTGAAAGGCCAGGTTAGCAGAGACAAAAATGCGTTTTTATGGTGTCTTTTTGTCATTTTCATGTCAGCATCAATGTGAGTTTGGGCAGCAGGCTTTGCAGGCTGTTGTTGCTTATCTCGACCTTCCTGTGTGCCTGAAGTTGTGGAAGAATCAGGGACTGCGGGACAGTTTGCAGAAGCAATGTATAGTAGTTATGTATTTATAAAGGAAACGTGCATCTGCTCGCTCAGTACAGCTTCCATGGGCGTGTTACCTTTGTGCAGTGTGTCATTGAGTAGCATTAAATTTGTGTTTGGTTTTTTGTTTGTTTTTAATATTAACATTAATACCCTCCACCCCCAAGAATTAAATGCCATTCTGTGTTTTTAAGCGTGTTCAGCCCTAAGTATTTTGCAACAATGTAAAATGAGCACTGATGGTAGCATACTAACTATGGGAAAAGCGTTTCAACACAGGACAGTGCTGAAACAAATACTTAAGGCATTTGAAATCAATGTATTTAAGCACAAATCTGTGTGCTTTCCTGAATCTGTGTGTTTATTGTTAGCTGTTCTGAACATTGGACGCCCAAAGAATAATAAATTTTGCCTTAAAAAAAACGAAGTTTGGGAATACTTTATAGCTACAAAGTGTATTATCTTTTTGTTTTGATAGCTGATTGCTGTCTATGATGAGGAAGAAACTCACCGTAAGACTGATGGCACCAATGGCAACTTGACAGACAGAAACAGCCCTGACTCTTTTGAGACGGAGGTGGCGGCTCAGCTGGCTGCTTTTCAGCCCATTGGTGGTGAGATCGAAGTGACTCCTTCTGCCCTAAAACTTGGTATGTATGTCTTGCTCTTTTTTTTTAATTATGTTAACCAATGTATGTCTGTAGTTTGATTTTATGTATTTAGAGATTTTTTTTAGTGCTGCCTTGTTGGCCTTGAGGTTCAGTGAAGACAACTGTAATGACAAAAGTAGATTTTATTTTTTCTTTGAACAGTTGATGCTGAAGACTGCAATTGAGCGTTGCAAATGTGCCTTGTATCTTGCTGTATGTTATGCTCATCCATACAGCTGGGGTCTCTTTTTTCCTCCTTTCCTTCAGTGAGTAGATTGCTGATAATCCTCCATTGTAATCTTCATACAGTGGAAGAGATGAAACCTACGCAAAGTATTTTCAAATAACAAAGTCATTAAACAAAACCTCAGCATTTTTGTTGAGGAACGTGGGTTCAGTGAGTGTCAAACTGCTGTGTGCAAATACTTCTACTCATTATCTGAGCTCATGCCCTGGTTTGGGTGTGGGAGGTAGAAAGGAGGAGGTATTGGTTGCCGACAGTTCAGCTCTTTGCCTTGCACAGCAGAGTCTGTTTGCCTGTCGGACTTGGAGGTGAGCAGACTGATTAGGAGAAGCTTGTGCTTAATTTCCTCTTATATCAGAGGGTACTATGGGAAGTGCCTCTGGTCCCCTGTGTTGTTTCAGCGCACCTGGAAGGCCAAGAGTGCAGATGCCGGTTTCCAGTTATAAAGAGCTAAAGTCTTATACATTGAACACAAAGCAGTTTGAAATACTTTTCTTGGATTGAGAGCAGGCTAAGCTGTCACGTAGGCATAGAAGCTTTCACAAACAGATTGAAGGTGAATCCCCTTCTGAGCAATAACACACTGACAGCATTTAGCAAATGAATAATGCTCAGGAAAGGCTTCTCTGCATTCCCCCAGAGCTCATCATCCACTTCACCCTGTGTTCCTGAGTACTCCTGGTAGCCTCCTAATGGTGTGCAATGACATTTCAGAGTGTGAGCAGGTGGGTAAGGATAGAAATACTACCTCTGGTTTTGCTGCTCTCATGGAGTAGTCTGGTTAGGACTTCAGAAATCGAATGTTCACTTGTCTGTTTATTTTAATTGCATTTTTAAAGTGAAAGGCTGATAGCAAAACCAAGCTAAAATAGAATTTCTAACAAAGTTCACTGGATTAAGCTGTTTAACTTCTCACAGAAATCTCTGCTCATTTTTGTGCCTGATATAGAAAATACTGAAATTCAACCTGCACGAAAATGTTTATATTCAAATTTCTGTGTAAATGGCTCACTTCTATTTTTCCTATAATCTAGAATATAGGAAAAAGTCTTTTTTCCATATTTAATGACACACAGGAATTTCTCATACCTAAAAATCTCGGAAAAATACTTATTCTTGCCATAACTTGTCTGTATTTGAGCTGTGGTTTTGGTAAGCATGAGGTATGGAAAAGTTTGTGGCTAAAGGTCCAATGGTTAAATGGTTTTCCACTTCATTTATCGTGCTTTTAAAAATAGCACTGTGTAAACACATCTTAGCATGTTTCAGAAGCAGAGATTGTTCTCCATACGCTTCCAAGTCATATTTAAAAATAAATAGATGAAAGCAGTTGGTGTAGCACACTGTTGTAACTAAGGTGAGGGTTGGAGGGAAGAATATTTCAGCTTCACCTAATTTTCTGTAAAGCAGTTAAATGCTGGAGCTCACCAGGAACCTACCAGGTAGTTCAGTTTTCATAGTATTTAAGAAATCCTTCTACTATAGAGTGTAAAGCAGACGAAATATAACATGAGAAGAGCAGCCAAATAGGGTTCGATTTCGTATTCAGTGCAATACTAATATATATTTGGAGTTTAAATGGATGTTTGCGTCCTAAAATAGAGAACATAATGTGTTTGTTTCAGTGTTTGCTTTATTTTCCAAGGTAAATGAAGGATTTTTCTACCTGTCAGTCTTATAAGCTCAGTCTGCACTCTGAAATGTATTTATTTCTGGATTTTACATCATGGATTACAGTTCTTTAGACTTAATTTTTGCCTTTATGTTTCCTGTACAAGTCCCCGGACCTTAAATTATGTCCCTATTTCCACTAGAGGGAAATTGAGAAGTAGATGAACAAATAAAAGGACAATTTGGTTGCGTCAATATCATTGATGCATGAACCACAGTAGTCTGGCTCCCTGTCTCATTATTGAATTGACTCACACTTGCTAGTAGAAATAAAGAATAGTATTTTTAAAAGCTGTTCTGACTTTGGGAGCAAGGATGTGATGAAATAGGTATGTAGTGAGCAAGTGTTGCTTTCCATGGTAGAGCTGTGTTTGGAGAACTGTGGTGTGCTTGCCTTTTAGAGCATTTTTGCAGAATGCAGTGTTAGATAAATTGTCAGACTGCGCAACAATTTTCCTTGTTAATTTCTGTTGGACGTGTTGTGTTTTATGAAACCAGATCCACGGTTCATGTAGAAACAATGTTCATTTAGTGATCTGCTCAGAGAATACTTAGAACTTGATGCTTAATCAGTATGTGAAACTAAATCTTGTTCTCGAACAGGAGAGAATCAGCACTGATTTTGGAAAAGGCACTTGAGATACTGCCGTCAAACTTTTTTTTATTAATGGTGTATTTGATCCAGTTCAGTTAATCATATGTTTACCTGGGCTTAAAGCCTTTACTGGCTAGATAGAGATGTTGATGATGGGAGAAATATTTTTTCATATTGTATGGTTACTTCTTCCACACGTTTTGTGTCTGATACTCTTCACAACACTGATCAGCTTGACTGTCTGAAACGGTAGTTTTTCCATTATGTGGTTAGTTACCCTTATTTTGCCCTTTGTCACCTGCAACTTTGAAAGTGAGCCACAATAAAAGCAATCTTATATTTGGCTTGAAAGCTAAAAGTACCTTGTATCTTACATCGCTTTCATGTACCAGCAGAATTTTAGGGCAGAAAGAAAGCTTGTTATTTTACTTACTCTCAAATTACTTTCATAGCACTTGGTATGTATCTCTTTAAAAAAGTTCTGGAAATTACTCAGCTATTTTTTTTGTCCCCTGAAATTAATGCATCTCTACTTTTACTTAGTGTTCTCAGGTGAAATTGTGGGCTCTTTTGTTTAATTTAAGAAAAATGGAGGAAGCTTTTAACTGTTTGTGAACACAGTATCTGCTATGTCCACAACATAGGTGGGTTGCAAACCACTCGAGTGCTGCCTCCTCCTCTTGCAGCACCTGAATTTGGACTGCAAAGTTAGCAACACCTGGTAGTTTCTTATGTTTCATTTCTAGTCTGTGTTGTTCTTGCACCTCCTTTGGTCTGAGCTTAGAGAAAATGATTTTGAATGGATAAATTGTGATGCCATAACATTTCCTTAAACTGCTGTATCGAAATCATTTAAGAAACACTTATTTCCTGTATTCTGCACAGGTGGTGGGTTTTACTTTCTAATCCAATGCCATTTAGATGAATACATATTGTCTACTCACTGTTGATCATTTATCTTCATAGCAGCAAAATGTATTATGTTGGCTTTGTGGCAAATGATGTGTGAATGTGTTCGTGATGCAGTAACTAGTAAACTAACAAGTGTTTGGAGTGATGGAACATCGGTACATCCTTGTCTGTAGGTGGTAGAGTAATTACTAGGTTAGCTAGCAGTATTTTCTATTGGCATTGGTTGGGGGTGTGTGTTTTGGCTTTTTTATTATTTTTTAGTATAGCATGTCCTAAAATTTCTCTCTGACAAGAGCTGGTAGCTGAGAAGACTTTGCAGAGTAAGGACTTACCTCTGCAGACCTTTTCGACCGATTGCCTTTATTCCCTGTTCCAAAGTGCTGTTTTGTTGCTGATGTGTGATTGAACAGTCATTCTCTCACCTCAGAGATCGCTTTGCTGGGGCAGTGGATGCCATTCTTGCATAGCGTGTTAAGATCTTTAAAGAGCCCATGATGGATGGAGTTGTGTATATTAGGGAAACTAACAGTGCATGCAAATAGTCCTGTCTGGGGTTCTCTGGCTAATAGTTCAAGGGTTTTTGAATATATACATGTTACAATTATTAAAAATGAACTAGCAATGTAGAGTGGTAAACCACAACTTTATGGTAGCAACTAATGGGCTATATATAAATTGGTGTGATTTCCTAGAATATTTTCAAACTATTTTTAGATTTTTAGCAACTTCAGACTAGAGGTTTTTAATAAACCCGCTCCTAAATAAGCTTACGAATGGCAGTGGTAGTTGAAGTTGAAGCTATATTGAGGCACTAGTGCTTTTGAACAGTCAGTTCTTTCAGTTCTGGGCATTTTGTGTAGTGTCTCACAGTGGACATTTGTTTCCTGAAAAGAAGATGTTGCTACCTGGGAAGGTTCCAGCCCTTAGTAGGTCTAGTACAGTACTGGCCTGGAAAGCTTGGATTTTACGTTTTGCATTTGTTGGTGCTTTGGCCATGTGTCTCTTGAACATTTGGGAAAGGTTACTTGCACTCCTACGGAATTGCCTTCAATGTGTTTTGGGGCTTCAGACAGAGAATATACTCAGCTGAATACGTTCCTGTGATTTGGGGCTTGCTCTAACTCAAATCATGCTTTATAGGATTGTTCAAAACACTTATTTAGGTAGAATGGCCCTTTGTGGTGCTCAGTCAGTCGGCAGAGCTGCTTCCTTTGGCATGTCTTAGTTTAAAGTCCAAGGAATTGAAGGCAAGGTTTCTTCCAGGAGTTGTTGGAAGTTTCTGCTTTGATAGGCCTTAAATTGTTACCTCCAGGGTATGGATGTTGTCTGTTTCTGTGTGAGTTCAGAGCTCACAAAGAGTTCCTTCTCTTTCTCATCTGCTTTGAAGTGGAAGCATTCTCGGCAGGCTCGGGGGCATTTTAAACAGCATATATTTGGTTAGCCCTCTTTCAAGTTGGTTTTGAGATACCATGGATGTACCGACAGCATATTTTTAAATACAGGGGAAAACACACAATTATGGTTTTTTATAAAAGTTATGAAAACATATATGGACTAAAACTATTCATTTGATAAATAAAACGTTGCTAATTCTTATATACAGCAGGCATGCTGTGTCAAAGTAAGAAAGACACTTTTACGTAAGAAAAAGCTATCCTGTTAATCCTAATCTTACAATGTCAGTTCATTGGCTAAGCATTCCGATGTTTGTCAGCACAGTGTTCTACATGCATATTATAATTCTCATCTGTATGATTCAGGGAAGATGAACATTTTAGAATTGCTAAGTTTCAAAAGAAATGCATTATAGAAGCATGTGCTGCTTTCTGTGGTTTGAGGCAATACCGCTCATTTCCTTAAGCAACTATGACTTTATTCTTTCTCAGCAATGAAACGCTGCTCTCATAGTGGTGATATCAAATGTGCTGTTTGTCATAGGTGTTGTGAGGATGACACTGACACCGTACTTGATAGATTTCTCCCCTCTGCAGCATTCAGTTTGATCTGGTTTTAAAGAATTGTGATGATCAATTAAAGTCTACTTGTGTTTCTAAAACAAATGATTGCTGTTCTCAGGCAAGCTAAAGGTTTGAAGATAACTTTTCATTTCAGTCAGAGTGCAGGCTTGCTATATTTTGACCTCATGACTTAAGCTGGGTATTATTTAGTTGTCCTTGATTCATGGAAATGAGCTTTGCACCAGCATAGCTAAAGTTTATCTTTGTATTGCAGCAAAATAAGACAGTAATGCTTTCTGTAAAGATATATTAAATTTCCATGTGTTTCTCTGTCTTTGTGTTGCCTCTTTCAAAAACAAGCCAGTCTTCCTTTCCCCATACCCAAGAATTTAATACTAGTGTAGGTAAGAAATGTATGTGTATAGTTGGTTACCAAAGAACCCCCTTTTAATAGCCCCTGTGCCTCTGGTTTCCCCAAGATTGCTTCTCATCAATTATTCCCCTTGTCTCTGTTCCCTTTGCACTTGGTTTAATATGGCTTATCTGGGGCAGGGGGGTATCTGCATGAAAATATGATAAGTAGAGAGAAAAATCTTTTTCCATCACAAGTTACACGTATTCCTGCAGCAGCTCTCTAGCTGAGATATTTATTTCCAGCCTTTTATTGCCTCAGAGAAGGTGGTGAATTGGACTTAGAATGATGGAATAAATTCTATTAGAAAAGCCTGTGCCGCTTTTCGAGATACTTTATTTGATGTCACTGTTTTTCCTAAGATTTTTCTCTATTTTACTAATTTTGTGATGTTGCTGGTTTTGTGAGTATTTCTTTATTGTTATGAGGCATAGCTAGTTTCAGGGTAACATCTCTTAAAAAGAAAAAGATGAGCTCACTAAGCTGAATATTGCATCTGAAAGCTTTGGAAGGCTATAGTATAATGTAATATAGTACTGGAAGGCTATAGTGCAGTCTCTGTCAGCACACTCTAATGCTGCTTAAGACAAAGGAGTGTTTATGTGTGTTTGTAAATCTCTACAGTATTATGTGCTGTATTAGCTCTGAGGAAATATGGCGAAATATGTATTTCGGGTTGAAAACGAGCCTGCTAAGCTTGGCTGATTGATAGCTTGAAATTGTTCAAGTTAAAGACGACGACTTCAACTAAAGATCTTGGGGTAGTAGATAACTTTTCCTTTTTTTCCTTAAGAAACTAAATTAATATCATTTTACACATTTTTTGCAATGTTTGTTCACTAATGATCCTTAACTGTTTGCTTCCATATGAACATATTCAGTACACAGATGAACCCGTCTTTATGAAAGTCATCATTAGAGACGTTACAAATAGCAATTAAATGATTCAGTCAGTTTGCCCATTGCCATATAGTTCTTTCTCATTGCTTTCTATTTGATTTACCCTTTGAAGAGCCTTAGTTGGTAGTTAATTTTTTGTCTCTTTACTTTGAAGTGCCACTTCAGATTTTGATTGTTTCTCACAGCAAATATCTAGAATCTCAGCCAAGTAAAATGGAGAGTTGTGTATTTCCTACTCCTGACCATAGCTGGCAAAAGATGCATCTCCCTCTCAATACACTGCACAATCTTCCCATAGACACGCTGGCTGTTGATTTATGTTTTGCTTTCTTCATAACTCAGTGCTTCATTAGAGGGAAGTCTGTTTACTGCAGACATTAAATAGAAGAATTATGTAGTGTGTTCACTAGAAAGATGAATCCTGCGGGATGTTTTGGTCATCTCTTTTTAACTCTCCCACAAAAAGGGACAAATGAGCCTCTGTGATGGATAATGGGTGAGGTGTACCCGTTGTAGCTACTCTCATGTTCTTATCGTTCCTTGAAAACCCCCAGAGCATTTCCAGTTCAGGAGGTTTCACTGTCTTAAAGTCTTTTAAATTGGCGAGAAAATTTTGGAAATTAAGACTAAAACCAATTTACCATGATTAGAATAGAAAATAATCCCAATAGGACTTCTTTTTTTCAGGAAAGGTCAAAACAAAAAAGTTCCCTTTATTTAAACACAGGTCATATTTAAACATTACCCAAATCTATACCGATGCTGTTATTTGTGGTACTCCTTTTAAATACCATTAAAACATTTAAAAAATTCATTTTACTGTTCTGTTGCTAGCAATAAAATGCTACCAAAGTGCTATTCAAGCTGTACAGTTTTGCTGCCAAAGTTTTAAAGAAAATTAAAGGGTTGAACTGTGGAAAAGCAACTGCATAAGCACCTGTAACTGATGTTTGCTGAAGTGCTAAACCAGCTTTTGGCAGCGTGGCCTCTTTTGCAGGTGCACAGAATATTTTCTTTGTGTCAGTTTATTCAACTAGTGCATTTCATTAAGTGTTTCATTTGAAGTTGAGAAATGGGCTGGGAATTGAAATAGAAGAAATGCTTATTTTCACCTTTCAATCTGTGAAGAAAAATGAAGTGTGAAAGTTCAAGATCTATTAGTTTTAAAATCTTATAGGAGATATTAGCCTAAAATGATTGATTTAAATTCAGTAACTACAGATAACATGCTGCTCAAAAAACCCAGTCTGTTTAATAAGATGAATGCTTTGTAATGTGCACAGCAAGCTAGATGACTAAGACAACTGGTGTTTTAAGTGTAGCTAAAGCTTAGTTTCCATTGACATCTGAATGCCATTTGAACGAGATTACATTTTAAACCAAAATCAAACCAAAACTCAAACAAAAAAAACTTTGTGCATCTGTGCAGGGAAATTCTAATGTAACACACTTTATTTTTTTCCCCCAAATTATACTTAAAAAAAACCCCACCAACATAAAATGTTGGAAGCTGCTTTGATTTTTAGTGCTGTGTCTGAAGTTGGGAGTTGGAGGCTGTGCCTGAACTGCTTCGCGACAGGACCAGTTTAAAAGTCATTCTGACTGTGGGGGTCTTTTTCGTGTGTTTGTTGTTGTGTCTGTTCAGAGATCTTCTAGCCAGGAGTTGTCCATGAAGTGCAATTTCAGATTTGTGTGTACGTGTATATTGTGCTTATGGGGTTTTGTTTCAACTCTGACTTCAAATTTTGTTGTGATTTACTCACAAGGACCTCTAAAAAAGTATTTTGAGGCACATGCAGGTGAGAAAATTATCTGTTGTCTGTCCATCCAGGCAGGTATAATTTGGAAGCACACAGCAAACTGATCGTCACTGGTGTGGCCTTTAACAGTTGACAGTTTGTTATATACTGGCTGGACAGCTCTTTTCTTATCATAGTCAGCATTTTTATATACAGGAGCAGAATTTAAAATTATTACTTAAACTGTGTAGATGATTTATTGTAAATCTCTACCTACTTATAGTACTTTGTCCAAGTGTATCTTTTTTTTCTCCTCTAAGATAGTTCTTCCCTGTTACCTGGAAGAAACAAACCCCATAATACGTTGGTTGTCACTGATGCAGTGCCAACTCACATACTTGCATTTCCTATGTTCCTTGATTTATTGGCTTACCCGAAAGTCATCTGAGAGCGTTTGCACCCAAAGCAATGCTAAAATCAGTTTTTAGTACATAATTTGACTGCATTATAGATTGCACAGCCTACCAAAAATGCTCGTGGGTGATAAACTCTGGTTTGGTCCTGTAGCAGCAACCTGTAACCTAAATCCCAAAGAATCAAAGGATTTCAGCCTGGAGGTAAATTGTGCTTTCCTGAGCAAAATGAAGGAAGGTCTGGAATAATTGGGGTTTTTGTGTGATAATGATCACCCTGAGCAATACACAGTTGTCTAAATTTAGGCATAGGTTTTAATGCCAGAACTCAGAGCTGAGAGACCCTGAAGAGTTCAGGGGGACCCCAAGAGGGACATCTGGAGCCACAGAGTTCCCCAACCACATTTGTATCCTCAACTCCAAACCTTACGTTACTTATCTGGCGTTCCACAAAGTCCTTGAACCCATCACTTCTTGTTAGTCCGCCCCCTCCTTAACCTTACATGATGAGTTTTGGTCCGCCAAAGGGCTGAAGTGAAGTGAAGTGAAGTGAATCGGAGTGCAGTCCTCTTCAGGGTAAGCGTTAATGGCTGGGTACAGCTCTTTGGTGAAGTTTCTGTATTAAAAACAAACAAAACCAAAAAAACGAACACAACACCAAAACAACCCCCCCAACAAAACCAAAAATCCTCTACCAAACAAACCCCAAACCAACCGAACAAACAACAAAAAAGCCCCAACCCACACAAAAACACAACCAAACCACAACCCCCCCCCCCCGCCGCACAAAATAAGAAAATGCCGAGACTTTTCTTTTGCCATTGTGTTGGTGCATGTTTTCAGTTTTTAATTGTGCACAAACAACAGAACTTCTCGCTCCTTTTTTTGTTTTTCTCTTTTTCTAATGTAACCAGTTTAAATCTAAGTGTGTTTCTACCATATGCTTGTTTCAACCATATTTGCAGTTAAAAAAGATATTGCCAAAACATAAGAGCTCCGGGAAAATACACTGTTAACCATAAATCTGTAGTTAGTAATTTTTGAGGGTGGTTCTAGCAAAAGGAAAAGCTTAGTCTACCTGGCTTGAGACTAAACAATACAGAGTTTACTTCAAGGACTCCAAGACTTTTTCTCACTGGCTTTGTCAAAGAGTATTTGTTGTGAATAAGGCTGAGACATCCGTGTGTGTTTAGGAGATGCTATGGTACCATAGCAGAAGGTACGCTGTGCATTTTGGAAAGAGGGGAAACACATCCAAAGTATTGTCATCATGAGAAAAAAAAACCTAGTTTTAGGCATGTGTTTGAATTGTTGTTGCCTGTAAGTTACTGATGAGGATAACTAGTTTTTTAAACTGAGTTTAAAATACGAAGTGCTATTCTTGCACGAAACAGTAGTGCTTGTAAATAACATGTTTTTACGATCACCTTGGCATCCTGAAAAGAGTTTTTCTATGTCTTATTCAGGGACAAGATGAATTTAGTGTTTGAGCTTTCACTGGGTTATTTCAAATGTTAACCACAGTGCAAGACCATGAGTAGAATAGCGTGGAAATAGCACGACAAAAGGAAAGTCATAAGGAAAAAGGCAACATTCTGTTTCCTGGCAGAAGCAAGCAGGTGGCAGAATCTCTTAGGTAAACACGTATAATTGTCTATAGTATGTCTGCAATAAATGGCATTGGTGATGGTCTTTCAGTACATTTTCTCCATGCCTAAGAAAGGTGGAGAACAGACTCAAGGTATGTATGTGTAAGGGCTGTGGGTTGAGTGCCGCTTCTTCTCAAGCCTTTAATCTCATCTTCCTGCTTGCCATTTGTTTTCCCCATTTAGAGAGGGTGTTTTGGTTCTGTTATCTTTTGTCTAATAAAAGGTGATTTTCACGCTTCAGTGTCTTTCTGGTGTATATGTGTGAAAGAACAAGGGCCACAGGGACTGTTTTGGATAGACTTGGTTCACAGGGATGTCACAATTTGTGATATATGTCAGTACATATATTTTAAAAAATGAAGGAGATAGGCTCTGGTTTTCTCGTCAATAAGAAAATGTTCTATAGGGTCCTAAAACTTAGAACAAATAGGGAGAAGAGAGAAAACATTGTTGACAGTTATCAAAAAGTACAGATGTTTTTTGTGTGAGTAGAGAAGCATTCTGGACGAGCACCATAAATTTCAGAGCCTCAAGGCAACAAGCAAAAACTTGCAGGAATAAAAGCAAGCAAATAACTGCCCGGCCGTCTTCCCAAATTGGAAAGTAGGATTCTCCATAATCCTGCCGCTCCTGCAAACTTTGGTTTCAAAGTTTAGACAGCTGTAAACTGAGAATGGGATAATGTCATTTTGCTCCAGTTTCTCTGGAAACAGAGGCAGGAAGCGACTGAAAGGTGGTTTTCAAAATTGAGGGCGGGGTGGGACGTGGTAAAAGCAGCGCCTTGCAGCAGTCCAGACAAAAGGAGAAAAGGGGCTGGGATGATGACCTTGAAGAGTATGTTTGAATTTGAATTTGGAATATGGCTCGTTGAGGTGTGGAAGCTACAAAAATGTACCAGTGCAAAGGGCTTTCTGGTAGTTTAGCAAGAGCATTTCTCTGTCCTGCTCATGTTTATGTCAAAAGGAGTTGGAGACTGAATCATGCTGAATCATATAAAAGTGTCTCAGCATCTGTTTTCGAACTGTTGGATTGAAGACTGAAAATCGGTTACAGGTCATCCAGAAACACTTTGGTCATACATGGAAAAAAATATTTTAATGAATCTTACAGGGAGTAACTTAAAAATCCAACACTTCTTCACTTTAACTTTTATATACCTTCTAATTAATTGTGCTTAGAGGGAAACATTTTCTCTTCAGCACCATGTGAAGAACAGGAATATTTGGGCAAAGAGATGTGGTTCATTTTGACCTACTGACACCTCTGGAAAAATCAAACAAAACCGCTAAATTTGGTGATCAATCCCTTCTTTAGAATCTCCGTGTAAAAACATGCATAGCTCTTGATATCAAGATGATAATCACTTGGAACAAAAAACAATAATTGCCTTTTGATTTTTTAAGCATTCCCTCAATACCAGGACAAGAATTTAAGTCTTTCTTTTGCTTATTGGTTTCCTGCATAAGTGGAGATAGAAAGGATTACCCACCTATAAAGACTGTTGCTCACCACGGGGAAGGGTAAGAGCATTAGATTCTCCATGGTTGTTCCTGCATCAGGTGCTGGTATTTATTTCAGCTGTAATTACAAAGTTGTGCTGAGAGCGAATGTGGTACAGTCACCCCAGCTTTGTTAGCATCTCTCTAATGAGGAAACTGTTGCATGTTCAAACTTCTATTATAGATCTAGTAATTATGGCTGCCATCAGTCCCAACCACTATAATTAATATTATAACTGAAAGTTATAATCTTGTTTTCACTTACTTGCAACGTTTGAAAAATTGTTGTCTTAGACCAATGTTCTCATCTCTTTTTTTGCATATGGATAAATTGTTTTGGAAAGACTTGGGGAAAAAAACCCCTCATTTTTATTTCATTTTGGATTATGTGAGAAATTCCTTTCTTACATTACTGAAGATATTTTCCCTCTCACCCCACCTGGAAGTTTTGCAGGGAGGTTTTACAGCACCTGTATATTCTGCTCACTTGTCGATTGTTACTAGAAGCTCCTGACTGGTCTTTGGGTTATAATCCTTATTTAGGCCAGCCCAAAGCATTTTAGGTACTAAATGAAGGGAGTTATCTGTTTATCCTTCAGCTGCCTCTGTACCCAAACCCCTGTGCCTAATCTGTCATTTATGTGCCTCAGGTTGGGACAGCACAATAGTGGTGGTGGATTATTGCATTTTGTGAGCTTATGGAAATAAAATATATGACCATATAGGTATGGTCATGCCATTGTATTCAAAGTCACCTTCCTTAGAGGTTAAATGTGGGCTTGTGTAATTGGTATGGGAGAGGCACGCAGTTGCTCAGGATGGCTTTTGGATGTTCACCGGGAGAAATAAAGAGCAGTTGAGGATGAGATGGTGAGTTCCCGGTTTGGTGCAAACAGCACAGTGAGAGCTGTTCGTGTGGCGTGAACGGCCGTGTTCTGCTGTAGGTAACTAACCACTACCAGTTGTAGGAACTAACAGCAGCAGTCTACTTCTTCTGTGTTCACAGTCATTCCTTAGATCAAGGGTATGATTTCCCTGTCAGAACTTGATGGTACAAGTGGTCACAGGTATCTGCAACTACTCATTTGTTTTTCCAAGGAGGTGCCTTTTTCTTCTTTTTGTCAGCAGTTTTCACCTAATTTAGCAGCTCATGGTTAAAGTTTGTGTCATTGAGCTTAAAATATTCTCATTTCTTTAGCTTAGTAAATGCTAAATGACACCGTCTTACCAAGTCTAGTCATTTCCCAGGTGGATATTACCACAGATAAACTTACATTTAAGTGCTGTACATCCCTCTTGGTTAAATCACATGAAGCTTTACCTTGTGTTCTCGTAGCACCGTTGAAGCATTGCTCTTTATTTTATCTCTTAGGCACACCACTCCTGGTACGAAGGAGCAGTGATCCAGCTTTGGGCCCACCTGCGGACTTCCACCCCAGTACTTCCCAGCCCAGCGACCACAGCCTCAAGCATGTTGTGGCAGTAGGTGTCGTCTAACTCATCTTTTTCTTAAGGGCAAAAGCTGTTGGTATATAGCAGTTTCATAAGCTACGTATGAATTTGGATCTAAAATGAAGTGCATCATACTGATTTTGGGTAAAGGAGAGAATTTCCTCTGGACAAAATGGTTATTTGAGGTGGTACAGTTAGTTAACAGTGTTTCTGGAATATGAACTGAACTTTTAGCAATTGTTCGTTTGTTCAATATTGTCCAGTTTACTGTTGCTTAGTGGAAAAAAAATGTACATCCCCTTTAATACACTTCATTGGTCTCACACCCTTTTTCATTTATCTCTTTTTTGGTGGCATTTGTGTCTTCCTTTGGCACCCTGCTCCTATCCTGTATGATCTTTCTCTCACTTTTCTGTTTTACAACCCGACTCTTTCCTTTTGAGGGCGAATTTGTTTTCAACATAGTTATTACTAAATATTAGTACAAAAACACAATTAGTGAGGATGCAGTAACTCTTAATCATCCTGTTATTGCAGGCTGTCTTCAGTCTTCTGAAAGTGATGCTGACTTGATCACGCTTGGACCATGTGTGTTGTACTTGGTGATTTTAAGGCTTTGTGTTTGTGTATGGGAAAGGTGTTCCTATATTGCTAATGAAGAGAGAAAATTCTTTAGGATCTCTGAATGACAGCTGAGATGTATAAATATATCAAGCAACAAATGAATGCTGGCTTAGATGATGATGCAGTTGCACCTGCTTTCCTTTGCTTGTAAAGTTTATGCCTTTTCCCCCTCAGCTTTGCTGCACAGTGCTGCAGTTCACTGCCTGTCCCCAGTTGTGTAAACCAATCTATCACTGTTTTGCTTCAAAACAAACAAACAAAACCCACTCAGAAGCCCCAGCCGTTTAGTTTGGCCTGAGCGGGACATTTGAGCCTAGATCACAACTAGGCTATAGCAAGATTCACAATGGGGCACAATAGGGAGCAGGAAGAAAGAACTGGGGTTCAGCAACACATGCTGGAGATGGGAACATTTTCAGCTGAAGGTGTTGTATTTCAGACTATACTTCCAGTTCACACCATTGAGGTAAGTAAGTAGTAAATAGAAAGATGACTTGCATATGAACAATCTTTTATGGGTCTCAGTCTTATCTCTCTAATCCTGAATGCCAACACTCTTGGCTGTTAATTGTTTCTCTTTGCATGGCCAGATGTGTGTGCATCTGAATATGTAGTGTGCATCTTATTTTGCAATGTCTTGTGTTATTTGCTAAGCGGTGCAATTTTAAAAGCGCTAGTGAACCTCCAAGTGCATTATGGTGTTACAGGGGCTGAACTTTGTCTAAGTCCTGTGTCATTTGTCAGACCTGTTTGAGCTGAGAGGTTTGTCTTGATGCTTGCTGCAAGCACTTGCATGTTAATGACATACTGACTTAGTCTGATAAATGAAAGCACAAAGAAGAATTCCTGGTTAACAGTGCAGATCTTACTCTCTAGGCAAAGCTGATGTGTAAAGTGAGTAAGTCAGTATACAATGCTAACCTCTGGTATTTTATAGCCATGAAAACTGGGAAAAAAAAGTGGAAAAATCATTGAAATTTGTTGCATGTTTTGAATGCTTTATTTTTGACCATCAAGGAGAGAAATATAGGTGGTGGTGGTTGTTGTTGTTGTTTTTTAATATAATTTTGGTAGTGACAAGTGCATTCTATGTCATCATATGAGGACTGCAGTTATATTTGGAGGCCAAACCTCACCATGCCTCACTGGCTTGCATCAGTACACATAAATCCTCTAGGCCTAGAGGAGTTCTCTATGTCAGAAATACAGAGCATCCCTCTGTCAGCTCTAGGGATAATAGTCAAAGCTGGGCAGATAACAACAGTGGAGAAGGTTCTCAGAGTTTTTTAAGATGTCCTGGGAGTGAGGGGAAAAAGGCCCAGAAGGTTGAAAGTTATTATTATTAAAGTGAAAATCTGTTAGAGCAAAATACATTACACCAGCTCTTATTTCTGCAACAGTACCATTTCTAAAACTCTCATCGTCAATCATACTGAAAGATGCTTTGGCATAATGTTTTGGGAAGCATAGAAAGCTTAAATAACAGGTAAAATTATGTACAGAGTGTTTTAAAACACAGGGAAGAATCGATACCTGACAAATGAGAAAACATGGCACAAACAACTGAACGCTGCATTTTGAATATAGCTGTGCTCTTTCATGCAAGTGTTAAAGCAGTAAAGAGAGAATTCATTTGTTCTCTATATTGCTGCTGAAAGTTTACATTTAATACTGCATTTTCTTTGCCACAAACACGTATTTTTTTCACATAGAACCGCGTCCTCGCAGTCAAATGCCAGTTAGAAATAAAAGGGCTTTTGGTAGATGAAACAATTGCCAGTGCATGTAGTAGAAATTAGGTATCTGTATTTATACCGCAATTATCTTAGTAACCATTTTGTAATTGAAATTGACTTCCATAATTAGCTTAATTGTTTTGGCACTTCTGGCATTTTGCTGTTTGGCACGTGTAGAACTGGTGGTTTGATTCTACGTAGAAATACTTGTAATTACACTATATGCTGTGTGGTACGGCGTGTACTGATATACCAGCAGCTGATCAGATTTTTGTGATATGGTTATTATATGGAACTCTGAAGATAGCACTGATTTCTCGCTAGGAGAGTGCAGGACAGATGTTTGATAAGTAATGCATAAAATAAAACAGCAAACATGCAATAAGTTTATATAAGAAAATTACTATCTAGTTCAGGTGAGCCAGATTAACCTGGTGAAGGATTTGAGCCATTCATAGTATTTACAGAATCTAAGCAGAGCATACATTGTTTTTTAGATGTCCAATTCATTCAAAAGATTATTTTCTTCACGCCATATGATGATTTCCAAAATTATAAAATCTTTTCTGGCTGACCAGGTAGTTTGAGAAAGAATAACTCAAATTCTTCATGTTTTCTCTAACACTTATTTTGTCTTAGCTGTTGTTTTAGCCCCAATTAACAAAATAATTCTAGATCAATCAAAAACTGATAGTGAAGTCCAGCATCTGTTCTCTCAGACTGGAAGTCATTTAACAGATGGCACAGAATTTGAGTTTCTCTTTTCATCCAAACCTCTCCTTCCTTATTGTGATAGCTGCCACTGAAGAATTTAGAGACTCTAATCGGGGAAAAACAGGGCTAACAAACCTCTGAGTTTGTTATTGAAGAAAAGGTATTTGTTAGTGAACTGGTTAATTTATGAAGGCAACTGTTAAGCTCTTCTATGCAATGGCAATAGGCAAGTGCTGGTCCAGCTGGTTTTTGGCTGGGTTGTTAACTTGTCGATTCTTATGGGGATACTATGTTCTGCATGACTTTCTGTTCTTTTATAGTCGCGTGTTTTCTCGATAAATACTTAAGTAAGCTTGGAGTTAATCAATGGGAATGGCTGATTAAATGGCATTTATCCATATTTAAAGATACAATGAGATGCGGGATCAATTGAAGAGCTGCTCCAGTGGCTCAGTGCAGTTTTTACTGAGAAGTGACTTGAAATTGGCTGTATTTTATGCAGTGTGGACGTATAATTTGCAATTTTGGATGAGGTTCATATATAATCAGAACACTTTTATGTTTCAAGACCTCGTTAAAAAGGGTCAAAACCTCCTCTGGTTCTTCTGGCCATTAATTGTGTTTGTAATGTATTAGCCTTCCTGATTAAGTGTCTGCAGATTAGCATAATGTGAGCATGTATGAGGATGCAGCTCCATGATTTGTTCCTTTTACATGCTGTTTTGTGTATATACGTAAACATAAAGGTATGCTACAATCGGAGCTTGGCTTTGAGATAAAGATACCAGTAGTGCTTTGAAAGTCTGGGGGTATTTTATTATAGAAATATTACTTCATCTAATGAGGCTTTTTAAAAGCAGAGCAAGGCAGAAAAGGTCTTTTGTGGCCCAATGAGGGAATAATGCTGTAATGTCTGTTATGTGGGTTGATGTGGTGGGTTTCTGCTAAGGTTTGAGCTAATAGACTGTGCTACCACAAGAGTTGTATTGTCTGTCTGATTTTAGATGAGAAGACTTTAATCCGATGTGTTTACTCATCCTGATTAGGTCAGGTAGTTTTAATCTCTGGTCCCTTTGTGTGTATTAGAATTTCAATTTGAAATTCTCCCATAGTTAATGTGATTCCAGGAGGTGGGCAATGAGAAGGAAACCAGAGAGTGGGAGCAATGCAGTAACCCTTCAGTGCTGGCAGTATGGTGCACTTGTAATGCTTTACACCCAGTGCTTATTAATCTATAATAATTAGACAACAAATAAAATGGAGATGGAAACACACCTTACGTATTACAGTGTGTGTTGTGGGATGGAGGCAGGACCGCGTCTCTTAGGTGGTGTAATCTCAGGCTGTCATTCAGAATAGCAAGGTTTTTAAATTCTGGTATGCATTTACTTGTTTCTGGTAAAAGTTTTCCTATTAATAATTTAACTCCTGCTCTTGAAATACAGCGGTGTGGAACTGTGCAGAAGAACTTGGGAGATTTAAAAGAATTTTCTGTCATTCCGCCGGGGAGTTCCAAACATTTTTAAAAGGGAATCCTGATGTGGGTGAATCAGTTTTTAAAGCAACTACTGTGCGTCTGTTTACGCTGTGGAACATATATAGAACACTCCTAATCAGCACGGGAGCTTGTCAGTGTGTTGCTTTTGATGTCTGATTAGATGATCATAGGGACATCTGCAGCGAGTTAGTTCTGAAGTCGCTGGTGCGCGGCGCTGCAGGAACCAGAGCTGTGTGGCACTCTTACACCGTCACAAACCTTCGAGAAATCCAGCTCTGCGCTACCTGAGGGCTGTCAAATTAACAAAAAACATTCCTTCTCCGTTCTTTCTGTTGTTTTTCAACCCTCCACTGCTTTATTCCCTGCCCCCTTCCTTATACTGTGGCATTCTGCATCAAAAAGAAATTACATTGTAGGGAAAACCTAAGAAATATTTGTAGTACTTGAGAATACTGAATCGATCATCAGAAAAAGAACAGAAGTGCCCTGTGGTAATTTCCTCTTTAGAGGGTTCGGAGAGGTGCGTGTTTGTGGGATTAAAGTTGTCTTTATGTTCCGCGCACAACCTGCATTTCAGAAACCTGTATTGTTTTACCCGTATTGGTTGAGATGAGCTGTGGGTGTGATTTACCTGTGTTTATTTGAGAAGGATAAGCAGAGTTTCTGTGATTTATTTTAATAAGAACTAATAACGAATGTTCTGTGATGCTGATATATAAATCGTCAGTACAAATGGTACAATCAGTAAAGTAAGTTATTCATTGTTAATGTGTTGCTTTCTAAAGGCTGTTTCCAGTGAGAGGAGTGAAGGCTTCTTACTTGGCTATTAATGAAGGTACCTGTTATGAAAGCCATCAGAGTCCTCCATCGTTCTGGAACTTATGTTAGTAGGGGCCTGGGTTTTGTTTCCTTTTTAAAACAAAGTTTTGGCTCTGTCTGTCATTTTGAAGATACCCGATCATTTAATAAACCTTCCTCCTTTGTCCTCTGCCTTGTGTAGTCAGGTCGATGTGACTGGAGGTGATGGAAGATGGCTGAGAGCCTTAAACTCTTTCTTATTCCCGTGTGGCCTATCTTATAAAGAATGCGGAAAAATTATAGGGTGGAAATGAGAACTGCTGACAATAACAAGAAGTCACGCTTTCAGTGCTGTTGACACATATTCGTCTCTGTAGCTGCATCTTTGGGGTCCTACAAAATACTGTCATTCCATCTGGAGCAGCTTTTAGCAGGCAGCTTACGCAACGGGCTCGTGGCGCTGAAATTGGAATGAAATATTAGCAAGTTACTTGTATGTCTGACAGTCAAATTAAAAGTGGAAAATGACAGTCAACATGGCTCATGCATATCGTTTACTCTCAAGTTCTAGAAACATTTAGCTAAAATAAAATAGGTTCTCAGTCAGCGTCGTACTAAAATGCCTACTACTAAATAAATACCATTTTCCATGGACGTAGCAATCCAGTGGGTAACTGGGAATCGTGGCAGAGATCTTTGATACCTACTTAGACCCAAATGTTGCTGTGATATTAGGAAAAGAATGGAATTTTGGGTTTTTAATACACCCTCTTGCAGTGCAGTGGTGTGCGAGACTCTGCTCGTGTTCTGGTTAATGTTTCTATGTCTCTGAAAGTGAGATGGGTGGCTTTGTTTCTCTTTCAGAATTGATAGTTATTCACACTCAAAGGAGGTGCAAATGTCTTCTTTTTTTTTCCTTTATTTTTTTTCTTTATTTTTCCTTTCTTTTTCCTTTCTTTTTTTCTTTTTTTTCTTTTTTTCTTCCTTTGCCCCCTTCCTTTGCCTCCTTTTAAAGGAGAGGCCCCTTGGACACTAAATTACCCATCCCATTGGAGAGACCATATCTGGGGATTTGTTATTGTCCTGTGTAGTTGATGTCTTAGCTAATCTGCATTTACAGGTTTTCAAGTTGTGAGAATCACATAGTGCTCTTTGAAACGTGCACATTTGTGTGGTGGTGTTGCTGGCTTTGGGTTTTTTATTATGGCAGCAGGTTCTGATTTATACTCCATACATATCAATTTCTTACAATGAGAACTGGAAAGAAGGGAGGAATATTTTGGTGCTTCTGTGTCCTGTGTGCTTTTGGTGTTGCGGGTGTTTGACATGTTGGAGTTGGGAATAATAGACTGAGACCACTGTGAATATAGACTAAAATGGTAAGGGTGATTCCGTGAGATTCAGGAGTTTGAATTAACATCTCAGCTTTAATTTTTATCCGTAATTGCAATGGTTTCTTCTGGCCTGCAAGTCTAATACAACCTTTTGTCATAACCTGGACAGTAGAACTCCTTTGAAATAAATGTGAATAAAGAAAACCTAATACATAAACAATTTAGTAAATAAATAAACCTTCTGTTAAAAAATAAGTGACTAGACTCTAGAATAATGGAGTGGATGCAAGAGCAAGGTGTTGTCACTATTCCTCTGTACTGTGAGGGACAATAATTACCTGTTTGTGATAATTAGCAGACATTCCGGTCCTGAACAGCCCGAGATGGACATACCTGTGGTCTGATCTGGCACAGTTTTCTGATGACTTATTTCAGATCCTAAAGAAGCCTATTTGCCAGTTCAAAGTTTTACACATCCCAAGCAGCATCATAAAAAAGAGAATCCGTAAGATTTTTTTCTTGACAATCAAGTTTAGTAGTGGCTTGTGCTTTAAAAAACCCTCATGTCACTCTAAGGAATATGGTGAAGTCTCCTCAAATCTGGAGTTCACTTCCACACCTCCCTTTCTTTCATAATCTGCCTAAATCTTTCTGTCCTTCGAGCAGCAGAAAGAGAATCAAACAGAAATACATCGTTTTGGGGTAAAGGAAGTTCTGCAAGGAGCACTACTGAGCAAGGGCTGGTGATTCTTCATCATCTCATCTTTTGACACTTTCCATAGAAGCCCAAATGAATCCTATTTCTGATGCAGAAGAGGCAAATTCCATGGTGGATTTTACAAAACACTTCTGTGAGAAGCTGCAAGCGTGTTAAAAGGAGGAGAGGCCAGGGAACAAAAAAGCTCCACAGATTAAATGGATTTTAAGTCACAAAGAAGAAAAAAATCTATTCATCAGCAGGAAGAAAGATATATATTCCCTCTTCAATTTGGTTTCAAAAGGCATAGCCAAAGTATGGATGTTTCATCTTAAAAATAAACACATGAATACTGTGAAATGCTGCAGTTCTTAGTGAAAAATCTGTTTGGTTTTCAGAAGTTCCTGTACTGATATTCTTTTTAGCCAAAGAATTAGTGTCTTGGTGCAAACTCTGCAGCACAGAGATCAGCTGCCGGATCAGTGTGGTTAACGTACACTAAACCCATCTATGCATCCACATCTCCTTCATGCATGGTACGTGCTGCATTGGGTGCTCTCAGATTTCCGTTTGACAAAGAGTGAGCTGGGTGACGTTGTATATTGGAGAGAAGAATATTCTACAGAAGATATCCTGAAAATATTGATGACTGAAGTGATCTGCTGTAAAGCGTTAAGAACAGCTAAAATCCCAAAGTTGCTCCTTGTGGAAAAAGTGCAAGTCTATATTAGGCTCACATTACAAGTCCTACTCGAGTTCCTGCCAGGGAGGCTTGAGGGAATAGAGAGAGTCAGAATGAGCTAGAAAATTTTTATACAGTATTTTTATTATTCAGAAATTACTCTGTAAATTTCTAACTAGCAGAATTAACTCTTGGGGTGAAAGAAGGCCATTCTGCTTCAGTCTTCAGGCTGGTCCTTGTCGTTAAGCATGGGAAAACACTCCATCCTGGCATGTGGAGACAATAAGGGAAATCGTCTGGATGACTTTTCATAGATAGATCCAAACGTTGCCAGCCAGAATGCTCACAGATGGATACTGTGTTATGGTCAAATTGATAGTGTAGTTAATACACAAAAGAGAATCTCCAGTGTGTTTTTCTCTTTAAAGCCCCATAGAACATAGCAAGAAGTTGTCAACAGCAGAACTACTTTTACATTAGGGATTATTACCATGTTAATGACAAAGCCATCCCTGGGTTTACAAAACACTGAACCAAATGATCGCTTAATGCCCGGCTGTGATTTTTCTGCCTTTTTACCTTTCAATGTCTAGTTTGTGTGTAGTTGTCGCTTTCAAATGGCTGTTTTGACAGGCACATTGATGATGCTATTGTGTTAATGTCATCAATCATACAAACACTGATATTACCAGGTAAAGTTAGTTCATTAGAACCAGATGCATGCAGTCATAAATAAAAGTAATTTTTTTAAAGTATGGCACTATGCCAGCGGATTATAACACTGTTGGGAAATTAATCTGCTGCCAATTATATATTTATAATACTATGCAAGTGTATAAAACATCAAATTATTGATGTTAGTTCTGTTAAAATTACTTCTATATAGTGTCTGATGCTGGTTACCTATTAAGCATAGGTCTAACATGCAGATTATAGGTTTGTAGTGATTTATTTTTTTATTAAAATGGTACAGTATTTAGAAGTCATTACATATTATTATATGCTCATACGGTGATGGTGATGACTACCACAGAAATACTTCTTTTTTATTGAATTAGTAAGATTACTTCAGGTCTTTCTGTTCCACTGCTGCTAGTGTTTCATTCTGTAACAACGAAATATGCATGTTTACGGCTATTTGGCAATTCTGTTTAGTTTGCACTGAAAAAATCAAATGAGAAAACACTCTTTGATATGTGAAATTTATAACTTGCTTATTTTGCCTTTTAAGTAGTTGAAAGAATCAATCTAGGCTTTTGATAAATGTGTATTAAGTAAAATGGTACATATAAAAGTTGGAAAGCGAGTTTACAGCTTCATCAGCTCTTAAAGGAGGAAATAAAAAAAACCTCAAGAAACAAGAACCGAACAACAAACACCGCACACAACCCCCCAAGAAAACCAATCAAAACCCAACCAACCAACCAACAAACCCCAAACCAAAACCACAACCAACCAACCTTTTTTTTTCTTTAAGCAGAAGATAGAAAAATGTCTCTGCTTTGAGCCTACCAGAAGCTCTTTTGAGCAGGAAAGCAATATAAAATAATGCTATCCACTTATTGGCATATATAGCATGGATGTTCGTGTGGCGCCTTTTGCTGTCAATGTATTTGAAGAGAATTGAGATCGTGCCTCTGATCCATTGCTGTGAAAACAACAGGAACTAGAGAAATTGCAGTTCACAGGTAATGTCTGAGAATGCAACTCGCTGGAGAGTCAAAGCTATTTTCCAGCAACACTGGAATTTGAGAAAGGCTCAGCTACCTCAGCACCTACACTGATTTTTACTGATCCTGTTGGGATCAGAACCTTAACCCTCTCTAACCTCCCGCTTAAGTAGGACCACATTTAGTACCGTGCTTGTCCTCTGCCGTGAGATTTGGCCTTTTTGGAGCTGGGGAATTTTCCCTTCCTTTTGGATTTAGATTTGACTGGGGAACAGGAGGCACCTGTTGAGAAAACGAGATTGTGTCAGGATTGCTCAGCCTCTAATCGAAGATATTTTTCCTTCTGCAGCTAGCACTAGCTAGCACTTCTTGGTTCATTATAGCCCGCTCTCATAAGTCGTCATTTCTGTCTCAAGGCCGTCGTGCTTTCCAGTGTAAAGCAGATTGATGCTGGCACGGTTTTTCTATTTTAATTTCGTGAAGTTGTCACACTGAAACGGTGCCTCGTGTTGGAAGGGCTTTGAAGTGAGGAGATAAACAAAGAGCTAAAATAAAATTAAAAAGGAGCACGAACAACATTTCATCTTTGTCTTTTTCCAAAATAAGCTGAATGGTTGTAGCACCCTTGTGCCGCTGCAGTCAGGCTGCAAACGTTAGCTGATCAATCTAAATTGAGTTAGTGTATATGCAGTAAGCAGAAACAGGTGGAAATTAGGTTATCTGTGCCCAACTCTTTCTATTTGCTGTGAACAGTGAGATATAAACTAGTTTTTTAGGACGTGATTAGTTTTGTTTATTTTCAGAGAGGGGCAGAGGCAGAACATGTGCTATATCTACCAGAGTTATTAAACCAAGAAACTATATACTGAGTTGTGACATTTGCAGATAAAGGTGGAAAGCCCTGCTATAAATAAATCTGTAATGAATCCAAGAGGAAAAACAGCAGCAATCCATGGTACATTTCAGTTTTATCTCTATGAAAAGCAAAAAACTCAAGAATTTTCTGTCCTTTCACTAACAAAAAAAAGGAGACGTCGTTGCCTCTGCCAGTTGCAGAAATGCCAGCCAATTTATAATCTGAAGTGTGGTTTATGACTTCACTTTTTTTGGTTTGTGGACTCCCAAAATTTTTCAGATGAACACAGTAAGTTGGATCTTGACAGTTCCTTGAAATGAAGCTCTAATAGTAGCCAAGGAATTTAGAGGTCTGTTGACCACAGATTGAAGCCGTTGCCTGCAGCAATAATATACGAAATACCAGTGGCAAATAGGCTCTTACTGCTACAATTCTTGGGTGTGTAGTTACTATTAATCTTTGATTTAAAGGAGAATGACAAGTCTTTGTTCCTAGACCAGCTTTGAAAACATGTAATGTATAACAGCTTTTATACCCTATAGAAGCCTTTTATACACGTTTATGCACCTCCTTACAGGTGAGACACAAAAATTGCACAAAAGAGCATGGTTTCTCCAAGCGGCAGTTTGAACAGGTCCATGAGCAGTAGTCTTAATGTATGGATATTGTAAAATGTCTATACCTGCTCAGCCTGGATGCGAAAGAATCAAAGGATCCTCTTACTAGAGACAGCCACTGTTTTCCCTGACACAGATTCTCTGTCATGCATGTTTAGCAGAGAATTATTTTTAAAAATGTAAGTTAATTAGTTTACAAAACATTAACAACTTCTACCCTCTCTGCAAGCTAATTGAGAACCTGATAAAAACCATCTGCAGAGCCCTGAAGCCCAATGGACGGAGCTGCTGGTAGCCTTGGCTTTTTCCTTAGAGGAGGGCTTGGTTGGGAAGAGCATTTTGCCCTGAAGTTTTCTGTCATTTGGCACCATTGCTCATCAAATGTGCGTGTTCTGCTATCAAGAGGGTTACAAGGAAGAGTGAAATATACTCCGAAGAGTTCAGGTTCTTTCCATCAGACCGAACTTCAGGGTCTGCTACCGGTTCTGTGTTGTATCTCACTTCAAAGGTATCTGCCTTTTGGCTTTTGAGTTGAGCTGTTATTGTTGGGGCCTCTCTGGGTTACCTGAGGTTATCAGATGTCCAAATAGCCAGAACAACAGAAATAATATTTGCTTTCATATGGTAAACAGTTCCTGTTTGATTGTTACAAAGAAGTGAGGCAGCACAGGCTTGAGGAAAAAAAAACCTACAACCAAACAAAACGAAACAAAAACCTGCTCAAACATTATTTTAGTTTGCATTCAGCTCGCTGCATCCTTGCATTTGTGGCTTCGGACTTGGTGTTTGGTGCTTGTAGGTGTTGGGATTTGATAAAGCAATGGAAACTCCTGCACAGAGGAAACAAACACGGTTTCAGTCCAGATCAACTGTGGTTACCCCTGCACAGTTCTGCTTCGGTTCCCATTTAAGTTCCAGTGAAGGTTCGCTAACTAGTCGCTATTGACATTTATAAACATTTAAACAGAAGAGGGTCGTTTGCTGGGAGGGAATTTAGCAGATAGAAAGCCTCATCTCTATTCCCTTTAGAACCTGGCCTCCTTTTGTGCTTGCAACACTCTTCTGTGGGCAGTTCCCACTTGAGGGAAACAAACTGTTTGGACTGGTTTTTGAGTTGGAGTTCAGATCCCCAGACCTCTGTATTTATTGGTATTTGTGCTCTCCAGGCCTGACTGCGCATCACTGCTGTACTGGAGTCAATGTGTGTTGGGGGAGCCCTGAGTAGCTTAAGACGCACATCGATATAACCACACAGATCAGTGTGATCATGTTATTGCACCGTTTTGTTTCATGCATCCAGTGCCTCCTATTAAAATATTAAGCCACTTTCACCGGGCTTTTTTTTTTGCTGAAATGTAAAGCCTTGCATGATACGCCAGAAGGCTGTGCCACAATCCAATGAGACCTGGACAGGCTGGAGAGTTGGGCAGGGAAAAATTTAATGAAATATAACAAGGGAAAGTGCAGAGTCTGTCATCTGGGCAGGAACCACCCCAGGTTCCAGTGTAAGTTGGGGAATGACCTATTAGAGAGCAGCGTAGGGGAAAGGGACCTGGGGGTCCTGGTGGACAGCAGGGTGACCATGAGCCAGCACTGGGCCCTTGTGGCCAGGAAGGCCAATGGTACCTGGGGTGGATTAGAAGGGGGGTGGTCAGTAGGTCAGAGAGGTTCTCCTGCCCCTCTACTCTGCCCTGGGGAGACCACACCTGGAATATTGTGTCCAGTTGTGGCCCCTCAGTTCCAGCAGGACAGGGAACTGCTGGAGAGAGTCCAGCACAGGGCAACAAAGATGCTGAAGGGAGTGGAGCATCTCCCGTGTGAGGAAAGGCTGAGGGAGCTGGGGCTCTGGAGCTGGACAAGAGGAGACTGAGGGGTGACCTCTTTAATGTTTACAGATATATAAAGGGTGAGTGTCAGGAGGATGGAGCCAGGCTCTTCTCAGTGACAACCAATGGTAGGACAAGGGGTAATGGGTTCAAACTGGAACACAAGAGGTTCCACTTAAATATGAGAAGAAACTTCTTCAGGGTGAGGGTGGCAGAGCCTGGCCCAGGCTGCCCAGGGAGGTTGTGGAGTCTCCTTCTCTGCAGACATTCCAACCCGCCTGGACACCTTCCTGTGTAACCTCATCTGGGTGTTCCTGCTCCATGGGGGGATTGCACTGGATGAGCTTTCCAGGTCCCTTCCAATCCCTGACATTCTGGGATTCTGTGATTATGCACAGATACTTGGAAAAATGGCATTGCTTCCATGATCTTCTTTTCTCGTGGGAGATGCTTTATCTGGGGTGCATCACTCATACCTGCAGGATGTCCTGTGTTTCAGGGTCCTAGACTAGTAGACTTATTCTCAGAAGAAGGCAGTGAATGTTTCCTTTGGTTGCTTTTGAGTTTGGTAATGCTCATCTCTGAATGAGACGCCTTTCTTTAGGAAGCCTACCTTGTTCTTTCCTGCACAAAGTTACCCATTGAAGCTATTTCTACCTTTTTTTTTCTTAGAAGAATCACTAACAGCTTTACTTCTGAGTACCTTGAACCGCATTATAGTGTTCTGGAGCCATTAAATACACTTAGTCATGCTCAATATAGGAAAGATGCAAGCAAAGTCTAGCAGCTTGCAGTGTTTTGGGGTTTTATAAAGTCGGCAGAAAAAGCCTTGCTTTTCTATGTGGTAACATAAGAAACTCTACAAAATATCTTATGAATTTGCTTTTGTAAATAATAAATTCAACAAAGTTGGTGTAGGTAATCTTGTCATCTTAGAGGCAGACAAAAAAATGAACTACAAATAATGACCCACCTTGTTCCCCCCAACATGCTGCCGGTGTTCCATCATTCCTGCTTGTGGAGTATTTCTAATTATAAATCAGACCTGGATAATTCATGGCGGGTTTATTTATAAGTAATAATATTTGAAATATTTAACTGGTAAATAAAACTGCACTGTGCTTTGTATCTGAGCATATTATACTGAAGTCTTAAAGCCTAAATAATTCACGTACATAAAAACTTTAACTTGCTGCTAAGGTCGATCAGATTTCTTAAAATCAAGGAAGTTGTAAGTTAAGGAAATACTTGACGTGCCTGTCTTTACTCAGATATACTGAACCTTGTCACTCCTTTGTGCCTCTGTCACCTTCTTCGCTTTCTGTCACAAGCACAGTCTTAAGTGACCTCGGCCCTCCCAGGTAGTAGCTTTAAAATAGGGCAGAATTGTTAAAAATAAATCTGAAGAAGGGTGATTTGCAGTTTGGGAAGCATTGAGTGCAGGAGAGATGTATTCTATTCTAGAAGTCAGGGGAGAGGTTTGGATGGTCTTGTCACTTACACAAAGAATTTTTTTTTAATAGGCTACTCGTGTTTTATGTATAAAACAGATCTCTTAGCCACATCATTTCCAAGAGCATCGTCACTGTGTTGCCTCTGGGTCGGCTCATGAAACAGCTTTTCATTACAGTTTGCTTCACCTTCTTCTATTTTGCGTTATTATCCAAAACAAACTGACTCAGGTAATGGAGCAAACAGCTCAGTCCGAGGCAGTTATGGAATATGATGCTAATTAGATACTTTCATTTAGTGAACCATAATAAAATGGCACTCTGGGACATAGCGGTGCAGCTGAAACTAGAGGTTTGTAAAACAAAGCTTTCAGTTGTCCAGTCTTGCTGAACATGATTGAGTATCCTCTGAATACAAAGAGTGTAAATTTGGAGTTTCTTGGCCTAAAAAGAAGGCAGAAAACATTGCCTTGTATATCTACTCAAAATGTTTTTAGATATCTTTAGAACTGAATAGAATACTGAGATAAAAGTGCTGTATCTGCAAGCATGAGCAGCATCCTTGTGTCTCGCTGGGTTAATTATTATGAAGAGTAGTTTGTAACTTGGAGTGCTCCGGTGTGATTTGCTTTGCTTCAGACCTGGCTGTGAAAGGAGCGGTAGTTAGGTATGGAATTGACACATACTAAATGCAGTTTGCGACTTGATTTGCTTTGCTTTTTGGTGCTATGCTTTTGGCATCTGAGGTCTGAAGGACTGGAAATAGGGGAGCTGTTTTGTCCCAGCGTGTAGTTTTTCTATGTATCAGAAACCAGGTTGAGCATCTTCTGTGCTTAGGAGATGATGGAGCTCTGTAAAGCCAGGCAAGGAGATAGGTTAGCTATTTCCCTCCCCTTTGTAGCAAACACGTACTAAACATGCCTCTAGGATATTTTGTTTCTAGGAAATAATTTCTATAAGAGAGAATGCTTATTTAAAAATGGGAATAAACAAAAAAATGGGGAATTTCTACTGGGAGACCATTTATTACCGGCGCTTCTCTTGGCACACTTTTCTCCTGTTTTTCTCTGAAGCAAAGAAACAGGCATTGGATTGAAATAGGCATGTTTGTCCAGGGACACATGCAAGAAATAAGAGAATTGATAACTCATGCTGTTTTCTGTCTTTTGGAGAATTACTCGCTCGTTTGTGTCACCCTGTTGTGCTCACCTAAGCAACAGCAATGTGTTCTCTGACCTTTGTTCTTGGAATTAAAGACACTGCTATTAGTCAACAACCGTAGTGCAATTAAGTCCACCTGTAGCCTTAAAGAAGCAATTTCTGTCAATAAACATGACTTTATAGTGTGAAAATGAAGTTAGGCCATGTCATTTCCTTTGCTTACTTTCTTTAAATGGTAAAAGAAATCATGGTTGTGACGAGAGGTATAACAGCAAAAGATTGTCTCCCTCATAATCTGATCCGTAGGTAAAGCTGTGCTTGGTATAATATCCTGAGCTTAACTCATCTATATGGCTTTATTATTGCTGTTCTGTTTTATTCCCAATGAATATGCTGATACATCCTTAAGATATTTTGCTCACCCCACTTTCTACCATGTGATAAATCCTGTTTTCTTCCACTGCCATTTTTAGTGCCATCAAATTATTTACAAACCAGTGCTGTTATTTCAAGATGTAGTTAATAATTAACAGGAAACCAAATCATTTTATGAAAGGTTATTTTCTGATGACTTTTACAAATCCTAGGAGAGGTTGAAAATACCATTATGATTCATAAGGATTTGCTGGAAATAACAATATACTCTCAGGTGATCCGTCTCTAGTTTAAATTGCCTGCTAGGTTTAAGATAAGCCAGTGATAGTCATGTCTTGGCTCACAGGAGTCAACTCAGATTTATTAATAATATCCACTCATATATTCAGGGTATCACTGTGCCTGCAATTTCAGATCCTAAAATAAGATTTACAGAATTAAAATGCTACACAGTTGCCTTAATTTCCATTGAGAATTGGGATCAAGATCAAGGGCTTTATGTAGGGCAATGTGTTTTTTTCCATTTGGATGCAGGCAACACTCAATTCCTTGAAGACCTTCAGTCAACATTTTAACCCTTATTCACTTGTTTGATGCTCTCTAGGTTGAGATATTCTAATGGTCCCTTAGAAACATCTTTAAGACTGATGACCTGGTTTTCCTCTGACAAGTTCTTTGTTAGAGTTAGGTTTAAAGTATGCCAGAAGAGAACTTTAGGACCATCTCTGGTCTGGGATTTACCTGTCAGATAGAGGCCTGGCAAGAACAATTTGTGTTGTGGTTTTCTTTTTCCTTTTCTTAGGTCATCACAGTGGTTCCGTGGCCACAGGGTTGGGAAGGTTTTGTTGAGAAAGAGGTTGATGGTTTGGTTTGGTGAATGCCCAAGGAGAGAGTAGGACTGCTAAGAGAAGTAATTCCTTCTTGTACTAAGGTATGTTGTGAGGCTTCTGTAGTGTCTTTGTGACCAGATACGATTTTGGAAGAGCTTCCCCTGCAACTCATATATATATATATATATATATATACACACACATATACGTATGTACACACACATTTATATGAATATATATATATATATAAAATAAAAACATTTTAAAATGTTTTGAGAATTTAACATCTCTTAAAGTATGGAGAAAATAGTTAAAGATGAGGTGTCGACAGGATGATGCTCAGACTGTTGCCAGTAAGCCATTTAGACTGAAGCAAGCTGATAAGCCTTTAACTAACTCAAGGCCTGAATCTTCTGAAAAGTAAATAAATTTTGAGCCCACAAAGTTAGGGGGGGATACTTAACTCCCAGCAGGAATGCCTTTAATGCCTTTAATCTGAACAGACAATGTAATCTTTAGTATCTGGTGTTCAAGGGCTGCATTCCAAGCTGAGGGAGCTCCACACTAATCACAGACTGTGATTCCTTGGCACGTTGTGGAATTGTCTTGGGAAGAGGCTGGATGAGCAGGTCTCTGAGAGCATTCAGGTCCTTGTCACACCATAGATTGGGTCTCTCATGAGACCCTAAGCTGTGATTTATGTGAAGATTTCTGATTTCATGGAATATGGTAGGCATGTTCTCTACCTTAGTTTTTTAGCAAAGCATGTCCTCTGTAACCTTTTGCATTCTTGTTTAGTCTTCATCCTTTTAAACAGAGTGCAGCAGAAGCTGTGTTTCCGTACCTCTCGACTGCTCCGTATTTTCAAGAAATTTATTCTTGTCTCATCTCTTGATATCCACATGCGCTACTGGCTGGTCTGTGTACCAGCATCCCACTGAGAAGGGCTGTTTGGCTATTGCTTTGGTGCCTAAAGGGGATCACATATTGAAACACACATACTGAAACACGAGATGGGCCTTTGGTATTCATGTTCAGTGTCCAGCCTTTGACAAGGGCAAGCGGTGAAGGGTGTGCATCTTGGACACCTGGAGAAAAACCTTCTAAGCTTCTCTACGTGCTTTTTTATTTCATAGCGAGTGGGCTCTGTCGTGTTTAAGTAGAAAAGCAAGCTGGCTTTTGTCATATTCTTCTGCTTCCCATGGCTTGGTGACTTTTTCTTTGACTGTTGACGCTGTTGGCCACTATATTGTGCAAACGCACCTGTGCATACTGAGCAATAGGAAGTGATGTAGTTGTTCTACAAAGATTTAGTCAAAGCTAAAACATTCCTCTGACTTCAGCATCTGTCGTGTGCTTTTTACACATTCCTCAGGTCCCAGCATTACTTGCATAAGCGGAATCACATCTCGAGTTCTGCAGTGAGAATGTTCTAAATATTCATGATGTTATGTATATAACGTGCTAGGTGGCTGTGTATTATTAGAAATCCTGGGCTTTAAGCACACTGTCATCCATTGTTCAGTAAACACAATTACATTGCCCTATCTTTCATCTCTCCTCTAATGAATCCATGCTAATTGATTAATCAGTGCTGTTTCTTCACTATGATAATCCAATCCCATATGAGGAATAGTGGTAACATAACTAGTAATTACTAATGTATGTTGCACACTGAGGAAAACCTGGTGTAATGCAGTGTGAGTGGCAAAGGCAGCTCAGGAGGAGCAGAGGAGAGCTGGGCCAGCACTGCTGGGTCGAGGGCGCCTTTGGATGTGAGGGTGATCCCCCGGTACAGGGAATGGCTCAGGCTGTCACTTATTCATGGTGTGTCACAAAAACAAGTGTCTGAGAAGATGTGGGAAATGGAATCAGCTCTGCCTTTTCGCAAAGGCTCAGCTGGTGTTAGTTACTGAAGTGACTGTCATCTTGACCTAAATGTGGCTATGACAGTGACTTCTAAATTGAGATAAAAGAATTCTTCTGCCATGACAGCATCTTACTGATGTTGCTGTTTGATTTCCAAAGCAGTGAGTTGCGATTTCTGATCCAAGACAAAGCTTAAGCTCGGCTCTGACAGGCTGTACATGATGCTCACCAGGCCAATGGACAGCAACCATTTGGTTTTCCTTGCTGTTACCAAATCAACCATGGATTGATGGTGACAGACCCAGCTTGTTGGAGGCATCACGTTATGCACTCTGTTCATGCAGACAGAAGCAAAGTATCAGATACAATTGTTAGCGAAGTCCGTTTTTCACCCTTGAAAATGGGTGTGGTTTTAAAATTTTGGAAACCATTGTTCACTCCCACTGCCATTGGTTGCGGTGATTAAGATATAAATGATTTTCATTTGGATGAAAAAGACAGCTAAATTCCGTAAAGAATTTATTGCAAAGAATAAAAATGCAAGGCTAAAATATCATTTGTACGTTCAGCTTTTAGGTAATACACATTCTTTAGAAACCTTTCAGATAATATTGAGGGCGTATTGGTGTGTAGCAAAAGCAGAAAGTTTTGATTTGGTAGTGAAATTATATTTGTAAAGCTTTTATTTTGTTCTGTATTATGTGTTAGTGGGTGTGGGTTTTTTTAAGTGTTCAGAGTTAGTAGTTTTGGGTGGGGTGAATAAAATCCAGATTCTTTTTCTGGGGGAAATGGTGATGTGGTGTCATACATAAGACTGTTTAGATAAGATTCAGATGTTCACCGAGTAATAGTTTCATGAAGAAATCACCCTGATGTAATATGTAGTGGTTTCAGAGCTATTTTTCTTCTTTGCTAAAGGAGTACAACCAGTACCTCTTTGCACAAATAACAAGAGAGGCAAAATACAGGTGTGTACTTTGCAGATCTCTTGTAAAAGGTTCTGTTAATTAAAGATCTTGGGAGGCATAAAAAAGTGAGTCAGGCTCAGGAAGATAAAGCTGATGTTCTCTTGATGTGAGAAAAATCGGTGGGTTTACTTGTAGAAATATGAATTTCTTTCCCTGTTTTTGCAGCGTTAATTGCCCAATGGTGGTTTCCAACCAAGAGAAGGGATTAGTGTGCATTTGTAGAGCTAATGATAGTGAACTTTTAAAATGCTGCTTGTTGCCATGGGAATGCTTACAAATAACTTCCATAGTAACTCAAATGTCCAAAGGTTGTGCGCTTGCTTTGAACACAGATTTTTGTCTCCGAGTGGATGGTACAAAAGAAATCACAGTTTTTAGCTTGGAAACACCTGCTTCTGTACTTACTTGCGTTGCTGATAGCTCAAATTAATAATCCTGCTCAGATGCAAATCCATTGGTAGTTGAGAGGGGAAGATGTTGCTGTTGTGGTTCCTGAAACTGCCATGGAGTTGTTAAAAGCCGTACTACATTATGGCTTTTCTTTGTGCTGTGCCAATTAAACATGAATCCACTTGTATAGTATTAAAAATATCTGAAGATGTACAGCGATTTTAATGTTGAAGAATATTGTTGCCAGTCCAGGAGAATGTGTTTCAATTGGTAGCATTGAAAGAAGCTGGATGATTCTTTCTTATTTATTGCTTGCCTGAAAATCAGCTTTAGCAAGTGATTAATTGCATCTGTAGATACTGCACAATTGCATCAATTATCCATTTCAAATGAATTTCATTCGGAATAGTTGAGAGGATGATGTGGTTTAATCAGTAAGTGTAATGGAACTATTGTAAGCTGTTGAAAAATACCATGTTTTGTGGAGGCAGAGTGGTTTAAAACAAGCAGACCTCTGGAAAAGCAAGAAATGTAACAAACAGTATTATATTTTCCTTCAGTTTAGCGCTGTTTTGTTAGCTTGCTTTGCATTGGTTTCCATCCTTGATGTATTGATGGTGATCATAGTTTGGAGATGTTAGATGGTAAGGAATTTTTGAATGGAGGTAATGTAGTTGTATTTATGAAGAGACTTGTTTAAGCATGACAACTTGCACGTCTGATCAATATCTTCTCCTTTGGACAAGATCAGTAGTGTTTAAGATCACACTGAACAACTGAATTTTCTGTCATTGGTTTGAAAACTGTATGTTTGGTGCATCATTGCACTTATTTAGAAAGGAAAAAGGGAAGTAAATTAATCTGGAATTGTTTTGAGGTGTTGTTACGCATGCTTTTGCAATGCTAAACCATTCTTAACTATATTTCTAGACTTGGGTTTGGGTTTTACATGAAGCCATGTGGGCAGAAAGACGCTAGTTCGGTAGTAAAAGGCTAGCTAAGCAGATGACACGCAGATATTGACACCACGTTTGTTGTGATATCTGATATTGGAATGACTGAGAGTTTTGTGTAACTCATTGAAAGGTGGTATTTTACAATGCGTAATGTTTGAGCTATTCAGAGCCTTTGATTTTAATGCTTTTCCTCAGTTAGAAATTTTAAGAACATGTTTCTGCTGGTAACTCGTTACATATTTCACTTGTCAGAGTGTTCCTGGCCTTGAGGTACCTTTATTACTTACAAGGTGCAGAATTAGGCTAAAATAACTGTTTTCTTAAGGTAGGGTTTTAGGGCCACAGCTTTGATTAAGCCCATTATGGATTTAAGGCCAAATGGGGGAACCTGCATACTGATTTTGAGTCTAAAACACTTTAAAAACTGATTAGGTTATCATATTTTAACCTGTGCATGGTTATATTATTACTGAAAAGGACCTTTCCTGCGTTCCTTGAGCTTCATGGTCTTGGGGATCTTCTGCATGCAACGTCAGCTGTTGCATTTGTTGCTGTAACTAAAGGTAAACACCTTTACTTTGTAATGCAGACTAATTGGTTTGGGAATATTTATGAAAGTGCTGATTTTTAAAGCTAAAAATAGCGCAGTGGCTTTTTAAACTCATTTTGGCTGTCAGAAATGCTCATGTGATCCTGGAAGTGTTGCTAAAAATGTTCGATTTTTAAATACGGTAATTAAAATTGTTGTGAGAGCACTCGATGAGATGTTTCCTGCATTTGTAGACTGAGCATCCCTTGCACCCCCAGGTTTCCTTACATCTGACTGTTTGTTAGCTTGGTGGGACCTGAACTTCCACTGAACCCTGTTGGAAGAGGGTTTATTGTTGGCCAGGCAGGGAGAGCGAGCGGTGCAGCCCGTGCTCCTGCTCCCTGACCTCCCGCTCCAGGGCTGGGATGCCTTTCCTGTCTTTTGAAAAGCTGATGCCCTCAGGGGATACAGCACCGTAAGCTGGAACTTCAGACATACCTTTTCACTTTTAACTTTGTCCTTAAAAGAAAGTTTCAGATAAAGATACTTTCCCTTGGGTAAACCAAGCTGTTTCAGTCCTAATTTGAGTAGATACCATGTGTATTTCTTACTATTGGCTTTTATTTATTTCCTTCAAGTGTAGTGTTAGTGTTTGATGACTGTTTAATACTCCGAATATACCCTGCATTCAGGATTTTCTCCAGTTGTTTGTGTAGACTTCTTATTCTCTAAATTTATCTAGTTCTGAGATTTCTCATGTTGGTTGTTGTTTAATAAGATTGTTTTTTCCAAGTAGAAGATGATGCTTTTTGCTGCATAGCTTTTCTAAGAGTGATATATATATTCAGAGTTTCGTACTACCTGTAAATTTACTACTTCCCTTAAGAACAGGTCTCTGAGCCTACCAAGGAGAACTAAGGTGATTTCGGGCCCTTTTATGGTCAGTGGTGGCCCGTGAATACATTTAAAGCTGTCTTACTGGGCTAGGTGGCATCGTCTACTCTTGGATGTGCTCAGTTTTGCTGCAGAAAAAAGGTTTGTGTTTTAGCTCAAATGCAATGCAAAACTAACCAGAGTTTAGTTAGAAAACAGATCTGGTGCAGTTTTTTTAAGATCTGCAAATCCAGGTTTTCTGGGTCGCAGGAAACAGAGCAAGGGGGCTGGTGGGTTTGCTGTGGTCGCTGCTCAGGGCTGTGCCATTGGATATGAAAACAGCTGTTTGGATGGGTTTCAGTCTGTTTGGTATCCCCCTCTCTCTTTTTCTATCCAGAAACCAGTACTTTCACATCTCTGTCCAAAACTGTCAACGTGCTTTTTTTTTTTTCTCCCAGACTTTGTGTTTTTATGAAATCAACATTTTCAAAAATTAAAGAAAAAAAGAGATAATTTCTCATATTCCCCGTTCTCTATAAGAACCAGGGCTGATTCCAGTGTATTAGTTGTTGGGGCTGATATATATCCATACTGACTGTTGAATTGAGAAGACTGTGCATGTTTACAGTGTAGAAAACGTTACTGGTAGGTACTCTGTCTTTTTACTGTTACGCGTACATGTTCACCTCATTTGAGAGCTGTCACATAGTGAATATCAGACTCTTTCACTCATTTGGGTTCCGGTTGTTTGCAGAGGGCTCTTATTTAATAGGGTCCCCCTTTTCGGCTTCAGTCCTAATTTGAAGAACATGCTTGTTGCAGCACTAAGAAAAACTGACTAATCCAAATTATCCCTATGTGAATAAGTTAGAAAACTTCCACTGTTCTTAAATGCGTATGATTTCTTGGCTTTTGTTTCTACCACACCTTTTTGCAGTTTAGTCCTATTTCCTAAATGAAAACTGCAGTTCTCTCACTGTGAATCTGTTACACAGGCAGATTTGGAGAGTCAGTGTCATTAATTCTGCTACTATTGAAAAAACAACAATCAGTCTTTAAAATACTAACAAGAGATTGGGAATTTTAGTGTGTGTCGGATCATTGTCTTCGGATCATTGTCTTGTGCGTTGTTGCTTTGCTGTCATTCTGCTAGTTGGGCAGCAGATGATCTGTTTAAATTTACTGATCTTCTAATTAAATCCTGAGGTGTGAAATGCATTTGTAGTGATTGTTACATGACAGGAGCTCTAATATCATTCTCAGAGAGCTCAGTTATCATTTTGACGTTATGATTCATGTTTCCCCGATCATTTAAGACTTTAAATATATCTGGCTTTGTGTTTACTGACTTGAGCATGTGATAATCTGTGATATGTGGGAGCAATATATGGCTTCAAATCAAACCAGGGGGTGCTGTGCAGGATGGGGCTGTGACGCCGAAATTCCTGCTGTGGAATAAAAAGGTAAGCTAGCTGTGATTGCAGTTATGGACTCCAGACTCAAGCTTCATCTTTTTAATTCTTCACAGAAGTTTCATCTTGTGGAATGATGAAAATGTGGGGCTGTCAGGCACCTCACAAGGCTGAACCATTATTTTCTGGCATGGGAATGAACATACCTTGAAACATTTGTGCTGCGTTTTAAAATCTGTTCTTGAAGCTGAGACTCATAATATCTGTAATAACCCCATTAACCAGCTTCCAGACACTTTTTGCTGGTCTGGTCTTTAGTGGAAAACAAAGCTGTTGGTTGCCATCTTTTTATAAGAACCTCTTACTGATTTTGGAATGTAGCTGTGCCTTTACCAACCTTGTGCTGTGTTACTGAACAAACCTAATTCCCAGTGTGATGTGAGACTTGTTGATCAAGTCTTCAACTTCTTCAAGTCTTCTACTCCACCCTGGTGAGACCCCATCTAGGATATTGTGTCCAGTTCTGGGCCCCTCAGTTCCAGCAGGACAGGGAACTGCTGGAGAGAGTCCAGCGCAGGGCAACAAAGATGCTGAAGGGAGTGGAGCATCTCCCGTGTGAGGAAAGGCTGAGGGAGCTGGGGCTCTGGAGCTGGAGAAGAGGAGACTGAGGGGTGACCTCATTAATGTTTGTAAATACATAAAGGGTGAGTGCCACGAGGACAGAGCCAGGCACTTCTCGGTGGCAATGATAGGACAAGGGGTAATGGGATCAAGCTGGAACACAAGAGGTTCCACTTAAATTTGAGAAAAAACTTCTCAGTGAGGGTGGCAGAGCCTGGCCCAGGCTGCCCAGGGGGGTTGTGGAGTCTCCTTCTGTGCAGACGTTCCAACCCGCCTGGACACCTTCCTGTGTAACCTCATCTGGGTGTTCCTGCTCCATGGGGGGATTGGACTGGATGAGCTTTTGAGGTCCCTTCCAATCCCAAACATACTGTGATTCTGTGATCAAAAAATGGTTCTTTGTAGTTTAACACCTGTGAATCAGTCAACAGAAACATGAGATTTGTTTTGATAATGTTAGTATTTGTCATTACTGTGAAATCTGTTTCGCAAGAAAGTGGAGATAGCGGACAAGTATGCACATAACCTCACTACAGCAAGGATAACAGTAACCAAAAGCCCAGAAATAAAGAAATAACATAGTTCATGCAGACTTGTGTACACTGCAAAGGAGGCTTTAAATAGCCAGCGGTTATGAGGTGTGAGTAGCAAGTTGTGTCGTGCACTGAGCAGAAAGAAAAGAGGGTCTAGTTAATTCACAACCCAACATCTGCTCACGGCTTGGCTATTTTCAGCCTTCCAAGAAGAGCCTTTGTGGCACCAGTGTTTTCAGTGGTGAGCTTTGTTGGGTGCGTTATTGTTATTGACAGGTTTATCTGGTCCTGGCATCTGTTGCTGTCAAGGTGCTGCCTTCTTTCCCGATGAAGTCAGCACATGGAGGCTGTGTGTCGGTTTTCTGCTGCTAACGCGCTGCTCAAGATCGAGTTCCTCATTTATGAGGTTACTATGGAATACGCTTCATCTAACAAGAACTGCTCCTTGACATGTGATTCCACTGTGGAAAGTGATGGGAAGAGATGGCACACACTCAATACACATTTTTTAAAGTAGTTCTTCCATTGGTGACAGAAGTTTGCTCTCGGTGAGGTATCGTGGTCTTGCAGTGGAATCCAAGTCTGTTGGCTTGTGCTCTAATTAGCACACAAAGAAAATCTCTACCTAAAGTAGTGTCTCAACCAAAAGGGGATCCAGCTTGATATATATATATGACAAAGGCTTGCTTGAAAGGCTGGCCATGCTTATTTTTTAAAATGCAAAGCAACTCACACTCATACCAGCTCTCTTGATACTTATAAACTGAAAATAAGTTCTACAAATCTTTGAGGGACCGAAAACACCAAACTTTTAAAGCCATCTTTCTGAGTACAGCCATCTTTTGAGAGCAGTTGAAACTTTTAATATACAGTGTAGAGCTTTTAGTGAAAATTAAATTACCTATCTAGTTGGCTTTGTTTGCTGCCGTTTGCCTTGAGACAACTTCATATGGCAAGTGTACACACTGGAAAACTGTACCAGTGCAACAAGAAAAGAATAATTATTGACTTCAGGCTTTATCTAGTTAAGATCAAGCTCTGAATTGAATTCTCTTAGTGTGTTGACAGCTGAAGATTTATGTCTTCCAGCTCTATTCCTGTTGCAGAGTTGGCAGAAGTGACCTCTCCAAATAAAGTCTTTGTTACAGATTTTGCTCTGTTTACATTATTGCCATAAGGGTCGCAATGAAGTACAGTACATTAAAGCTAATATATCACCTGCTGACAGTGGTCTTATCTCATTGGTACCTCTTTCCCTCTCCCAGTATGGAAAAAATGCAAACATTATGAGTCTGAGGATCACAAAAAGAAAGTTAAATAATAGTTTTCGAGAGCTTTAACGTTAATGTCAGGTCCCTGTGTGCACTGCCCTATTGTGTCTGGCCAAATGCTTACACAATTTCATTTTTTGTGAAGCTACTGTGAAAATATGGCTTTACCAGATAAATGCTACTAAGGGATAGAAAGAGCAGGAAGAAAGAGCAGTTGGGTTTCTCCTGGGTCTGTGGATTCCATTGTGAGAAAGGAGGCGGCTCGGGGTGGGAAAGCGTGACATTCAGCTTGGATGGGTTGACAAGGAAGCAGCACCACCAGTTTCTCCAGTGGAGTAACAGTGGGACTGGTGTGAGGACTGGGACTTTAGATACCAAATGCTGCATAAAGTGGGGCTTTCAGTCCTCCCCATCACTGACATGGTGTTATTTACGATGTGTTTTCTCTTCCAAATATTCACTCAAAAATACAAATACAGCTATTGTTCTGTACGCATAAATACGTATGTCGTTTCAAAATGTGCTTTGAAATCTCTCAACAGGCTGCGTCCCAGGTGTCCATTCAGGCTGGGGAGATGAACCTCACTGGCCCCCCAGAACTGCTGTTGGCTCCGAGGGCCCGGCTCCCCGTCAGGTAGGAACATCTGTTCAGTGTTGCCTCGAGTGTGGTTTATCCACGGGCAAGACGAGGCCGATTCTCCTTCCTGCTGCACCTGGGAATCTCTACTGTGCTCATCACTATTAGCATCTCTGCCTCCTTGTCCATTCCCATCCTAAAAACACGCTTGGTTCACGTACTATAGCACATATTTGCACATGACAGTTCTACTCTCGCTCATGAATTTTATTGTGGTGTTTGTAGTATAAGGCTAAGGGGAAACGTGGTACTGTTGTGTACTCGCTGCTTTTGCTTTCTGCTCAGTTCTTCAAGTATTTAATGTCTTGCAATAGAGGATGTTCTTAGGTATTATATGATATCTCAATAAATAACTGATTAGCTGAACCATATAATGCTAAAGTTATCGTTTTCAGTTAAAACGTCACCTCTGTCTTTGAGTGGTAACGTTATTACTTCACTACCTCCTGCAGTAGATTTTACGTCTATGTTTATACACTGAAAATTATAGCCAGTATTTCCCCCTGCATTGCCTCACTAGTGTACTCAAATGGAATGCATCCTTTTCTTCTCTTAGTTTATAACAAACCAGAGACAGACAGTGCTGTTACAACTGAAGGTGCTAGTGGTCACATTGCTAACTTGGAAATTAACTTTTATTTTGGCCAGTCTAAAATTTGAGTGAAACCCGGGTAATAAGTAATCTGCATTGGAAGCCAATACAGTACAATTTGAGAGCTGCATAGCTGAAACAAGAGGAAACTAGGTGTTCTCAAGAGGTTTCATAAAGCTTCAGGGTTTATTGTTCCTGAAATCACAGGGAAATTTCTAAATGGCTGAAATGAAACAAAAAGAATAATTTTTGCAGGTTGCATTTGTTACAGTAAAATGAAGAAGTCAGGCAATACAGTGTTACAAAGTAGGTCAGTCAGATCCTCAATAGTAATAGAGGGCAATGGAATTCAGTCCTTGGTCCAGTATGTTGTGGTTGTTGTAGAACTGTAGCAGTATCACAGCACATTGTATAATGAAATCAAGAAGTCTTATATGGCGGACTTCTGTGTGCCAGCTAAATTGTCAGAAATTCATTTGTTTCCATTTTGATGATAGCAAATAGTAATTTGGTATAATTTTGCTGTTGGTAGTTGTTTGTCAAAACAGTACAAATAAAAACCAATAAATGAGCAGTATTTCAGTTCCTTAATCTTGAGCATTGATCCTCACAGACACCTGAGAAAAACCAAGTGTTAATATTCCTTTTTTACCTATGAACTTATATCCTCAGAGCATGTGGGGAAGGTTACAAGAGCAGGGACTCAAACCTCAGTGGTCTTCTGGGCCATGCCAGCATTTTGGAAAAGGTTCACCTTTTAGAGCATCTCAACAATAAGTATTTTCCATGCAAGAAAGTTAATTGCTTAGTTTTTCTTGTTCTTCGAGGTGAATTATTATGCATCACCAAAGATACGCGCTCATTTGTCTCTTGATCCGTTAATTTGTAATGGGGATTAATCAAGCTTTGTGCATGCTATGCTCATATATATTGTCCTTATGCTTTTACTAGGGTGGCTTAGATATCGAACCTAGGAATCTTCTGAGAGCATATTATTGTTTATCGAGTTGAATACATCATTTCTTACATATGGGATTCTTCAGAAGGTTGTGATTTGCATTTAATCTTCAAAACCTGATTTCAATGACTATTGGCAATGTTGACAACGAGGAAGCCCTCTGTGATACTTTACACAGATATTCAGTTTTCTGAAGTAGCTGGGTCTTCTCTGTCATGTCAGAGAACACTAACAAGTCAACAGTCACTAACAAGTCTGGGTTTCTGTACATCGCTTAGGATTTATGTTGAATTCTGCAAACTGTCTTGATTTATGGAGGAGTATGGAAGGAAAAGCAATAAAGAATATAGATAGGGGACCACTCTAATGCCTGAACATCAAAGTGTTGAATGTACAGGGTGCTGGCCAGAATGAACCTTTCTGCATTGGTTGTAGTTTTTTTGGAGATAAAATGAGTTGGGATGTATGCATTTAGAGGAGAAACCTTGGGATGAAATGAGTAGTATGACAATTTTGCCCTCAAAATCATGAATTATATTCAAGTATTTGTAATATATTCCAGTTTTTTCAAACAGTGAACTTAGGAGGAAATCAGAACATGTTATTTGTAAATCAAAGTTGGTAAATCTCTGAAATTCACTGGAATTTCAAAAGTCAGTTAAAATTTCAAGGTAATTTTCATTCTTTTATGGCTTTTTCCTTAAAAGTGAAGAGGGTTTTGTTAAAACTATTGTTAACAAAAGTATTTTTTCACTAGGCGCAGTAGGTTTATGATGGAAAATAATGAGTCACTAGTAACCTCATCTTTCTATCTATCTATCTATCTGTCTATCTATTTATCTTATTCTGGTATCTTAACTTGATCAGGTATAAGTAAAGAAGGTTTTATTAATAAAGTAGTAATGAATAGTAAAACTGTTTTTTTCCCCACAAAACTAGCATCTTAATATCTAATTTGACTCCTTTTACACTGTTATTTCCGAAAGGAAGTATTGTTTGTGGTTTGTGTAGATCTCTTTCTTGGTATATTTAGATACTCACCAAGTCATGAAACCTTAAGCTTTCATTGAAATAAGCTGTGTTGAGTAAACCACTATTGACCCTGCTGCTTTCATTAGAAAATATTCCTTAGAATATGGTTAGAAAATGGTCAGAGCACCAACCTGTCTGAGGTCAGTGTCCCGTCACTAACTGCAGCCAATAATGGGTGTTCCAGAGGGAAGCAGAATAAAAGGATACCAGGATGAATATGTTATGATTGTGAAGCCCAGTGAGTTGAAGTTAAAGGCTCCAGGCTTGGTGTATATTGCTCACTCAACAGGAAAACTGTTCCACGCGAAGAAAACCAGTTTGCTGATTTAAGCAGGCAAAATTAGTCACACGTTGGGTAAATGAAATGAGTGGCGGTGTTGGAGGACTTTTAGCTCCTCTGTTAGAAGCTAATGGAAAGGCAGTTTTTTTTGCCAGGATTTCTTAAAGCGTTTCAGTGTAAAAGTACTGGGAAACTTTTCGGACCTATATCTCTCAGGAGCCTGAAAATTTTGACCTTTTGAGAGCTGAACTTTGCTAGAAGAGAGACTTGAAACATTGGGTCCTTAGCACATTCTTAAATTAAATAATACAGGACTAATGATAGTCCTTTTGTAATTTCTGAAGGTGGATTTTTTTTTTTTTTTAATTTATTTTGGATTTCTATTGAAAATGATGTTCAGAGTAAAGGAAGCCAAGCTCATGCCATCGTTGTATAAAATTCCATATTTTTCCTTTCTTCCCCTCATGTTCTGGACTAGGACTGAAAGATATTTAAACTAACAGCAGAAGTCATGGAGAAATTTGTCATAACCTTTAACGTGGGATCCCTTAGCACACCGTACATAGTAATACCGGTTTGAAAACCTTGCTTTTCTTTCCTTAGTAAAAATGATTGTGTTAAGGAACAGTAAACATGAATCTGCTTGGATGCTGAGCTTAATAGCAGTGGATTAGTTAGAACTCAAAGGGTAATTTTTGCATAGATAATTCATTAGGTGTTTTATGTTCTGTTTTGCTGTCTTCCCACTTCTTTCTAGCAGAGGTCAGGGTCAGTTCCCTGCTTTAAGCACTGTAGATACATAATTAAAGCATAACTGCAGCTTTTTTTTCTTCTTAGTATTTTATATATTTTTTTAAATCTTCTGTGTCTTTCATTAGTCTAACAACACAGAAATGGAACAACTCGATTTAAAGGAAAAAGACACAAAAACCTGGTGCCTGCAGGCTGTCTGGTTTCTCTCTAAACCTTTAGACAGCTGATCTCGTGAGAACTAACTGATTTTAGTGGGGGAAAACTGTCTCTATTATAGTAGCATCTTTACTAGATCAATGTATTTTATTAGGAGAGGGTGATTGGTTACCTCTTCAAACCCGAAACTGGAAGATTCTGGCGTTATCTCATAGTAAATATTTAAACTTTGTGGATAGTTTTAGCTCTGTGTAGAGTGGAGCAGCTGAAATGGGGAATTGAACGATGGATTCAAAGGCTGTTGCTTGGTGACGTTGTGCCTGGGTTGAAGACTTACATGCAAGTGTTGAATAAGACTAAAGTGGCAAGAGAATATGCCACTGGAATGATAAATACTTGATCTGTGTTTATTCAGGCAGTAGATTCTTGTGACAAGTACTAGATGACAAGTTTTGCCCAGTAACCCATGCAGAAAGCAGCTTTTTTCACGGTACTGTCTTCAGGCTGCGTCTACTGCGTTATCCTACCATGATTCTCCTAGCACTTGTGATTCGAGAAGGTCAAAGCATCTCAGCAAAACAGGCTCTGCTGCAAAACTCCATCTTATTTCTGGAGAGCGGTCCCTTTGAAGCATCTGTGTGCTCAGTAGCTGAGATTGGTTCTTCCGCATTATGGGATGGTTTGCAGGGAAGTTTTCAACCAACAAATCTTTTCCTATTGCATAACTAACAAACTGCTAATTCTTGATATGGTTTTTGGAAGAAGGAGTTATAGTATTTGACAGCAATGGCACTGCCAATCTGAAGATCAGACCGATTCACCACTGAATACGTCTGAACGTGCAGCACTCCATTGAAATTTTGTTTTCATGTTAGAAATGGAATACTATGCATACTCACTACACGCTTGCGTGCGTCTTTTCTGTCTCTCTCTTTGCTAAACTGTACTCATCAACGTGTTTAATAATATGTATGGCAAACCTTCCCGACAAATGTGATAGACTATAAAGAATCTGGCAGAAATCAAGAAACATCAAGCAGTGAAGAATTTAAATAGTAAATGATGACAGCTTCTTCAGGTTAAAAATCAATAGCACAGTGTTGAATGTGGCCTGGGGTGCCCCAGGCGGGTGTTCTCTGTGCAGCGAAGGGACGGGAGATGCCACCACGCACTGGAAACACCGGAGTGCACTGTGGCGAGCCCTGCCCTGCTGGAAAATTCCACTGACATAAATGCTTTTTAAGAGTTTGCTTATTGTGATTGCTGTGAGAAGATATCTGTACGTATTCCGTAGAAACCGGGTTAACACACTGAGCAAGGAGAGCGTTTTGTGAGGTCGGAGCTCGGTGTGCTCCTTGGAGAACACCCAGGGGACACTGGCCATGTAACGCCCTGAGGCACTCGCTGCATTGCTCACCAGTATTCCCAGCCTACCTGGCAATTGGATTCCTCGTCTTTTATGCTTACTTGAGAGACCAGAATTGTTTTTTCTTTTACTGTAAATTGTATTTTAGATTTTTAGCTACTTTGAGGACTTTTATTTTTTTAATGTGTTGAATATTGCAGAAACTCCATAAATTACCCTCTCTGTTAATATCACAGCTATCAAACAGCAGTTGAAAGCCATTCTGCATAGCCCTCTCTTTCAGTTTTTTAACTGGACCATCAAACTGAAGAGTCCCAATAATGAGTATTTTAAAAACTCATCCTTTTGAGGATCTCATTCATCCCTGCCCTATTTTTGAGCACTCCGTCCAGGTTACACCTGCTGGAAGATGGACAGCATGAGTGTCTAATGAGTCTCTAATCTTTCGGGTACCTAAACCAAAAAAAGCAGAATCCCAGGTATCCTGCTTTTTTTAACTGTCAGGCTTTCATAGGTATCATGTCCTCAAAGATGTGTGGAAGTTGTTGTGAAGAGCAGTTGTCTTCTTAGGTGTAACTAAGAGTCACGTTGAATGAAAAGTCTATTTTGATTAATTTCTGATTAAAATCATGGTTCTAAAGTAGGTGTTAGATACATATGTAGAGTGTGCACTTATTCTGGATATTTAGTACATACATAACTTTTAGGATGTTCCACACTTTTAAAAAGTAACACAGAGTTTACACACGGGCTATTTGTTTTCACAAAGCTATTTTTCTTAGTGTGTGGATTTCATGTTAGATTTAAAAATACACTTGTATGTTTTATTTGGCTTTGAGCCTACTTAGAGCTGTAAGTGCCTTGATGTAAGCTGACAGCTAACCTGTCTGTCGTGAGAGCCCTCCAACCAATTCCTGCTCTGTTCTCCAGTTGCTCTTCCCCGGGGTGTTTGAGCAGCGTGGGGTTATCTGGGGACAACTCCAACCTATTTCAATTTTCGCTCTACAAATGAAAGCCCATTCACTGCTTTTGATTATTTGCTGGATTTCTAGGATTTGGCTGCTTAATTTTCTTGTATGTTTTGAATCTGTAGAAGTTCAAAAGGCAATAAAAGTAGCCCTTCAATTGATTTTTTTTTTTTCTCTGTTAAGAGAATTGAAAGAAGTAGAAAATGGAACTGAGAGAAGAGTTGATTTCCTCTGCATTCATTTCTGAGGTTTTAGTAACCACCCTGATTAGCTTTTCTGACCATTTTCACTGGAAAAAAAATGTTTTCTAAAAAATTTACAGGAAGATTTTGTCAGGATTTCCCTGTTTGAGTTATGAAGAGAGGGGAATACAGGAAACAAGATATCAGCAAATAGAAATGCTTGTTGATCAGGCCTGTCTTACAAATATAGTAACATGGAAATCTGATGTTTGGATCTGTAGTGATTTGTTATTCAGGATCTATCCATTCCATTTTTATGGAATATAATTTAATTCAAGGGTCAGCTTCTTTGGAAGAATAATTAACAAATAAAACCCTCCACAAAGCTTCCGAGTAACCAACCCCACTTAGCCCATCAAACTCCAAAACAGAAAGAAAATGATGTAAACTTATTTTCTAGTCTTATTCCAGAACGTGTATTGAATGTGTTAGCGCGCTCTAATGAAAATGCAAATACCCAGTTGGTGTCCACTGGGCACTAATCCTCAAATCAGTGTGATTTGAGAGGAGGGGTATTACAGGAGATGTAGACTGGTGTAGAAAAAGGGAACACAAATACAGACGGTGCATTTCTCCATCTTTTTAACCTTCTAGCCAATTCATATACCTTCCTTTTCATGTTATGGTCACCCAGAATAGAGTTCAGGTCACTGTAAGGCTGACAGTGTAAAATACTCAATAGGAAATGAAACAGCACTTAGCTATGAAGCAGCAAAAATCTGTCCAAGATAACAAAGAGGTTTTTGATACCGGTGTTTGAGGAAGGAAACTGAGTTGCACTTTTGATTACAATGGGGTTTGTCCTTTGTTTGTCAGTGAGCTTGTATGCAACTAAGGACAGAAATCAAGATAGTTAAATATTATTTGACTAATTTACTTATCGACTTTGATGTCATTAATGCATCATCTTCATTTTTTATAATGTGTCCACATGGGGAAATTTACTGAAGAAGCTCATGTGGAGCTTAAATTAAGAACATATAGAATACCTGTCACGGAGGCACCCCAAGGTTAGTTTAAGGGACAACAGGGTCCAAAACAACTTTTATTAAACCGGTGAGAAACAGGGTTTTAGCACTCCAGAAGTGACTTGAATACAGGTTGGGGTATCAGTTGAGGAAAATTATTAAGGGGCAGCAACTAATACAACAGGCGGTCCACAGTGAGCATGCACATGGCTTCACCAAAACAATGCCGGAGCCGTCCCTGAGTCTGGGAAGAGTCCACACTTGCCTGAACATGGTGTGGGGTTATTTTAAAGGGATACACGTACTTGTATTGAGGACAGAAAGTGTACACTCGTGATTCCGTGAGGGTAAATTTATAATACACTCGCAATCCTGCGAGGAGAAATACACGTGCAAATATGCACGGAATATTACACGTGCTTATGTGGAAGCACGAGAGGAAAATACACCCGCGATTATATGAGGAAATAATTTATACATGTGCTCGTATTGAGGGGGGCAGTGGCTCTTGGCGGCAGCAGCTCGCTCCACGAGGATTGCGCAAGGGGCGGAGCCTCGACGAGAGTCCCATTTTTTATTGGCTGATCAGATCTGACTGGCATTCCAGAAGCTTCTCTGCACCTCCACCCTGGCTGTGGGTGCCCCTGAAGCTTCCAAACATCCCCCACACTGGCCACGGGTGCCCAGCGGCTCCCTGGCGCCTTTCCTCTCCCTTCTTCTCTCTCTTAACGACCCTGGCCAGGGGGCTCTGGGGCCAAACAAAAGAAGCTGTTGGCCTCAGGCAGCACAGAGAGAGGGAGATGTGTCCACTCCTTCCATATTGAAGGAGGGAGGGGGAGAGAGGGGGGCTTGCATTCTGCCACAATACCTTTTTTTTTTTCTTATTTTTCTTTTTTTTTTTTTGAATGATGAGGTCTCTCCTGATTTAAAAGCTTATTCTTTAATATTCTGGTTAATTTACGTAAAGGTTGATTTAGGAGAATGTCTACTACTTGGTGTTTTTCCCTTTTGAAGTACACAAATGCTCATCTAAAAAAAAAAAAATAAAAGAATGATAGCCATTTTGCATTTAGTTGTATTTTTATATATTAGTGATCTCTCAGTTGCATATTTTTCCTATAATTTCAGCTGTCTGATCAGTCAGGAGTTTGTTTTTAACATAGAATGGTGTGAAGCAGCGTGTGAGATGTGTTTCCCTGTGCTCTTTTCTAGTGAAATGACAAAAACAGTGGAGATTTCTGCGGAAGGTGGACCCTTGGGAATCCATGTAGTGCCCTTTTTTTCATCTTTGAGTGGAAGGTAAGAGATTTTCTGCATTGCCCAGGAAGTTTAGTAATGAAACTTAGTTGTGGTTCTCTGAAAACACCTACTATTTAACCATACGGAAAAGAAAAGCTCAAAAGAAAATTGGTCTGTGACAATTTTCTTCCATTACCAATATCTGTTTACTAGTCTAAGGTATGTATGAGACAATACCACTCTCTTTGGTCATGTATGTTGTTTTAATTGCTTTTGGTTTTATTCTCTTTTTCTGGTGTTGGTTTGGCTTTGTGTGTGTGGGCTGGTTTGAGTTTGTTGTGGTGTTTTCTGGTTTGTGGTTTGCTTTGTGTTAGTTTGTTTTGGGGGGTATGTGGTGTGTTTTGTTTGGTTTCCTTTTGTTTTTCCCCAGTTGGTTCCCTCTGCATCGGCCTTTCCTTAGTGACATACCAGACAAGAACAGTAACAAAAACTTGGTCATGCCTCTTAATTTTCAAGTCACCTTTCAAATTTGGTTGTATAGCGTTTAGAAAATGTGCACTATACCATGAACTTTTCTTTGTCACAATGCAATTACTTTAATTATAAATGATTTAACATAGTCTCTTGAGATCACAAAAGCCTGTTATAGCAGCATGCTCATATTGATGTGCTGTAGTTAAGACTGTGTCAGCATTTTCATAAAGGCTGTTTTCCAAGCTATGGAACTCAGATGTAAAAATAATAATAATAATAATAAGAAGAATAATAAAAATCTAGGCTGAAATTTGACATACAGAGGCTTAACCAGAGAGTTAATATGACACTCGCAGCCCTGAGTAAGAGATGGGAAATTGCCAATGCCATAAATGATGCTACTTCATAGCAATATGGCTTCCTGTAACACAAAGACAATTATTGCAAAAGTAAAAATTGTCTGTTCTTAAATGTTTCTTGTCAGTTTTCCTGTAGGACAGAGAATGCAAAGGATTAAACGGCCTTGCGGAGGTCTGTGTGCATAAATGTTTTCTCAGCAGGACCTGAGTTTGCAAGTGGGCCCAAATTCATTCAGAATGTTTTGTTTGCCAAAAGGGAAAATAGATGTGCACCGACTGCTGGGAAAAATGGCATGATGGGCTCATGTGTCGGTGGCTTTGCAGGCTGGAGAGAGGCTCTTGTGTTTGTTACCCCATTGTGAGATGCAGATAAGGGTTGTAGCATGTACTCTGTGTTTCAAGACCATTCGGTAAAAAAATGTGCTGAAACTGCAAGTTAATAAAATCAGGAATCATTGTGACTCTGATCCAGGTCTGTACTGAAGTATCACTGTGGTGGGTGCAGCTTTGAAAGAACCTCACGAAGAAAAAGTCTGGTGCCTTGGTCTACACAGCATGCGTGTTCGTGTGTCCTTATTTACAAGTGCTTTTGGGGATCCCTCAGAGTAAAGGGGATTCTGACAGATGAAATACTTGTTTAGACACTTGTCTTGAAATTTTAATGACCCTTGGCAGAACCATACCGACGTCTTTGTAAAACCACCAGAGTGACTTAACGTCGCTTGTCCCTATTATTTAATCAAGCCTGAGAGTAGTGTATAGATTTTAACTCATTATAACATGAGAAAGTACAGAAGAGCATCTCTCAGTTAATGACAATATACAATTTATGAGGGCACTCTGGCCATGACTGCCTTGGTCTGGTATTTCAGTTGTAAAGTTATCTTTTAATAAGGTAGTCCTGGCTTTAGCCTGGTGCTGCTGCACAGCAGCATTTTTCTAGAAGTGGTTAAAACATTGTATTAATTTACAAAATCTTAGTTTATACAGGGACTACAAAACTAATGGGAATAACTTTCCCCTTTATTTTGCATTTATAATGTAAAAAAATGGAATTAAGATTTAATAATGCATTGAAATAATGCTAAAATGGAGGCTGTGGAAAAAAGTAATGGAGCAATGACTTTAAGCTGCCACAGCATATGCAGCTCAAGCCACTCATTCAGGTTCTACAGCACACGAGTTTCAGACAAGTGAGAAATCCCACTGCATTAGATGGATTAGTGAGCAACCTTCTTAATTCTTTTATTCCTCTACATTTATTGATTTGCATCTGAATGTAATTATGTTTGGTTAGTTCTTAGTTATCATTATGATTTTGTTAGTGTTTAGTTATTTGATAGCCACTGGTTGGATGTTTGCCCCTTCGAATCCTTTAGTGAAGGGTAACACAGGTTGCAAGAGAATCTTCATGCAGTAGATGTTACATATTTTGAAGGATGTTCAATAGGAACCAAGTTTTAACTTGGAAGTACATTGATTTGGCATGTTTAAATTTTATTATACAATAAATCTGAAATCAGATGCATGGTGAATATAGTGTCATTTGACATAGTTAATAGCATTCTTTGGAGCAAGGTAATCTTAGTGGCAGACAAATATTGAGTAAGTTAGATTCAGATTTTCAAGTGGATGGGGAGATCTGGGTGTTTTCCTCTGTTTCTCCAAGTATGACTTACAGGACTTAATATTAATTTCCAGCAGTTTTTCTTGGTGTTTCTTGTGATCCCCTTCATTTTAGTCAGCGGGAGCTGGAAATCATTCTCTAGGTTAATCACTCATAATGGCCCACTCTGTCTCATCTCATACCTAGGAGGGATTAATATCTATTTTTGGTTGCTATAGATCCATATGAGCAGAATAAGGATAGTTTTCACTTATTTTCTTTTTCCCTTTTAGGATGCTGGGACTCTTCATCCGCGGTATTGAAGAAAACAGCAGATCCAGGCGTGATGGGCTTTTCCACGAAAATGAATGCATTGTGAAAATTAACCACGTGGACCTTACAGATAAAACCTTTGCACAGTAAGTGCTGCTTCACTGGTGCTTTTAACTAGCCAGGATTTTGTACAGTACTGTGTTTATTCACTGATTCATGCAAAGGGATTCATATTTATGCCTGTAAAATTGAGACCTGGCAGAAACTTTTTTATTTTCTTTATTTTCTTAATAATTCTTCTGGGTTTTTTTTTCTGTATTCTTGTTGTTATTTGTTCCACATAAGACCTTCAGAATGCATTAACATCACAGCATGTTTTTAACGTTCTTTTGCAAATGAAAGAATATGTTTTTAGTTTGGTGCTGCAGCTTTTTGAGCATTTAATTTTTAAAAAATACTATTACTGTCAAACCATGATTAGTTGAGCTAAATGCTAAGTCTCACCTCTTATGACTTCTGTTAAAAATCTGTTGACATTTATTATCTATCTCAAATTACTTTAAGTAACAGGTTGCTTTGATCGGCTGTTCATTAATGTGACATTGTTGCGTAAAAGAATAGCCTCTCAAATTTTGCAGATATTTGCTGTAGTAATTAAATAGTAGTTTGTTTTTACTTTTAATCCATATGTTTAGACAGCTGAGTGATTGTTTATAATATAACAAAAAACTATTGAGATCTCGAGGGATTTGAGGCTTAACATTCTAAACAGGAAGCCAAATGTTCCAGATTTCTAGACTAAAATCAAATAAGTAATTTCACTGTTAGGGATAAATATGTGCAAAGTAGGTTTTCATAAAACCAGCGTAGTTCTGTATTGTAGGTATCACCTTCTTTCCGAGGCTGTACTTCCTAATAGCTTTCCAAGTTACTGCTTTCTGCGTATTTGGTGGTACACGTATTCGGCTATGATACAGTACATTCCTTTCTCTTCCCACTTAAATGACCAACTGTATCAGAAGCATTGGTATTATATTAAAATATTAATTGCCTCACCTATGCGGCTATGTAATGAAGATGTGTCCTTGAATGATATTTTGCCGGAATCAAAACCTCTCTTTTCAAAATTGTATGTGATGTTTTTCTTTACAGATTTATTCTCCCTTTTTTTTCTGTTCAGAATGTAACTACATCTCCAGGGGCTTTAAGATCGTGAGATGTGGAGTGGAGGACTCTATGTATTTTTCTCTAAGGTTACTACGTTTTCGTACAGTTAGAAATACTGCAGTTAACTTTGCGGTTCTCCATCAGGCTTCTCTTCAAAATGAGAAGCACGGGACACTTCACATTCTCCACGTTTATATAAAGTTTTTGGAATTGAAAGGGATATTTACAAAGACAGTTGTTAGTTTAGAGAGGCCAGTTTTGTTAGACAATCTCTGTCATTAGGTGAGTTAGAGAAGTGACTAAAAGGTGACGCAGAGCCGTATTTAGTTGGTCTGAGTCACCTTATGTTACAGCAACGGGCAGTGTGGTTGCAGCAGTGTTGGATCAGAAGAGAAAAAGTGTGGGCAAAAAGGACTTGACGCCCGTTTGAGAACTGGGGGAGTCTTTTGGACAAGCTCCAGCCTGGCCCCATGTCCTGTTACGTTGTTCTGCTGAATTGCCTTCCAGAAAAGCCTTCTGCATCATCTCTTCTCCAGCTGTGGAGAATGACTAAAGAAAGCAGCTTTCTGGGTTGAAACTAATCCCAGTGAATAGGCAGTTCAGTTTTCATCTGGCATGACATAACTATATAGCCCAAGTTACAGAGATGTTGTAATTGTAAAGGATGTGATGAAGTATTGTCCCGGTGACTGTTGACCCAGAAATAGTCTTCAGATTGTCCTTTGAGAGGAAAATCTGTTTGCTAGTTTCAAATTGGCATTTCTTCATAACCCTTGTAAAAGCTGTTTTAACACTTAGCAGAAACGGTTCCTCTCTTTCCATTTTCAGCAGAGACCGATGATTGCTGCTTCTGCGGCTGGAACAGCAGCAGCCTACTTTCCGTATTCCCGTGTTCATAACACTTCTATATATTGGGACTGGGCTACTTTTTCTTTTGCTGGTAATCTATTCAATTACGTTGTGTTGTGTTGCAGAGTTTCTAGCACCTCTTTTAATTGACTCCCTTATTTCTTTAAAGTATGCATTTGGGGTCTCGAGAAATGGAAATTTTTCCATCCATTATTTTTTCCACTTTGAAGTGCAGCCAGTTATTTTGCCCCTGAAGACTGCATTTAAGCTTTCCCACAGGATGCCTTGTGTTATTTCCACTATTTTATGTTTGAAGGAGATCTTATATTTTCCCTTTCATATATTTAAAATATTCATATCCTGAAACTGAGTTATTAAATTACCTTGTAACATCTGACCAAGTGGTTGCTTGCAAGGATGAAGATGGGGCGTGAAAGAAACCTGGATAAGACTTTACATCATTATTCTGGGAGCGTGCCATGGTTTGTGTGGTCAGGGTAAGATCCGTCCTTGATAACCTTCCCAGGCTATGGGTGAGCAGGCAGCCTATAACTGGGAAGGCCATAGGTGTGTTTTCAAGATGTGAACATCTGTGGTGGCTTCCGTTCTGGATCAGTGTAAAAAGTGTTTATTTTGGAATTACTTTCTACATTGACTCCTGAGTGTGAATCCAAAGCCAAGACCTGAGCGAAATACTTACTTGGCCTGACTGACAAACACACTACAGAAAAGCAGGAGATGTGCAAATTGTTCTCAAAGGGACACTGTGATTTATTTAAAAGTTAATGTAGCTGTTACTTGCCCTTTCAACGTGGTTGTGCAAAGCAGAAGTTCTTGTTTTTTCGTTCTCAAGATGGGCTTCAGCTACTACCTTTATTTGAACTGTAGTTGACTTCTGCAGTATGGAATAAAGTCAGCCCATTTCATCAGAAGGTAAGTGAGGAAAGCACAGAAAGAGAGAAGTCTCCTTTCTTTCTTTAGAATCCAAGGTGTGTAAAATGTCTTGGTTGACTGAATCCACAGGTTATTCAAAATCCAGGGAAGGCCTTGTGAACAGTTGCTTGGGCCAACTTGTCTTAAGTGCCTTGCAATGCAGGAAACCCAAACACTGTTTTTAACCGTGTTATCAGGTCAAGGGGAGTAGTTTCATTAAATCCTCTAACAGTTACTGATGTTGCACTTGAGCACATCTACAAAGACATTGAGGAAGTAAAGTCCACATGTCCACTTCAGCAAGGGGTTACTGCTTGAAATACATGAGTGCTACCTACCCAATTATTTATTGGTTTATGTAGAAAGATACAAATAATTGGACCATCATCCTTTTCTATTGCACCACTTGCAGTCACTGTATTTCTTCTGAAGATGTCTATTTATCTCACACCCTCATCCTTTTTTATTGCTGTGGCATCAGCCAGGAGTTGGATCAGGGATGGTGAAGGAATCCAAGAGGCAGTTAGGCTGGACTCAGAAAAAGTGGAGTCTTGAGCTTGCTCAGAGTAGATGGATCCAGCAGAACCATTGCTCCTACGTGCTCAGCGTGTGTCTGTGCCAGCAAGAATATATGTAACACAGGAACACTTGAAAAAAGCAGCAAGCTATAACTTCAGGAGTCTTTTGATGAGCATTTACTATCAGAACTTCCCTTCCTGATCCTCCAGATTAAGAACTGTGTTCATTAGTTTATTCTGTCTGGTATTTCATAGCAGCCTAGGAATCCTGACAGATGTGCTGTTCCGACTTGAAGTGTAAGGAAATACTGTAGTTTAGAAAACCTATCTAATGTGTACTTTTTATAAAGAGGACCCTGCAGATGGGAAGATAACATTACTTCTTCACATCTAAGAGAAATTTTTGTCTTATTCTCTGTAAACAACTCCAAACTTTACCCAAATTTTCCAGTTTGTTATGTGGATTTTCATATTTTTCTTTTAAAGGGCTCAGGACGTTTTCCGTCAGGCAATGAAATTTCAAAGCGTTACCTTGGAAGTCCTTCCTCCATATAATCGAGAACAATATGAGAAGGCTGCTATTGCCCCTCTTTGTTTTCTGGATAGTGAAGAAGGAGTGCCAAAAACAAAGATTCCACCTCCTGTTCATCCCAAACCTGCTCTGAAAACCATGAATCTTTCTGGAGCAAACAGCTTGGACACGGGTGTACAGGCAACGCTGCAACAAGCCAAGAGCCCCAACCTCCCCCGGCTGGTGAGAAAGTCGTCGTCTCCATCACTATCTCCCCTTATGGGCTTTGGCAATAAAAAAAATGCAAAGAAAATAAAGATAGACCTGAAGAAAGGTAAGCGTTTGGAGATTATGTGATTAGTTCTGTATCATGTTCTCTATATTGATACCTAAACTTTTAACTAAGCTAGTGACATTATAAACACAAGCAAGATATTTATGGTTAGAAGTTCTAAAACTTGCAAAAGGTAAAGGAACTGTAATGTTCTCAACAGCCACCTTTCTTGTTGTCCAGGTTTTTAAAGCATCTCAGTTTCTGACTATGTGCAAGGTATTTCATTAGCACCACATGACATAAAGATCCTTCATCCTTCTTCCAAGTTACAGAAGAAAAATTTGAACAGTCTGCTGGTGACCTGTGTTGTTTTTATTAATATCTGCCGATTGACCAGCACTGTTACGACATTCTTTTAAAGATGTGTTTAAAAAGAGAATCTGCTATGTTTCACGTTATCCGAGAAGCTGACTGCAGATTTACCTGTCTTTGCCTTTTTTTATGTTTTCTACCAACCTTTTCTTTCCACCTGTATTTATTCAGCTTTTGTGTGTGTATTTTGCATTGCTGCTGCATGCAGATGTCTGTCTTTACATGGAGTAGCAGGTTTATGCACAGGTAGTAAAATGTGCCTAAGCAGATCCCAATTAGCAGTTACGTTTTCTGTTTAATTTCTGTCTTTGGTTTGGCTGAGAGTTAAATTTGATGCTAGAAGTGGCCCCTTTTAAAAACCGCCTGTGACTTTGTTCTTTTAACACGTAATGAATGTAATCAAGCTGTCATTTCTTAATTTTTGGTATTTCTTAAATCACTCATCTTTACTTCTGAACTCTTCAGCCAACAACAAAACCTGCTTCAGGATTTTCCCCGTTTTAGATGTAATGCTTTTGATTTTGAAACACTTATTTATATTTTTAGAAATGATAGGAATGTGATACGTGTTGACATCTCAGAAAACTATCACGGGGTAGCAGTCCTGCTCAATAGAAAAAGGTGTTTATGAACCCTGCTATTCCTGGGTGCTTTTGGTGGTTTATAAGCAATAAGCCACCTGCTAATATTGATTTTACTCTCTAATTCTTTGTTAAAACATTTAGCTATTAACACTTGAGGTTGTTTATTTCCAGGCAACAAACAGCTTTGAAATATCACTTGTCCTTTCTTGACCGCATGTCGACAGCGGTTTTTGCATTCAAATCGCGACATTCTCCACTTTTCAACAGGTTTCGGTAAAACTTGCTAAATTATATTTATGCCACTAAACAATTCTGGTTGCTCTGACTTGTTTCAAAGACTGTTGACATTTTTGTGAAGGCTCTGATACTAAAACCACCTTGAGAAAAGGTAAAGACTCCAAAATGAGAGTTCTCCCCTTGGTTTGTGTTATTGCGGGCTCTCCAAAAGTATTTCCATCTGTAGCAGGTGTTTTGTCATGGGTAGAATTCTTCTCTAGACCATGCAGAAAATAGGTCTATGTTTAAAGTTTTTTCTTTGCTTTCTTTTTGAATTGGTAACCTGAATGAGTGTCTGTGATACGTTGCTGACATTCTCTACTTCATTTTAATGATCACCATTTGCTTGTTGAAACTGATGTTGGGGGTTCCATATCTGACCTTCTAGGTCCAGAAGGACTCGGTTTCACTGTGGTTACCAGAGACTCTTCAGTACATGGTCCCGGTCCGATTTTTGTGAAGAATATTTTACCTAAAGGTGCAGCAGTAAAAGATGGTCGTTTGCAGTCTGGAGACAGAATCCTGGAGGTTAGGAGAAACACATTTTATTTTCTTACACAAGCTACTGATGTATGAAATTAATATACTTGGCCTTGGTTATTTAAAAGGAAAGAAAAAGTCTCATGGCTTTTGTACTGTTTATCAACAAGTGTTTTTCACCGTGATGTGGAAAAAGGTGCTTTTCACAGGAGTCCGTGGGATGTTTGAACAAGGGGGATCTGATAACATCTTGGGTCTTAAAGCATATAAATGTATAAGTTTAGAAACAAAACATGTCTTGCCTCTTCAGCCATGTTCAAAAATCCCTGATTAATATCAGAGTGGTTAAGTGCTCATTTTAAGGCAATTTTGCTCAAATTTCTCTGTTTAAAATGTTCATATATCTCATGACTTACAATCTCATTATCTAATGGGTTATTTCTACTTACTAACATGAAAAAGCTCTTCAGGTAAACATTTTTAATAATTCTTAGGTCTTGTTTCTGTACTTTTCATCATCAAAGTGCTTTACAAACTAATTAAGCTTCACACACCCCCTGCAAGGTGGGTAAGTACTGCAGACCTGCTTTAACAGATGGTGAAAATGAGGGAAAAAAGGTTAAGTGGTTTGTGCAGGGCCGGAGGGGGAGACCGTGTGGGAGCTCTTGCTCATTCTTTGCTCTCAGTCCCTAATGACACCTGTGTTAGGTGAGGGGAGAATGACAGGAGACAGTTTTACTGATAGATGTGACATCTTCTGGTCTTTTGTGCCTGGTAGGTGAATGGACGGGACATCACCAGCAGGACCCAGGAGGAGCTGGTGGCCATGCTGAGGAGCACCAAGCAGGGGGAGTCCGTCTGTCTGGTCGTGGCTCGTCAGGACGAGGCCTTTCTACCTCGAGAGCTGGTAAACTTGTGGGCTTTTTGTCCTGAAGAGTAATATAGAAACAGTTCCATGTTTTAAAACTAGCGCAAGAAATGGAAAAGAACTGTTGCTGGTTGAGAAAGCCAGTGAAGGTGTCAAGGTTTTGATTGCAGGGTGACAACAGAACCAGATGTATTGTTAACCTCCTCTCCCTCCCTTTCCCCTTCAGCCCCTCCGTCTCCCCCCTTCCCTCTCAGGACAGGCGATCGGGAGGAAAAGAAGGACAGAGAGAAGAGAGTTGGAAAAATTAAAAATATTTTACTAATGCTACTAATAAGAATAGAGAAAATAATACAAAATATACAAAACCAATCTTGAAAGTCCCAGCAACTGCTGGGATGGCACCCGAAGTCCTGGACTGGATTCTGCAGCCAACCGGAGCTGGATTCAGTCTGTCACTAGGCCTCAGTTCGCAGGGACGACTCGCAAGGTCCTCTCCTAATGTCCGCCATAAGGAAAAGGGACGAGGTCCTCGTGATCTCCCACTTTTATATGAAGTATCACGTGAATGGGATGGAATACTTCAGTTGGTCAGTTTAAACTACCAAAACATGTATCTGGCTTTCATGAAAATGCAGCTGATATGAAGCTTTAGCTGACAGGCAAATTCATTAACAGAGAAACTTGTTTTTAGCAAAACCAGGGCGGAAGGGTACCTGTGTAAGGCTGGCTTTTGGAAGTATTTGTACTTGCACTTGATTTTGATGGATATTTGATTTTATCTACTTCAGATGCAATTCCACGCGATCTGGTTTCTCATTCCCAAAATGACATCATAAGCATAACTCACGGGAGTACTGGAAATTAATTTTGTAACTGTGACATCAAGCATGACCAAAAATGGATTGTTCTCTTTCAGTAAAGCAACAAACTTTTAACCAGAAGTGTGAAGTGCATGTAGTGAGTCCTGCAGTAATGAACTGGTGAGGGCGGCTGCTCCCAGGAGATGTATCTCCTAAGCCAAACTGCATGAGTGTTGTGGAATAACATCCCATTGCACTCCGCACAGATTTTGGAAGCAGGCTCTCCCTTGGCTACCGATCTTTGCCTTAATAGGCTCTTGCATGTCTGATTTTGTTCTGTCTCAACTGCGTAATTTTTACTATTTTTTTACAATGCTGGCATGAAGCTGCGTTCTCTTTTCTCTCACGTAGACAGAGCAGGGCCGCATCAGTGTAAAAGTGCTATCTGATGCATCCTTGTTTCCCCTCAAAGAAGGTCATGTCTTTGGTAGCCTCTTCCTTATCTTGATTGATGGCTATACTTGACCTTTCATTAAGAAGTTCTCAGGATAAAGGAAGGACAGCATTTCCTGCTTTTGTCTCATTTTATCTCCTTTAAAGAACACAAACTGCCTTCATTCTTTTCTTACTATGCCACCTTCTTGCTTTGCCTTTTGCTTTAGAGTGTTAGCAGGCTCTTGTGCAGAAATCGTCCATCATGTTTCCTCCCCAAACTGTTTTCCTCTTGTGTCCTTGTTACCAGTAGGAGCTGGTTGAGTTTGGGGTATCTGTTGCCTGTGGTAGGATGCGAAGCTGGAGGGAGTTCAGATTCTCCCACATGAGCCTTTCCTGTTCCGCTGCTGGTGCCCACTTTTTCCTGTAGTAGAGCGATTTTGCAATGTCCTAACAAGGCTTATTTTGTTTTCATTTTCCTTTTTTATTGAGTAATCTTCAAGGAGGATAATGGCAGAATATTTTCAGCCCTGTAATTGGGCATTCATTGTCAGTGATTCCCAAAGCGCCCAAGTCACTCATTGTAATGCTGTTTAGTAAGCCCTGAGCTATAGAGTCAGTGGATTGGAGGGAAATTTCTGAGTCTGAAAGTGCTATATTATCCATTATGTTAAGGATTTCTTTTCATCCACCAGCTCTTCTAAAGAAGAGCTTATTTTTTGAGAAGGCATCAACAGTTTTTTTCTTGTGGGCTTTTTTAAGTTATAAAAACACATTACTTGGAAAATGTACTTTTAAAAAAAAGTATGTATTCTTCTTTTCTCTCCCCGTTCCCACAATATTATACGTTATTTTTTTATTGTCATAGTACAAATTATCTCGGAAATCACTGTAACAGTGTGTGGGCATAAAAGGGTGGAAGAATCTAAAAGCTGTTTATAATTTTTACCTGTCACAATTGCTTGCTATTAAACTCCAGCCCCTACAGGAAAGGATTGACTACCTTTCAAAAGGTGACTTACTTAGGACTGGCAAGACAGAAAACCAGAAAGCAGCCACATTTATGCTGGTGGTTTGACCTTCGACTGGATTGCTTTCAGTGCAGAGGAACGCTGCACAAGTGATGGCCCTCACTGTAGTGGTGGTGATACGTGAATTCTAATGCTGTTCTGTGTTTCTTGTTATCCCAATCAAGTACAATATAATACAAATGCGAGTTACTGAAATACATTAGATAATTTTATGGAACCAGCCCTTCTGAATTTAAAAAGCCTTTCGGCAACATCTGTTCGGTAGCTCACAGCAGAAGTGTGAGTTACCATTCCGCTGAGCTACCACATGTTGATAGGAACATGGTGCTTGTTGGAATTCATCAGATGTCTCAGAAAAGATTAAAAAAAATAAATTAAAATAGGTTTAGCTTTTTGTTTGTTTTTAGCTTTAGCCATGATATTACATTGGGCTAATCCTCCGCTACCTCAAAAGTTACAGTGCTGTTTTGATCAAAGAGGAGAAAAAAGCCAGCACTTGCAATGTTTGTTTTTGGAAGGAAAGGCAGTGGATAATCCAATATTTTTCAAGGACAGCTGTAACTGAGTGCTTTGACTACGTAACATGCATGCAGAGTTTACCTAAATACTTGGGGGTTTTGTTAATGCCTGGCAATAATAGGGTAATTGCTTTATATCAGACGACACCTTGATTTGAGCAATTCTGCAGGGGTGCAATCTGAGAAGCTGTTTTCTTTGGATTCCCTGTAACCTGTTGAAAGGAGAAGGATCCTGGTTACGGTGCCCACTGACAGCAGGTCCTGTGGCAAAGATGCCTCTGGAACTTAGACCCACTAGAGACCATGCACGGAAACATTCGAGCTTGTTGCTCCACTAGAACTGAGTTCCAACATTAATTTCTGGAAAGAATTCGATAGCTGCAGGGGCACAAAGCAAATAATGTAATAAAGCAACAGTGGGTGGCATTTGGTTGCCTGGGTCTGTAATATAATTTGAGTTTACCTTGTAACAAAGCTGCAGTTTGGTCTAAGCTTGGTCTCATGAATGTTTTATCTTCAGTAAGCTGAACGGGAGCAGAGTTTGGGGTTTTGTTACTGTGATCAATGCTGCTGAATTGCTAGCGAGCGGAAAATACGTTCTGAGTAGCAAACCTTTGCCACACCAGCCGGGAGAGATGTGATGCGGGTAAGGATGAATCAGTCTTGCAAACAGACATTATTAAATTATAGGGAATTGGGCCTTCAGTTACGCTTAGCCCAATGCGACATCTGAGAGTTGTACAGTTACATTGTTTGTACATAATGAGGGAATAAAATAGAAAACCCAGTCTTTGTAGTGTTGTTTAAAGAAAGAAAAGGAGGATCTAATGATATTTTTTTTTCTTTGGAGCAGATCAGTGATGTAGAATTTGGCCCAGCCACAGGCTGTCCTCCTTATTATCTGCTTAGCCACATGTTCCCAGTCATTCATGCCAGCTGTTGACAACGTAGCAGCTGAGTTAGGAGCTGATTCCAAAACTCAGGGGATGATCTTGGATTCACTTAATTACCGCAGTCTACAGAATGACCAGTGATTAGTGCATCCTTTAAGGTGCACTGGGGTTTTAAACTGTGTAACACTAATTGTTTTCTGAAGGATGGTGAATATTACAGAGGCAAACTGCCTTAGCTGAACAGGTTTGGATTTTCCAGCTCTTATCAAAGGAAATGAAATACATACCAAACTGTGGCTATCGTTCGGTTGTGTTTTGAAAAGACAAGGTTTTGATCATGTGTATTTGTTGCATTTTGGTTTTTTTCTCCAGGAAAAAACATGTGAACTGAAGGTGCCATTTATTTTAATAATGTTATAAAGGTCACTTACTCCCTCTGCTCCTTCTTTATTCCCACATTGGTAAAACAAGCAAAGCTCCTTGAATGAGAACAGCCCTGGCGTAAACCATTGCACCATGACCCTATGTGATTCTTTATTGTCATTTTTCATGAACCTTCAGGATAGTGATGTGATGCACATTAGCAGAGCAACGTGCCTGTTCTGCAATTGCTAGAAATAATAGAGCACTGAAAATATTTCGATGCATTTTTCTTCAAGTTGGAGCACATACATGGTGTGAGTTTTGCATACGCTTTATTTTTTTGTTTTAAAGATAGCTCTGACTTACCAGTTTCAACTATACTCAGTATTTCTGTGGTTTCTTGGCATATTCACTGATCCCTGATGAATGGAGGGAGAAAGGGAACGAACCAGCATTTTTACAGCAAAAGCTAAAGGAACAACAATGTATATAATGTAGCTGTTGTCTTTAATTCTGCGGGTTTTTACAGGTGTACTATACAGGGTAGAAGGGAGCAGGATCAGAGGCAAGTTCAAGTAAGCTTTTTCTCTGCTTACCGTGTCATTAACTTGCATGTTTCAGTCTGCCCCATGTTAATTCCTTCCACTGCCTTGAACTTCTGTGCCTGAAGGGGATCTGCTTGTTTGCCTGAAGTGTTGTCCTTTTGTCTTTAATATTCGAAGCTTAATTTCTATTATTTCCTTTTAATTGTTCCTTGCCTTTTTATGTGCAGGAAATAAAAGGTGAAGTTTCAGCCTAGACTTAACCATTCTTGCACCTGTTTTTATAGGTGAAACCAGTGATTCTAATGCCCAGATAACCAGAAATGGTCAAGAATTTCAGTCACCAAATGATTCCAGCAAGTACCAGTTATCTGTTGTGTTATCGCTATTCAAAGGGAGAAGAGTCTGACAGAAGAAAAAAGTCAATATACATGTATCGGATTTTAATAACATAGGCAAGATTCACGTTTCTAATTGTTCTGCATAATGAAGAGAAGGCTATTATGGATACACATGGCACCTTTCATCTTTAATAACTTTATAGACTAGGTAGAATTTAAGAAATTGTGGGTTTTTTTCCCAAGAACTTTTGAAGGAAAGTGCCGAATCTTGGGCCTGTAGATTCTCCTCCTCTAGAATAGTTGAGAAATGAGTGTAGGTTGTGTTTACACAAATATATCTTTTTAGAGTGAAAACATTGCGTGGTGCTGCCCTTCAAAGGTTCCCAGCACTTGTTATGTGTTTCAGAAGATGGTTACTAGTTCATTATGGCTTAGAGAACTGGAAACTATGCACTGAGGTTTGTTGATTAGTTACTGTGCTTATTATAAGAATCAATAAGGGATCACTGTTTAGAAGGAACGTGACAGTCTTTCTTGTCACAGTGAACAGAAGGTTTGGCAAAAAGCATCCCTTTATTTATCCTGGCTTGGGTGGGACTCCCTAACTTACCAAAGAGGGGAATAAATTGCTTGACTAATTCATGGAATGTGTTTCCTGTGCTTTTCCGTGCGACAGCGGTTCTCAGCCTTTTGGAGACCTTGTACCATGAGGTACTTGCTTACAGGATTACTGCCCAAAACTCCTACCTCAGAGCATTGGGAAATGAAAAGCGTTTACTTCATAGCATCAGTCTCAGCTCTGGCGTTGCCCACTGTTTGGCAGCCCACTTAAATCTATGAAATGAGAAGTACGTATACATCAGAATAGACTCATATAAAATCTAGCTCTTAACAGAAATGGAGCCTTCATACATGTTACGTGAGTTTATCCAGTATTTAGTTTAGTAAAACCCAAGTATTTGGGCAGTTCTTAAATCTTGCTGGCAACTGCAGTACCTTGTCACTTATGAAGGTCACCAGATTTATTCCATTTACTATATGAAAATGTTTAAAAGCCTCTCTTAGAATCCACAGAAAAAGTTTTCATAGGGTGACTTAATGTAGAATGTGTGCGTGTGATATTTGAAGTAGACATAAAAGAATGATGCACTGCTTATTGCTTTCTTTACTGTCCATTTCAAACAGTAACCAATAAACCGAGTAGAGGGTTGGATTTGTACATCGCAGTGTTGTGACCTTTTTGCCTGGTATATATTTGGAAAGGATACACTAACAGCAATCCTAAATTCACCCTGAATATACCACACAGTGGGGCATACCTTGCTTGTTAATTTTTCTCCGTTTCCTACAGTTGCGTAACTTAAAAGGTTAAGCGAGACTGCATTTTTAAAACTTGAAGCGCAACGCCAAACTGAATCACAAAGCTCTTTAGCAAGGACAAACCATTTCCTTGGGTAAAACTTACTATGAGATCACGAATAGGCTCGTCAAGCAAACTGGAGAATTTCCCATCTTGAAGCGCCTTGTGACATCAAATAGTAAACTGTGAAATGTGATGGATCTGCCTTGGGTGAAGAGCTGAATCTAATTTTGCTAGTTTTCAAAGCTGTCGTTCCAGGAAGTCTGCATAATTCAAACCAGAACCATTCTATCTAATCTGACACAAATTTGTAGTGTACTGTGTTAATGTAAAAACTATACAAGTTTAATTTATTTCTGCGGATTTGCTGTTGCCTTTTTGTCTTGGCAGGGTGTGCCATTAGTGACCATTTAGGTTTTTATTGCAGTATGGAATACAGATGATTTTAAATAAGCCAATATGAGAGCATCTGTCAGAAATACTAAAGATGAATACATACAGCAATGACTTCAGTTATTTACTAGATTGTGACAAGATTACAGCAGTACATTACCTTTGAGTATTATTTTCAAGAGCATTACTGTATATCAGTTGCAAAATACAGCGTAGATTTGATAGTGAGTGAATGAGCTGTCAGCAAAGTATTTCTTAATTGTGGCCAAGCTCTTGGAAAGAACACAGAGAACACTGCAAATAAGGAGGTATCTCCTTTTCAAGCTTTTCTGCCAATAATTGTTATGCGGTGCCACAATTTAAATGCTGCTCTTCAGCTGCTACAGGTTTTTGCAGCAAATAATTGCAAAAGCATGTAAATGTCTTATTTCCTTCATAAGCCTTTGAAAAGAACCCTCCTGGGTCTCTTGCCTTTTGCTCTGGGCTCTGAATGGCACTCCAGGGAGTTGGCATCTCTTATCAGAAACGAGCAGCCAGGCAAGGGGCAGCCAGCACATTGAGAGACCATAATAGGCCTTGGTCAAGGGCATCAGACAGGTACTGAAAGGTCTCTTGTGTTAAACAAATGCTATTTCCTTCCTGGCTTAAGTGCGAGCTAATTTTCTTTGTAAGCTTCTCTTTTGGCAAAAGAACAATAGGGATAAATAAGGCAACCTTTCCAGTGAGAGATATGCGTTAGATTATCATAAATCCGCAGATCAAAGGTGCCGTGGTCAATGAGAGCAGGCGTCGTAAGATTAAATAAAAGGACTAATTGAAAGTGGTGTCCCACGGTAGACAGAGGATTGACACGATATCGAGTAGATACAACCCCGGACTAAGTAAAACGGGCAGAACACAATGCATGGTACTTCATTTAAAGGTTATGGTTCTGTCTGTGCTGCCGGCTGAGCAGTTTTTGTGTGTTGTGGGAATAAAAGAAGGCTAAAAGTGTTTCCTATCTGTTCTTCAAAATACCGAGAATTCGTTGGTGAGACTTAATTATACACGAGTACAATTTTAGGTTGTTTTAGGAATCCTTTGTTACAGCTTTTTAATTAAGAAATTGGAGACTTGAAGTATAGATGTGCTTCTAGAAATTAAGTGAAATCATTGGCAGAACATCAATTAATCAAATGTATCCTGAGACTCTTAGATAAAGGTTTTCAGTCTGCAGTGCTCAGTGTTTAGTACATACATATTAGTGGGGCTTTCTGCTCTCAAATCTAGCAAACTCTGTATTCTCTTCATGCAAGCTCCTCTGAACTTTTCTGTCCCGTTTGTGATGATTCAGTAAATATCAGAATTGATTTTACTGAAGTTCCATGCGGGTATCTCAGGAGATGAAAACGTTCCTGCCCTGAATTTCAGCTCCTGGGGTCCCTCAGAGGGGAAATCAGCCCCTCCTGTGAAGAGCAGGGAACAAACATCACCAAGCCATTCAACAGGCTAAAATGTAGCTCAGCTGAAGGAAGGACCTGTCCGGCAAGGAAATAGCAAGCAGCAGAGTTTGATTTTATTTTTTTGTTTTAGATGTAACCTGTTTCACTGTAAAGTATGTTTTATTAGCACTTAAGTGTTTAAAATCCCTTTTGCTGTCTCCAGTGTACCCATTGTAAAGGAAGAGTACGTGCCAGGCCATCTCAAATCTGTGGCCATCTTGAAGTCTCCTCACTTGGCTACCTGGACTTTGATTTATATGAAGATTTCTCGTTTATCATAGTACCATTGGGTTAGCTAGATAACTTAAGTGATACTCTATCATTTAATTCCTGAAGTGGTGAGTTATGATACGTTTGTCATTGAAAATATACTACGTAATTGTTGACTGGGTAATTTATAACATTTTAAAGTTTTTTCTGGACTAGAAGCGTATTTGTGTTGCAGCTCAATTCATTCATTCAGTGTTTGAATGAATACGGATTTAAAGATGATATCGAGGTAAGAACTATTTCTAATAGAATTCAAGGTTTAGTGCATTGCGGAGGATTTCCTCTGCCAGACCATAATTCAGCTGGTGGCGGTTGCGCTCTAAGAAAGTATTGACGTCTTGGGATAATGTTTTAGCAAAGTCAGGGAAATAGAGGCAGCACGAATCCAGCTCTGAGTCACTGGCAGCATTTAATATTCATACCTGCGTATTGTAGGAACAGGGACCATCACTCATGAAAGTAGTTGCCCAAATGAAGCAGTTAATTGATGAGCAGTTAATTTAAGGAAGGCCGGAGCTCTTTTTGGTCACCAGTGAAAAGAGCACTGTCGTCAGGACAAGAATCTGAAATTATTTAGCAAGTGCAGGATGAAATCGAGGTTCTAGGTTGTATTTATCCCCTTTTATTTCTCCTCTGGTTTTCTTCTTTCTGCTTCTCCTTCCCTTCTCCCACAAAGACAAGTTTTCAGTCTTGTGTTTGCACCAGTTACAAACTTACTATAGTTACAGACTGACTGCCAGGCATTTACCATCAGGTGCCATACAACAAATAGCGAGTGAAAATTCTAAAGGAATGAAGACAGAGTTTACTTGGTTTTATAATGAATTAATGATTGATTTGTAGATGTACATCTTTTTTTACTATTACCCATCCCTGTGAAGTCATTGAAATGACATTCACCCTCCCTCCTGGGGAACAATTTTTTGATAGAACAATTAAAGAAAGTTCAGCATTATTTTAAAACCAACTTTTGCTGGATCTTGGGGTAAGGCTGAATATAAGTAACAAAAAGGGGAGATCTTTAGGATAATGGGACTATGTTGAACAAGAAACACTTGTTGAAGGACTTAAAGGGAGATTAGAGCATTCTTCAGTAACAGGTAAAAGCAGCTGGTTTTTAAACTGGAATTAAATTTACTAAGGCTTTTGTATGATGAAATGATCTGTATCCCAGAGAACCGTAGCAAGGAAAATGGTAGTCAAATGTTACGGATTCCAAATGAGGTACTAAGGAGAGCAGAGGAAATGAAATACTGACAGAAATGTACTGTGCCTCTCTAATGTCCAGCTGAATACGTTGCAATGTTTGATAGATAACACATCAGGCATGCGGATCTGGTAGGTTACTTACCAAAGCTAATGCACAGCATAGTTATGTTAAAGGAAGTTGGGAAATATTGCCGAACATTGAACAACAACGTTACTGTTTTTAATTGCTCTGCTTTTAGCAGTTTATTTATATCAGAATCTAAAATTTGCCTAAGTTATGCTGAAAAATTACATGTGATGCTATAAACTTAGTATGTTTATAGTGGGAGAGTTCTAGTGACCACCTGGTCAGTCTTTTTTCTCCAGTGAGGGTGAAGATTTTCTTTGAGCCTCACTGACATCTTGGCTGCTTTTTAAGTGAGATATGTCTGGTATCCAAAAATCACCTCCATAGGAAAGGGGAAAACACTGTAGAGTGTTTTGAAGACTATTATTATGTCTCCTTTTAGACTTTTCTTTGTTTGTTAAGGCCTGGGGCATGGCCGGGGGGGCTGCAGCCTTGTTTCCACTGTCCCAGGCGGGGCAGTGACAGGAGCGATAGTGCAAATGAGAATCGTATTGATTAGATTGCTAGACTCCAAATTCAAGCAGACTTATCCGCCTAGTTGATTTTCGTGTATTGGCTTGAAGGATGTGCATAGATCCTCTTGTCTTTGGTTCTTCACAAGTTTGTGTTAACAAATGCATGAAGTCCTTAGCGTGAAAATAATGTACAAGTTGGAGTTCTCCTTGAGAAAGTCAAATACAAAATGCTTATGTTAAGAGGCCAGGAATAGGGGGATTTTTCTTACACTGATTCTATTGAAGGAATTCAGAGCTGGAGTGTTTGCGAATTATGATTCTATATTGTTTACAGTATTGAGTTTGTAGGTTTTGGGGAATTATGTTCAGGATGTCTCTATATCCACAGCTAAGGAATAAAAGTGACAGATTTGTAACGGAGCATTGTCTGCGTCTAGTGGACAAAGACAAAAGCACTAATGAGTAACACAGGTACTGGAGATTCATGCTGGCGTCACAACAATTGTCACTCCTGGTGCTCCATCATTTTTATATTTGGCAGTTAGGCAAATTGTGTTGACTTAATTTCATATCATTACATTCCAGGACAAATTTGAGCATGGTGTATATTAGAATTGAGGTTTATAGTCCTATCTCTGGCTCACGAGTTCCATTTCTAGCCACTAGCTGCTTCTCAGCAGTGAAAGGGCGTCTGAAATAAATGAAATTTAGTGGTGGTTGTTTCTGATTTTGTTAATCCAGGATATTAACTTCGGCTCTTAGTTCTGTGATCATTCTTCTTGTTGATCAGACAGTATAATAGATGAATTTATGAGATTGCTCTGGCTGCTGAGAAAACATCTGTATTGCTGGCACCTTTGCTGACAGTTGCATTGCTGCTCTATGTACTGGAAATGGTTAAATAAAAGGAGGATTGGCCCGGCTACTGCACTCCTTGTGTGTGGCCTCTATTTGATAAGTTAATATAAGAGTTTGACACCCTTGGAAGCAGCCCCCAGTCACCCTTTTCAGCTTGTACCTGTCTGTGTGTTTCTTTTTCGTAGGTTTTTTTCCTATTACTTTTTTAACACTGCTGTAGAATAGAAAACATCCAAAAGATGAGAAACATAAACTGATTGTCATAGGGTTATATGGAGAAGGAAGAGTGGGATAAAATGGGACGTGATGCATAAGGTCTTTCCCCCTAATACTTTACATGAACACTTTATTCCACAGCGGGCCTCCTTGTCCTGGTTTTATTAGAGTACCAGTGTGAATATTTCAGGCAAGAATTTTATTTTGTGTAATTTTATGATTCTAAGACACAACATACAACCCTGCAAAACTGCAGATGCAGTAAAAGAAAGCTCTTCCTGATCTTCCCCGGCGATGGATACTTGACATAACAGTCTTGTAAACAGCAGTCTGGGTAAAAAGTTGGGATCAACCTATACCAGGAGAAAAAGCCACCTCTGCGGAATAAAAATAGGTACAAAGGGAGTTAGTGCAGAATAAGTGACTGCGTTTTCAATTCTCACCCTTGCTTTTGTTATACCAGCTGCTCTCTGTAGGCAGGTTTAAGGGAAGGATAACTTTTTAAGGATGAAACTCAATTTTCAGAGGGGAATGGGATTTAACAGTACAACTATCATTACAGTTTGTGAGCTGCATGTAAAGATGTTGAGAGTTTTATGGCTTACATTTTTAATGCAGCTGTGTTTAAAATAAATGTCGTTTTTATATTCTGCTGCAACATCGGTTTTATATCATGTGGAACTAAGCTATTTTACCTTCCATTTAGGCATATTCCTAGGTATCATTAAAAATAATATTTAAAGCCAGATCATGTGACAGAACGCCAGCTAAATGCACTGTTGGTTATAAGGCCGTTTCTTCAAACTACTTTATAGAAAAAAGGACTGTTTATTGTCATACGAACCTACGGATGCGACTAGTTTATACATCGTCTCTGCCCCCTTTTCACCCAGATTTCCATCCTTGTTTTCCCCAACAGAAAGGAGAGCCAAACTGCAGTATTCTGTCTCCAGAAACCACAGAGCAGCTGACCTTTGAGATTCCTCTGAATGATTCTGGCTCTGCTGGACTTGGTGTGAGCTTAAAAGGCAACAAATCTCGGGAGACCGGAGCCGATCTTGGGATTTTCATCAAATCCGTTATTCACGGAGGTGCCGCTTTTAAGGTATGGAAGAAACCCATCAGATGGTGGCTGCGTTAGAGTGCTGATGTTTGCATGATGAGTACTGAAGCTCATGTCATAAGCATTCTGGGAACAAATCCTTTTTGTCACTCGTTCCTTTAGGTGAGCTGCAAATCTACTCAGGTTTTGTACCAAGATTCTGGTGTCATGTCTGGTAGGGTTTACCACAGGGAAAGTTAATTTTCTCTTTTTTAATTCAAAATATTGTTTGCTATTGTAGTAGAAATTCAACTTGGCTGAGCCTGGCATCAGTTATGCAGAAGTTAACAATTGTTCCTGAGGTGGATTGAATTGGTAGTACTCAATTGGTAAATGACAGGATTATGGATTGTTCCGCTCCCTCTGAGGACTATACAAGGAGTTTTGTACATTTTTATTATTAAGAAGTATTTGAATTATTTTCTAATCTTTGGGCAATCCATTGGCTGCATTTTTTTTCCCCACATAAAACTTGAAGAAGGTAACTTTCTTGAAATTAGAAACAAAGGTCTAACTGTTTTTGATCCATAATGTAAGTTTTTTTTTCTTTTATTATCTCAGCAATTCCTTGCAGTTCTCTTTCCTGTAAAAACACCTTTTTAATTCAGCGTATGTAAATTCCTCAGCTGAGATCAACCTGCTGAGTAAGACAGTTCACAGCATTAAAACTTTCATGATCATCTATTTACAACAGCTGGTAAACAGCAATAATCAAGGATTTAGCTTAGATGTGGATGTTTGATAGTTCCCTGCGTCTGTCATTTACCTGTCCTAGTCCCAGAGTTATTAGAAAGCTGGGATGTTTCCAGTGTGGCCAAGCCTGGTACACATGGTTCAGAACCCTGGCTGGGCTGTGTGACAAGTGAGGCTGCTCGCCCACTTGGTGCGCATCATAAAAGAGTTAAGGCATGATCAGCTAAATTAAGACGGGATAAACTCCATTTATGTGCCTGTGAGCTACAGAGTACAACCGATTTTACTGTGAAAATGAGGCTGCCCCCATTGCTTTCCCAGCTCTGTGTTCCCTGAGTAATTTTCCACACCAGTTGCAGTGTGCATTGCCACGGATAAACTCCTGGTTCTGAACAGCCACGCTTGTGGAGCCACAGCGCAGCAGCATTAGTGGGCTGACTGCCTCACTTGTCACATCATAAACAGTAAGACAACCTTTTCTAGCTCTCCGTGTTTACCACTCTCCGTTCTCTCATTGTTACTCGCTCTAGAGCACTTAATTTTGGCTTGAGGGGTCTGCAGACTAATGAAGCGGGACTTCTGCGCTCACACCTGAGTAAACGGGCAACTGGCACAGTCACCGTGACGGGAGGGAGATTATTTTGTCCTGTGATAACATGTGGTCCTGTGGCCTATTCCCTATTCTACCTTCTTATAACCCTTTCACCAATTGGAAGTGCTCGGTTACAGCTCTGAGTGTTGGCTCCAGAGCAAATGAGGCTCAAGCTTCAGCCAGAACTGCTCAGGAATCATTCCTGTGTGTTTTATACAAGTACTCGCACAATGCGGTCGTTTGGTTCTTAAGAACCACAGTTTACTGTTGCATATATGTATGGAGAACCAGCCTTCTCCTGTCTGATGGCCTTTATATAGAACAAAACGTAGTCAGTGAGTATTAACAATTAATAAAATCTCTTGTATCGTTGAAAAGCATGCACACATTTGTGCATAAATATTTAAAGATGTCCTTGTCCTGATTTTAAATGTCTTCTTGTAGCAAGTTTCTAAGTAAAAAGCCTTTCTTTCCAGCTGGTGGTTGTCCAGAGCATTTTCCCATGCGATTCATTGCAACTCTGCTCACGAAACAGACTATTATGGATTTAGACATGTGCATTTGCTTTTCAGTGCACAAAGTTTTCTTGGGAAACTCTTAGAGGAGGAAATCATAATGCCCACTGACATCAGAATTCTCTCATTATTTCTCACTTCTGCATTCAGAGTTGAAAATTTGTTCAGATTTTGTGATACCAGGCTATTAAAAGGGGGAGCTTTATCCCCTTGTCTGTGAAGTCACCACTTGTCTTCAAAAGACGACATAATACATTGAACACATTTGTTTCACTGCTGGAATATATGCTCAGCCCTTCTAATGCTGAGTGAAGGTTTTGATACATTAAGTTTCTTTCCTGACTCTGTTTTTAGAATGAGATGCAGACAATTTTTGTTGGTTATTGTAAACCAGTATTGGTCTGAACCAAAGTTCCAAAGAGAGTTCAATATTCTTAAGGTGTTTTTTTAAACATTAAAACATTAATCTAGCTGTAGTGTGTTACTTGCATTGTACATAGTACAGTAAGACCTGGTGCTTATTTACCCCTCTTGCTACAAAACCAAACAAAAATGGTTTAGTGTTGTTAGTTGGTATTCTAACACTGTATCCTGCAGGAATAAAAACAGTTGCTTTTGCTGATTGAACCATTATGTTCCCTCTTACCACCTTATGTCATTTTTGAAGTGTCTATTTTTTATCATCCCTATGATAAAAAGAGGTTACTAGAATACTTGATATTTGTAATCGCGCAGAACCTTTCATGTGAAGAAAACGAACGTTTGCCTCAGTTTAAATGCATCATCTTTCCCCATAACTATAGGGATTTCAGCCTTGTTCATCTCAAGACATCCTGGCTCTTTCGCTTGCGATGCATTCCTGATGATCAGGTACTTGCTGTGCACTGCAGTGCTAATGCAGCAGAGCCATCGTTAGAAACGATGGGATATTTTCTACGTGTGCATTAGTTCAAATCAAACATGATGGAGCTTGGACCTCCTTGGGGCTTCTGTGTGCTGTGCTGTTGCAGCAAACATTGCTTGTTGTGTGCTGTGGATGGGGAAATTCCAATAAATGCCATCAAGGAATTCTTTCTGAGAGAACTGTCGTTGATGTGGTAAGGGAAATAACTAGGTATGTTTTGGTTAAAAACATACGTCCATGAAGAACGCATTATATATCCCTACCGTAAAAAGCACGAGGGTCTTGTGACTGAATGTGGTCACCGTGTGGTGGGAGAATCTGCCGCTTGCTATGAGTCTCTATGAAAAAAGCAACATTTTTTGCATAAGAAAGGGAGCAGTAACTTCACCCTTTATTAGAATAGCTCATTTGCAGCTTCAGATACGGCATTTGAAGACTGCTGAAATACCAAATGCCATTTTTCTCCTTAGAAGCCACAAAGAACCCTACCTTTCGGAGATGAAAAGAGCGTGTTAAAACAACATTGAGCTTGTTTTGAGCCAAGCAGATTGTCTTGCAGTTCAGGCTTCTAAACCAGGCCCTAACACCAGTGGTGTGAAAATCTGTGCTTGGAAAACGAAGTTGGGATTTTAATATTGTTGTTGTTTTCTTCAGTCTTTAAAATAGCAAAAGGTTTTCCTGTGAAGTAACTTCTACCTGCCTTGTACTGGTGACTTAGCAAGAGGAGTTGATCAGCACGTGTAAAGCACGCACGTGGTTTTTTATCTGATCGCAGTTGAAGTGTTGACTTCAAGTTGCACTTTGCATTTATGTGGAGCATGTAAAAGAATGGAAAGAAGAAAGACGAATCGAAAGAAGTTTTTTAAGAACAGATATTATTAAAATATGAATAAATACAAAGTCTCGTACAACAGGATTACAAGGCAAATTAAAAATCAGGCCAATTCTGAGCTAAGGCTGTAATGATTCCTTTAAAAATATGCATTGTCTTCGAGACAGTTGCATAGTCAACAGATGTAGTTGTGCCAATATATATTTGACAGTGTATTTGGATATACGTTAGTAAGAAGCTTTAACGGATATTTATACATCTCTGTTTGTCGACAGAAAGGGAAAAAAGTCATTTAAGCACCTGTGGGACCATAGGAGGAGAACGTGAGGACCTGTAAAATTTTCAGTCTTACAGAAACTCACAAAAAATAAAACCTTTTCTCCTCAAACTCCTGTTGCCGTGAATGGCTCCATTCATTTCAGCAAATTTTGATAGAACACAGAGGAATTGCAACATGTGCAAATAATAAAACTCGCTGTTCAGCAACGTTAACTCGTCTCTCCCTAAACTTCGGCATGTGCGATGGCATCATTTTGGACGTAGAGAAAGGGTGGGATTAACCTATTGGCTTTGGCTGTATGTAAATTTTTGTTGGCATGAAATATTCAGCAGCGAGGTGGGAGAGGTTTCAGGATCTTTTCCGAATAGCGTTGCTGTTTCTTATCCTTCTATTCCCATACCTCCCCAGAAAAGTTCTCTGTCTTTTCCTTTTCTTTCACCGACTCCTCTCCCAATTCTATCTTTTCGTCTTACTATCACATAAATTTTCACCAAGCAATGCATTTCTATGCAGGTTTTTCTTCTGCGTTCTTCTCTGTACTTCAGTTTCTTACTCTTTCTCTTCTTTCTTTGAGGTCTGATGCCAGCCTGATAACTGTGAACGTGACAACTCATGTCTCTTAATTAAATAGACCTTATTTTCTCCTTAAAGAGAGAAAAGTCCATTGCACATGCTTTTATGAAAAGAAATGCATCACAGATAACAATAACAGCAATAGGACCCCTAAATCACAAACAAGCATCCACAACTTTATCGCACCCACAATGTCAGTTGACCTCGGCAATGAAACTGAATTATTTTTTTCAAAGCATAGGCTACTTGCTATGGCTCAACCCTAATTTTCTTATTGGCAGCAGGTTTGGATGATAAAACACATGGATGGCATTAATTATAATCAGGATGCTGAAGGCTTAATGACCATTCTGAACTGACAACACTATCACATATGGTGGCATGGTGATTGTGACAAGATAGACACTAGTGAGGCTGTTAAGACAAATTTTTTGGAGCTGTTTCTTACCAGATTAATAGCAGATGATAATGCATGGAAAATATGTTGCAGTACTCCCCTGCAGTTGCACTGCAAATACTAACAGCTATACTGTGGGTCCTTTTAACTAACAAAAAGTTCCTTTGCCTGTTTTCTTTTCAGAACTGACACAAATTAAACTGTACATGCAAGCAAAACAGCAGTATGTGTGTGTACGCTTCTGTGTTTGTAGTTGCCCTATGAACTTTTCCTCAAATGTAGTAAATAGAGGAAAAAAAATGGCCTGTTAACAGACACACAGATTTTTTTCTTTTTAAAGATGGTACTATATGGTCTCTTGTTTCTTAAATTTTAGAAAGCAGTGTCTTATTGTCTGCATCTTGCTTTCCTGTATGTAATACCTCTGACTAATAATTCTTGATTATTTTTTGAAAGAAAAATATTGTGGTTTTATTTTATTTTGCTTGTAGGATGGTCGTTTGCGAGTGAATGATCAGCTCGTTGCAGTAAATGGGGAGTCACTCCTGGGCAAATCAAACCACGAGGCGATGGAAACGCTGAGGCGCTCCATGTCCATGGAGGGGAACATTCGGGGGAGGATCCAGCTGGTCGTTCTGCGAAGACTAGAGATGCAGCCAGAGGTGAAGCAGATCATGTATTTATTAGATATATGTCTTTCCAGTCCCGGTCTTTTTACATAAAAGAGATGGTAACTAAAGTCTTGGTCACAGAGACCTGGCAGAACAAGTTCTTCCTGGAGTTGGGATTCACACGGTGTTAATGGTTGATATCTCCTGGTCTTGCTGTTCCTGTTTAGACCAGACTAGAAGTTGTATTTCATTTGAATTTGACAAATATTAGAACAAAAGCAGATGTGGTCCCAAAAAGTGTTACCTTAGGATCAAGGCATTCATGTGGTTTTGACTGTTTGCTATCTCTTCAAGGCAATAACTGGGCTATAGATTATTTGAATTCTTCTGATTTTATTTGTTGTCATGATCTTAATGTCTTAGTATGACTTGGATTTTACTTCACTCTTGTTTTTTCCATTTCGTTAGTACTTCAGGATGGGTTTCGGAGTGGATAAAAATAAAACTTGCTTAAGTACAGTAATAAAATAAGAGAAGAAAGACATTTTAACGCTTATGTTTTCGAGACCTCATATAAATTGATATTTGCCTAATCACCTCTCATTTTGAAAAGGGTTGTTTTTATGATATCTCTTGCTCCCTCTCATTTCTACATGCATGCACATACGCACACTCTTTCTTCATCTTTACACAGATAATATGTGTGGATATATACTGGCTGTCCTAATTACTCACCCCAGTTTTAATTTTGACCCTTGAGTAAATATTTTAATAGTTTTTCAACATCTGTACCGTTCCTTAGACTAAAAATACATACAAGTGGATTTGCAGTATAAAAGGTTGTAGTAAATCCCATTACAGAATTCCAGAGGATTTCAAGCGTCTTATGTAATGAGCATTGCTGGAACATTTTAAAATGTTAAGAACAATCATGTTTGTTTGTGTATTTCCATAAAATATCAGAGGGGGGAAGAGAAAGCTGGTATTGTCTAGTATAATTAACTCTTTGTACTTTCATGATAATTTTCTACTTGATTTACTACTGGCATTGATTGATTGAGAAATAGATTGAGAAGTTTATTACTTTCCAAACACTTTGCTCTAACTGTGTTGGGAGGAGACTTTGCAAAAGCCTCACTGATGTCAGTTGACCCAGGAATATATAAAAAACAGGTATTCATTAGCAGTTCTGGAATGTGTTAGAGGACAAGACATGTGACATAGCATTAGGCTGTAAGGAAGAGCGATAAAGTATATGTTGAATTTATTGCATGCTCTAGTGATATTAGAAAGATAGCTCACCTTCAAATAAAACTCACTCCTGCAAGTTTTCTTCAATTAACAAAAGCCAAAATTTAAAACCAAAACAAAACCCACAACTTCTGATCAAACATCAGATTGACCTAATGAAAGTATGAGTCTGCTTTCTACGGCTAGATGTATAGTTTTGTATATTACCCAGATGTATGAAAGAGGTAAATAATCTTGACTCATACCCTATGAAGAATGCATAATGAGGTCTTGATTGAATCAAATGCGTTTTAGACAGGAATTAATTTTTATAGGGTAGTCTTTAGGTTCGATTGTAATTCCATTTGAGTCTGGAGACCGTTGCAGAAATGGGTTGTTTCCCATTCCTTCCTTTCCCCAAACCAGCTTCCCCAGTGGCGCGTCTCAGCCTGGGAGGAGGAGAATACGTTTCGAAATGCATTATTGTTTTTATTACTCGGGACACTAATGGAGGTCTGCCATGACAGCTATGTTTTATAAGCTGAATACTCTAATTAAGCTGGTTACTGATCAATTGTTGGGATATTGATTGTGTCATTTCTCAAAGAGCTGGGAAATCAAATTTGTTGTTGCTGTTAATTTAAGGCTCCCTATCACGCCGGGTGCAAGTCTCCGATGGAGCTGTAGATGGGATGTTCCAAGGCTCAATGTTTAGCAGTATCTGTGAGAAAGTACTAAGTGTGGGCCTTGCAACATATGGAATCTTAAATAAACTGAAGAATTTCCAGTAATGAGAAGAAATGTAATTGTCAGTGGCTGTGTGGTGCGTGTGTTTCTGTACAGAGGTTCAAAATAGCCTCTTGGAATGGTTCCTGCTGCACTTAGAGAATATTTTTCACTTTTTTTGTTGTTGTTATTTTATTTTTATTATTATTAAACTTGAAAGGCAGGTTGCCAGGTGATGAAACACGCTGTTCTTTCTTACGCACTGGTTTGCAGGCAATCACTTGCCAATGCATTAAGCTTCTTGCATAATTTTACAAATGAATTATATGGGCTAGATACGTGCATTTCTTCTGTAGATGCGACTATGAAATTTAAGGAATGGTATATTTAACATAACATTTGCTGGCATAACAAACATGCACTTCAAAAATAGAAGCTAGTTGGAGACCCCTTCAAAAAACAGATGCTAAAATCACAGAAACTAGAAAGGTTGTTTTGAAAACTAGCCATAATATTCCCCTGTGTGGGTTTTCTATTTTCCTAGAATAACAAGCACAGAAACATTTTTTCTGGGTCTGTCCCAGTTTTAGAGACTGTGATATTATTATTATTATTATTATTATTATTATTATTACTATTATGTTTTTTCCTGCGTTTTTCTTTTGGGAAACTGCTCAGGAGAATAAACGGGGCGACACGGCACGTGCTGGGGGAGGAGAAACGTCTGCAAAGAGAAGCTGCCTGGAGGTGTGACAGGGTTTGTTTAGCTGCTAGCCACAAGACCTGCGCTGGGAGTTTGCTGTAACTCCTTCCTTGCAAAACCGCGCTAGCGTGTGATCGGCAGAACATATGCACCGAGTCGCTGAGCGAAGGGAACCAGCTGGCTGGCAGAAAAATACCATTGGCATGGCCCGTGTTCGTGTGTTGACAGTGTCACAAGCTGCCCTCCCAGATGGAGAATTTGAATGAAGCCAGTTGTAGGTCATAAAAAAAAAACAAGTTGTCTTTTTTGGGCATCATTCTCAAGGATTGTTTTGCTTATATATTGTCTTATTTCATGGTCAGCAAAAACTCTCAAGTTTCTAATTTGAAAGGAAGCGATGTAGAGCGAACACATTACATTACACTGTATTTGTGCACTGTCTGTAGTGATGGCTGGACGTATAATTGTTTTGTTCCAATGCGTGGTTCTGTTTTTCCCTTAGGAACGCTCTGACCAGGGAGTCTTTCAAAAATCAGCCTTTGACGGGATTCATAACTTGGCAGCTGCTTCCCGACGCAATGACACTATTCCTCCGCAATTTGTAACTCAGGAAAGAATCAAAGGTAATCTCTAGATATCCTTCTTTGTACTGAAAGAAGGTGCTTTGTGGTTTTGTTTTAAAAATCCACAACCGCTAGAAAAGCAGTTAATTAGAGTAAGTGCGCACTGTGTTACTTTGAGGCTTGAAAATCCAGCGAGGGTGGGAGAGCTGACTCACGAGTTGTGAATTAGATTCCTGGCACAAGTTCCAGTTTGAGTAACAGTTTCTAGCTCGCTGCCCCAACACGTAAGGTTGGATAAAAAACAAATGATGAGTGCAAAATATATGTTGTCAAAATGTTTATTTTCTATATATCTTTAATGAGAACAGTGATTTTTGCATTGGATTCTTAGATTATGTCCTAGATTATTTTAAACTAATTCATACAAAAGCATTATATTCATAAAGTATAGTTGCTTATTTTAGGCTTCAACATAAAATCTGTTGAAACGTTAGAAATGTGCCCTTAATTTACAAATTGGAATCATATTAATGAACTCAGTAAATGTAATTAGGTAGTCATGGACATCGGACAGAGAAAACCTACATGTATGAGCATATGCAAGCAAATAAGAGCTTTTAAGACCACTTACTTTCCTGTTGTCTTTCATTTCTGATGGCAGACAGTAATATGTTCAATTTTCACCTGACTCAGCGAGGTACTAGTTATTTGCAAAGTTTAAGTATTTGGGATGGTCTTGACCCCTGTCCTTCTAACTGTGCTCTTATCCTTCAAGCCAAGCACATACTTAAATACCTTCCAGTATTTTCTTTGATGTAGTTGGATTATTCAGGGTTTTTCCCCACTTCCCCACACAACTGTGGAATCTGGGTGGCCTACAAAAAGTGATTTCCTAGGCTGCTGTGGTGACTGTGTGAGGTACTTTTAACCAAAACCAAAGAGCTCATATTGGTAAAGCTCAGGAGAAACTCCCATATAACTTGTGTTGACTTCAATATTTAGACAGTGTGACTCCAGGCAAAGAATTAAATATAGACTCAAGCCTTGGAAATATTCAAAGGTCAGATCCTTTCGTTTAGATCTACTTTATATTTTTCTTATATGGAATTCGCACAGATTCTGTAGATACAGGAGAAAAGGGTCATCCTTGGAGCTGTAGAGTTAGTAATTCCCAAAGGATCAGAAAGCAAATATCTTTTAACAATTCCTTCAAAAACATGCAAGCATGTCTGGAGACATTGAATATTCACACAGGTGAATGGTGACAGGTAACTTGTCCCTTAAAGTTCAAAACATGTGCAAGAGCCATACTTTCAGATAAGGATTCCCAACTTGCCATTAAAGAAAGATGATAATAAGAAGACATTATAGCAAAAAGAAGTGGTGGGATGTGGAGAGGGTGCTCCGAGTGCTGCTGCTGTCGGGGTTTGGCCTGGCTGGGCCTTTCCAGCCATGGCCTGGTCAGAGTAGCTTGGAGTTGGAGTCAGTGGGCAACAGATGGTGGAGATATTAGTAGCACTTACCAGAAGTGTCATTGTATTGAGATTTCTGTTAGAGATTCCATATGTGATGAGTCAAATGTCAGTGTTTTTAATGCAGAACTACACAGGCCATTTCAGCAGCAAGCAGGGTGTCTGCAGGGAGGCTCCCATCCAAAATTGTCATGGTGAAAGACACTTCGGCTTGTAGTAGTCCTGCCCATTGTAGAAATATTTCTCTAATTTTGAAGTCATAGTGTTATTGTTGAGCACATTCTGCTTTCATAGAATGTCAGGGATTGGAAGGGACCTCAAAAGCCCATGCAGTCCAATCCCCCCGCTGGAGCAGGAACACCCAGATGTTTCCATACGGGCCTGTCACTGGTTCACCCTTTTTTTTTAATGTCCCTTGTACAGTTTTGTCCTCAGCCCTTCAAGGCATCTGTAAAGGCAAAATGCTCCACCTGTACAGTCCTCATGTAACCTTCGTTAGGATCTTTAGATTACGTGTCTGTTTAGGAGTGTGATTTCGACATGGTGAACTCGTTGTGACAGGCAGGAACAGTCCCTTGTTCAGTACACCTGATGGTGCACTATCCACATCTTGGATGTAGAAATCTGGATGGCACATTTTTACTAAGGATAATAAGAGATTTTTAACATAATACAGAATCTCATGTAAGAATTTAATGACAGGAGCTGTATTAAATGTCACTTTCTCAATTAATGTTTTCCAATAAGTTATTTCCAGTATCATTTACTGCTCTTACCAATAAAATTATTATAAAAGCTCAGCAAAAATACACTGAAGCTTGGCGTGCTAATATTACTGTCTGTTTTAAGAGTCTTTTTTATTATACATGAGCAGGAGAAACTAATGTCTGGGGAAAAGTGCTTATAGCCAAAACATTACATTTTGTCTTGCCTGTGGATATTTAAATAAAGGGGGAGGGGATGCTGATCCACTATTGCAATGCCAGTGTTTGTTCTATTTTTGCATGAATATTACTTGCTGCCTTCAGGTCCTCACTTCTTTTGCCGCCAAGCTGTTGCACAGATTCAGTGTTTTTTAGAACAACCTCTTCGAGAAACGATACTTCAGCGCCGGCAGCTTTACATTTCTGGTGTTGAAAGATTGCTGGAATGTGTTTCATTAGTGGTTCTTATGTATTTCTTATAACCCTGCATTATATATGGTTGTAGGGGAAATGCTGTCATCTTTCTAGTTAAATCGGAGAATAATCATAAGCTCTACTACCACAGGCTGCCGAGTCTTCATGGGTGTACAAGCGTCTCTGTTTTCATGCATGTGTGTTAATGTTGAGATAGAGAACGAAGAAGTGAAATTTTAAGTTAATGCTTAAATTTTGCTTGTAAACATTACGTGTATCTTGCAAACAGACTCAACTATTTATTCTGCTAAGCTGTTTAATATCTGTATTTTGTTTAGTGGCTTAGCTGTTCCTCTGATCACTCTGGATCTGTTAAGATCATTTCCTGAGGTCTTGACCAGCCAGCGACTGCCTCTTGGCTTAAATGCTCTCACTCTTTTGCTGCTGCTCTCATTTTACTGGGAGCTGTAGTCACTTGTGATTATTTCTGGTCCACTCAGGAAGTCTGACTTTTTCTCTATGTACCATTTGTGTGCGGCAAGAAAAACACGAGTGGTGACCAAACAGCCACCAAACAGCCTTTGTGAAATGACAAATGACATATCAGTTACTGGGATTTGTAATTATATGACTACATAATGTGTTCAGTCTCTCCAGCTATGGCAACCGGAGGCTGTTCAGAGAGGGTGAGGCATAGTGTAGGGTGTGGTGTGATTTCGTCTTTTTTCTTTTAATATAATTTTTTATTTTTTTCTTCCATGAGGCATCTGTTTCCTGCTTTGGGTAGCAAGTGGTTTAGAGATTTTGTAAATCAGACGTTCTGTCTGTACTCTTGTGTCATTGACACCTCTCTAAGTTCAGTCCATTTCTTGATTTGATTTTTTTTTAAAGGTTCCCAAAAGATGCTCATGGCAAGGAGTTCAATTATTTAATTCTGCAGAAAAGAATACTGATTTTTGTTTGTTGCAGGTGTGCTGCTTGATAGTTACACTGTGTGCCTTCTGGTTCCTGTGTATGTGACAGTGAGAGCTTCTTTTACACTTTATGTATACAATTCATAGCCTCCTCTTGTGTCCCCTTTTATTGCTTCTAATTCTAAACCAAAGAATCCTAGTCTGTGTTCCTTGTAAAGAAGTTGCTATGTGTGTCCAACTACCCTTTCCACCTTTTCAATGTGTTGCTGAATGACATTACATCCTCTTTCAGATGGGAAGAAGGAAACCTTAAGAACTAGGCACACCATTAACTCTGAGTTCTAGTTTGACTGTTTGGATTGTTCTTAAGGCTCCAACTGTCTGTTTGCTTTTGACTTCACTAAGGATGCATTCAAATAATTCCGGTGCACTTCTGTTGTCTTCTGTTCCCTTTTTGCTCCTCATCTTTTTCCTGTCCTTAAATTGCAAGCTGCAGGACTGTGATCATAATGCAAAAAGCCATTGTGCATATGTAGGTAGCAAACCTGTTTTGTGCATCAGACTGGCAATCTGTATTTAAGGTCTCATTAGAACTTTTCTCCTCCTCTACTCACCTTCACTTTCTTCTGATGACATTCTCACTGCTCCTGAGATCCAGGGTTTGAACTATTTCTTATCTTTCTGACCTTTAGGAGCCAATAGGAGTTTTATAGCATTCTTGAGCTCATAGTGTAGTTTCGTTGGGGTTGTTTGTTTGTTTGCATTTAGGGAACTATCTCAGTGCTCTTACCTAATAAACATAATCTTTTGCTGTCTGGCTTGATCCCTTCCCTGTAAACAGTTTTTCTTTCGAGTTAGATTAGTACTTTTCATGCAGGATTCTGCAAAAAGACTAGAGATGTTGAGTGCAACAGAACAGGTCACATGGAAGTATTGTATGTCAGTATTGTTAAATCACTTGTCTGCCCATTGAAACCCAAGAATTATTAAGTGTCCACATTTCCTCTTAAGCTTTGGAGGGGTGAAAACGTCCTACAATGAAAAATATAGGGTCTTCTTTTATAAGATTAGACCTTGAGATTAAGAGGTGAAATTACAAGATGATAATGAAGTGACCTACAGCAGGCACAGCAGTCGTATTAAATACTGCAGGTATGTAGGTGGTGTTGCTTAGCAAACCACTGAATGGTCTAATTGAGTAGTTCATGTTTTTCTTGGTCCCAAGTCATTTTCTGGTGTGGGCTGAGTGCCTTTTGTAAGGTAAAAGAAGGGAAGTTTGAAAATGAAGACTGTAATTTAGAAATGCATCTTTCTTCTCTTGCCACGGTATGACAGAAAAACTTCTTCTTGTGAACTCTTTGCTCGGAATGTGGTTCTATTCTGCACAGGAAAGGTGGTAAATGCCCCCATCAATGGGGATGAAAGCGTGAACCTAACAGTCAGTTAGGATGCAGCTATGGAGAAATGAAAATCCACTCACATGGAGTAATTTGTGCCTTGCACTCAACTTCACTATAAGCACAAAGTTTCCCTATATTTGTCTTTAATTATGCATGTGCAAATCTGAAAATCAGCTCTTCAGGAAATCCCAAGGGGCATATTTTCTGCTTGGTGTGATTTTAATTCTAGTTTAGTTAGTTTAGGGATTTGAATAATTTGTGACTCACTTCAGGATCACTTGAGGCCTTCCAGTCCAGTCATTGATCAGTGAACTGGTGTAATGTACTTGTTTCTGCGGCTTATTTAACCCCTTTGTAAATTTGATTTCAGAGTTGCCAGTGTCTGATCGTGGCAATGGTGAGAATGAAACCCCTCCACCTCTCCCACCACATCCCAGTGAGGATCTGCTGAATGAGGATTATAATAATAGGTTGGACTTCAGCTTTTCTTGATAGTTACAGTCCTGATCGTTTCTGAGTGGTTGTGATAGTAGTTCCAACTGATTTTAAAATCACTTTTATTTTGTAAAAAATTGTACCACTGTTTTTGCAATCACCTGAACAACCCTGTAATATAAGCTGGGAATTATATTTTAGCATTTTAGTATGTTGTTCATTTAAGTTGTTCATGAGCTACACTATGCCTCCTATTCATAATTTGTGGGCCTTGATACCCAGCATGTGTTCATTAAAGCAAAAAGAACCCCAAAACCTAATCTCACTCTAAACCAACAAAAAAGTGGATTTAGGCCTATACCAGTAGGTACATGTGACATGGTACATGTGGCATGGTATACAGATGAAAGTCTGCATAGACTAAAGGAACTCTGCATTAAATTCTCAACTGCAGATGTTTGCTAGAATCCATTCCTAATTTTTCAACAAGCTGTGGGCAAAAACATTCTCTTAAAGAATAACAAAGAGACACAGGTGATTTCAGATGATTGCAGTGAGGTGTTTTGACTCCTCACAGGGGAAAGTTACTTGGAGTTTCACTCAGGTGGAATTTTGAAATGTTTAGATATTTGTGTAATTTGAAGAAAAACAATTTAAAAATCACAGAATCAGAGACTGTCAGGGATTGGAAGGGCCCTGGAAAGCTCATCCAGTGCAATCCCCCCATGGAGCAGGAACACCCAGATGAGGTTACACAGGAAGGTGTCCAGGCGGGTTGGAATGTCTGCACAGAAGGAGACTCCACAACCTCCCTGGGCAGCCTGGGCCAGTGTTCTGTCATCCTTACTGAGAAGAAGTTTCTTCTGAAATTTAAGTGGAACCTCCTGTGTTCCAGTTTATACCCATTGCCCCTTGTCCTACCACTAGTTGTCACCGAGAAGAGCCTGGCTCCATCCTCCTGACACTCACCCCTTATATATTTATAAACATTAATGAGGTCACCCCTCAGTCTCCTCCACCTCCAGAGCCCCAGCTCCCTCAGCCTTTCCTCACACAGGAGATGCTCCACTCCCTTCAGCATCTTTGTTGCCCTGCGCTGGACTCTCTCCAGCAGTTCCCTGTCCTGCTGGAACTGAGGGGCCACAACTGGACACAATATTCCAGGTGTGGTCTCCCCAGGGCAGAGCAGAGGGGCAGGAGAACCTCTCTGACCTACTGACCACCCCCTTCTAATCCACCCAAGGATGCCATTGGCCTTCCTGGCCACAAGGGCCCAGTGCTGGCTCATGGTCACCCTGCAGTCCACCAGGACCCCCAGGTCCCTTTCCCCTACGCTGCTCTCTAATAGGTCATTCCCCAACTTATACTGGAACCTGGGGTTGTTCCTGCCCAGATGACAGACTCTACACTTGCCCTTGTTATATTTCATTAAATTTTTCCCCGCCCAACTCTCCAGCCTGTCCAGGTCTCTGGATGGCAGCACAGCTTCCAGTGTCAGCCACTCCTCCCAACCTGGTGTCATCAGCAAACGTGCTGACAGTCACTCTATTCCCTCATCCAAATAATTGACGAATATGTTGAATAATACAGGCCCCAGTACTGACCCCTGAGGCACTGCACTAGATACAGGCCTCAACTGGACTCCGCCCCAAAAAAGACAACAAACAAACAAAAAAAAAACCAAACCACAATACCGTGGCATTCTCCAGGGTGTTATGGCACCCTCCATGAGACCTGCAGGCTCCAGCCTCTGCAGAGATATGGTCCAAGGTTCTAAAATAACTTTATATTGTTAGATGAATTGAGCCAGGTACATTGGCAGCATTTTTCCAGCTTTCAGTGGTTAAGTAGAAGCAGCGTGATGCAAAAAAAATACTAGCAGGTACTAGTATATTCCTCTTCTGCTAAATAAAGTATGAATTGTTTAAAAGCAATTATTACTAAGCACCTGTGATGAAAAACAAATGACTGGAAGTGTTAAGTCTTACAAATGAAAGTTGAGGATCAATAACTGGTTTTAAAATGCATGGCTGCAAGCAACTGGAGGGAGAAACACATGTCTATTGTGCATGCTTTAATTAGTTCACTGGTGTTTTGAACGGATGCCTAAATATTTTACGTGTGTTGTGTTTTTTTTTCCCTGCAGCCCTGTCATAAATTCAGCAGTGTATTTAGCAGATCAGCACATCAACTTCAGATCTTTGACACCAGCCAAGCAGTCTGAACCAATTAATCTGAAAGCCTCCAAAAGCATGGATCTGGGTAAGAAGGGCTGGGGTGGCATGGGGGTCAGCTTTTTAACCCATCTTCACCATCCCTGGTTCTTGCTTTTGTTTCTTAAAACACAACCATCGGGTGGTAGGTTCTGCAGAGGAGCTGCAGTGATGGGGACAGTGCTCTGCCTCCTGTAGCATCTCATTGCAAGTTCCCCTTTTATTGAAGCTGAAGAAAGGTTTTTTGGTGTTGTTTTTTTTTTCTTAAAGGCCATTCTATCCACTGTATTGAAATCTTATCTGAGGAGAAGAGGATGCTTTTGTCAAAATGAGCAGAAAGAATTGCTGTACAGGTTTTATATATCTAAAGAATACAGCAAAACAGCCATAACAAAAGTCATTTTCCTATAGAATATAAATGATTGGCAAAGTACACCGGACAAAAGCTAACTTTCCTATGGCGAGTTGTGTATTTTTTCGTTGACAATGGCAACCACAGGCAACCGAAGTGTATTGGATCTTTATAAATGCTCGAAGAGTGTTAAGGTTCTGGTCCTCCACCCAACAGCACTGTGCAGAAAATCATGCAGGGTGGGTGAAGCAGAAAGTAAATAGTTCTATCAGTGCTGGGGAAGCATCTGCGGGTGGATGATTGAAGGGTTATTGCAGTTAAAAACTGAGTCATATTTAATGAGAGTTGAAGGAAGATTCACAAAGTTCTTAAGCCTCAAAGAAAACCAAATGAGCTTTTATTTTCTATTTTAATTCTTCTTTGTGGTACACGTTCTTTATCTGTTACTTTCAAATTCAAGTGTTGATGGAGTAATTTTGAGACCTACCATTAGGACGCCTGTAATCATAGATTTGTATGTTGGATCAGACTTTGTACACTGTTAACAGAAAATGATTATTTTCATATATAGTTTCAAGGTAGTTTTTTGGTGATGCTGACTATTTTTTCCTGAAATGCTGTAGATTGATCTTAGTTTTTGTATTGTTGATTTTTATTGTCGTCTTAATATTTTAATGTAACATAAAATGATAATGAACAGAATTGGAGTCTAGGAGGAGAGTTCTGAGGCCCTACAAAACATGACTTACGTGCAGTTTCTTTCCTTTTAAAACCAAGTTATCTAATGCCTAATTATAAGAATACAAGGGCATGGGTTAGATAATGGCATCACCATCAGAAGGATCATCAAAGGCAAATAACATAATGTTGAACATGAGAAACCCAAGAATCCAGATCTTGGTAGGGATTGTGAACCTTACAAGAAAATAGTAAGCTCATTAAGTTAGGGAGCTAATTAAATTGTGTAGTGAGGGTCTTTCTGGCTTTGATGAGGGTTGATGTACCCAGAAGAAGCAAATCTGTTAAGTAAAGACTAGCCTATAATTACATAGATTCACAATGGAAACCCGTTTAACACTGAATAATATGGGGAAATAAGGATGCGTGATCAAAAAGCTTTTGGCCATGCTAATGTGTTGCATCTATTTGTCATTGTCACTCTGCAGATCAAATCTTGCAATGAAAGCCTCTTGGCATATGCAGCACAAGCTGTAGGTTATTTGCCAGGGGGGTAGGTGTGGTTTAGTTTCTTGATTCTTGGTGTATTTCTGTCTTGTTGTTAGGACAGCAGGACAGGAGCGTGAGCCACCAGTACCTGGGTGTTTAGGCAGGGATTTCTGCTGCCCTTCAAGTGCCATGAGTCCTCGGAACCGACACAAATTGTAAATGCTAAATTAATGAATAGCATGAACCTGACAAGTGCATTGTTTGGAGTTGGCGTATTTGAAGAACTCAAGTTAATTGCACATGAGTTAGTTTTTGCTTTAATCTGCTTTAAGGAAATAAAATAAAAATCGGTGTCACGTATGAGTTACTGAGTTCCTGTTGTAGAAATTAAGAAATAAAATACAAAAAGGCAAGTGTAGTAGTACTGTGATAACTTCTTTGGTTTTAGAGGCACGGGCAGAATCCTGACTTCTACGTACAGGCATCCTTTGCAAAGTGTGTGGAAGCAGGGAGACTGTTTTGCTCTTTAGCATCCATCATTTACAAAGTGGTCAAAGGCTTCTGAAAACGTACAGCTTTATTCAGAGTAACAGGGTACGGGTTAGTTCCATATCAGCTCTAAGTCCTTATGTTCTTCCCTGCTGCTGTGTTGGGATAACGGCAGCACTTTCTGGATCACTGGCGGAGTTCATAGCCTGTGTCTTTTGTGTCTTTGCCTTGTCTACTTCTGTTTTGAACTGGTAGTGCCAAAAGAGCACAGCCACCCCTTTCTTTCTACTAATCCTGGCACCTGACACATCCCCTCATTCACATAATTTTGGTGTGTTTTAGAGATGAATGTGTTCGCAAAGAAAAGGTTCTTCTTATACCGTGATTTCAAGAATTTGTGTAGGGCCAACCTAAGCCTGACTTAGAGTGCAGGCCTGTGCTGACTGAAGCGGGACTGCATGCCAACTTTGGACTTGTGCTCATAGCTTAGTGTTAAAAATAAGCAAAACAAATTCAGAAATGCTAGAAATGAAATGTTATGTTGTCTTTTTGACTTAAGTGGTGCAGATCTTGAGACCTAACAGCAGATTCAAAATGAAGAAGAAATCGGTGGCTTCTATACAAGTCATAGAAAGGATGATTTTCCTTTTCCTTTAACAACCTTCTGTACACTCACATTTTTCCCTGCTTTACCACAGCTGTCTAGAGAAGAATTTCTATGTAGTGATTCATTAGAATCCATTTTCAGTAGTGTTTTTTATTTCTTTTAACTGTATTAAAAAGGTAATTTTTATGGAGAAGAAATGGCTATATGATTTTTTTTTTTACGTTGTATTGGAAGTTGAAAATCTGTGTGCTCTAAGAAAAAGGAAGGAAATAATGCTTGTTATTATTTACCTCCCATACCCTTATTTTCCATAAATCTTTAGGCACAGGAGTGACTTATTCTATGCATAAATGTACCGTAAAAACTACAACCATGGGAATTGCATTCAAACACATGAAAATATGGCTTGTCTTAACCTGAAGCAACATGAATTTGAATCATATGTGTATATAGCAATTTTGTTATGTATCAATTCAAACAAAGTACTGTGTAGATTTATATTTGAGGATGCTGGTATAATAATCCGTGACCGCTATCCCAAAATACTGCTCAGCTCACCCTTCCTTTCCTCATAAAAAGCAAAACCCAATAGATTTTAACTGATTAGAGTGTGAAACAAATTGAAATGTCTGTACTTGATTTTAAATATGAGTCAAATCTTCTTATACTCAGAGTCCATTAACTTTGGGGCATATTTATTAAAGGTATCAGCCAACTTATGTATTTAGGAATAATTAGCAAGTGAATGCATAAGGTGTAAGGTATGGAGTTTTCTGCAAGGAATCCAATATTTAATGAAATGCAAATTTCTTTGCTAGTGAAAAGATGTATTTGATTACAGTTCATACTTTTAAAACACCTTGAAACAAAGACAAACCAGTGTTTCACACCAGAAGGATTTGTAAAATGCAATCAAGATGCTGTGAGCTGTTTTCTGCTTTTGTGGTTTGCTCTGAACCAGATTATTCCGGTTCCAAGTGTAATTTTGGATATTGAAATAGATATCGCAAAACGTAACCAAATGAGGACCAGGCAGAGCTAATGGGGATTACTCTTCAATCTAAACAATGTTTTGGTTCAGATACAATTAAAAGAATACATTTTGGGAGGTCACTAGTAAGAGTTAAAGTATTAGTGGGACAAAAAGTGGTTTGTTATTTTAAAATCATTATTTTGTTACCTGTGTTGTATGTACAGAATACATCTGTCCAGTTGCTGTGGGCGGAAACCAACTTCAGAATTGCATTTAGGAGCCAGTTAAGTTCATTAGTACACTAATGAGGAAATGGAGAAGGTGGCGGCTCAGAATTCTATCAGACTTTTCAGTGTTTTTGAATGTAACTAAAATTTAACAAATCATCTCTTGAAGAGAAGGACTTTTCAAACCCCAAAATATCACCGGTTTAGGAAAAACTGTATCGCTTATGGCTGTGATTGTCTTTGGGGTGAAGAGCCAGGAGTAACTTTGTAGTTCTGTCAGATTAGGTGTGTGTTTTCTGCAGGATCAATTTTTAGAAATGACCACAACGTCGTTTTCTTAGTTTAAATGACTTTCAGATTTCCGTTTGTAAGATCTGTAAGTAGGGAATGAAACAAAATGATTTTTTAAGTGATAGGGCCACTGTGAGTTGAATTGCAATGAGACTGAGTTGGGATTATTGTGTATAAAAAGAAAGGCCAATTCCATTACTCAGTTTCACAATCTGCGTTGGTGCCGTTGAGGGGAATGTGGACTGTGGCATAAAGGCAGAAGTGGGCAGGAGAACACATCAACCTTTTGAACCCATTTTGTCGAATTCTCCTCAGATTCAAGGAATGGCAACACATGCTTGAGATGAGAGCTTCTTACCCTGCTTTAGTGTACGTTTGAAATCAGTTGATCTGTGAATGCACTTAGATTATTAAAGTGTTAGAGGGAGAAAATAGCAATTAAGTTAATGTATAGCTACTATGAGAAAGAAAGTACTGATGATAATGAAGTAACTTTTAAGAACACTTTGTCTTAGATCTGTTCCCTATCAAGCAGCGGATGACAGATGAGATGAGGAACTTGTGGTTTAACCCAAGAAGTGTTAATGACGTGCGGGAGATGTGTGGCGGGGGCTTGGATCAGTTCTAGCCTGGTACAGTCACTTTGGAACAGAGGTGAGAGAGGATTAGAGAAGACAACAGAAGTGTAAAAAAAGCCGCGATGGCCTCAATTAGCGGCGTAACCCTAAAGGATGAGTAGTTGTTTGCCACTCGAAGAAAGTGAAGAAATGTATATCTTGCTGGCTGGGAAATTGTAAAACAATGTTATTTTCTATGATGAGAAAACCTTTGATTTAAAGGTAAATGCATCCAGTGTCCAGCATCAGCTGTACTGCTGGTTCTTCAGCAAGAAGTAGCAGAACAGTGACTGCCAGCTGAGGCATTTTCATTCTCAAGTGCTGACACACAGGATATATCCCTTGGGGACCTTCTCTGAATTCAACTGCATTGAAATATTAAATCAGTTCTAACAAAATTGTTCTGAAAAATCTAATTAGAGAAAACGCTTTTATAGGCGAGAAAAAGAATCCAGAATCTTGGTTTGGATGTGATTTATTCCTGTCTTTGAATGTGCTGAACAAGGCATCCCAGGCGTTTTGTTAGATGCCATTTTGGAAAAGGTTTATGGTTTTTACCGCATCGGGATAATTTATCCTTAGCTCTTGTGTAAGCTTTTTGGTAGTCTCGCTACCTTTCAGCTTTGAAGGCAACAAGAATCTCTCTAGGACTCATAATCCTTCAAGAATGAGCCGCTCGTGGGTAAGCAGGTGACCCCAGCACAACCCTTATGGGAAGTTTCGCTGTCACTAGAAGGGAGAAGAGGGAGAATTACTGAAGGGAAATACTTTCAGACAGTGCAATTCTACCCTTCCTAATCCACACTTTTTATTGCTCCTCTAGATTTTAGTATAAAGGCCTTTGGTCTTTGCATGAGGTACTGCAGGGCAAACCCAGAGCAGCACCAGCGTTCTCTAAGTGGTGGTTGGGAGCCAACATTAGACACCATTTCTCTGAGCGATTTGTGCTGCTCCTAGGTGGGGAAATGCTTCACCAGGAAAATAAAAGTGGCAGGAGAATCATGTCATTGGCACTATCACTGACTAAAATTAATTGATGATGCAGAGCCTTCATAATGATGAAAGGAAAAGGATACAGTTAATCACAAAAAAACAGGAACTGATTTGTAGCTTTGCTTTATTTTCATGTGTTTATACCACGGAAACCAATGGATCCCAAAAAGCATCTTTTGTATATGTGGTTTGGGAATACAGCCTTCGTTAATTAACGCATAATAAAAAATTTATATCGGACTTCCCATAGACTAATCAAGATATCAGGAAATTTATTTTCGAGGAAATTCTTTGATGTTTTGGTCTCTCTTATTTCTCACTAATTGTAATTTTACCCCTTGCTTGCTTCCTTTCCGAGCGCAGAACTGCAGCTGGCCTTCAAAGGTACGTGTCAGTTTGTCCAGCAGAAAGTAACTTGCACGTGTTTACAAGATGTTAAGGAGCTCTTAGTCAGTGTGCAAAATGGATCCTTCACCCTGGATCTTCGGAATAGTAGGGGGGAAAAATAACATGATGGCACAGCAATTGCACTGAGTAAAAGGAGGGAAATTGGTTATCGCAATTGGCAGCAGCATTGATTTGTGTTTCTCGGCACCGCAGCTGGGCTGTAGTTTGGCCTTTAAGTAAAGCTGGACTGTGTTTTGACAGCAGTGTTGAGGCAGTACGGAAGGCGTGTTGTGTACTAAACCATTGAAAATCGCACCATTCAAATGAAATGGCTACACTGGGTATCCTGAGGAGGGCACAGAAGTGGGAACCAAAAAAATTATGTGCAGGGACATGGATGCATTGTTGGGGGCTTTTACTGTTGTGGAACAATGCTGCTTATTTCCGTAAAGCAAAACAGTACTCCAGAATATTACTATAGGAAATCCTAATACATCTGATTACTCATGGTGTAGAGGTTTGGGGTATGTGCAATTAATTGTGCTTGTTGGCATAGTTTTTAAATTATCAGTTATTTGCCATCAGCTGGAAAGATTTATTTATTTCATCTTTCACAGTCTGTGGTCTTGTTAGTCCCCCAGTTGTCCATGCTTTTATGAAATAGCTCCAGAACTTCTGTCACTTTGGTTTCAGCAACGAGTTTGAGCACTGACAATGAATACCTGACGGGCTTCTGTGGTGAAAATGCAATTCCTAAATTACATATGGTACTTTAAAAGAGCTGCTAGTGTGTTTTATACTGACAAACATTAATAACTTCATGAACTAACAGCCCCTGGAGTTCCAGGGACATTTCAAAATGTGAAGTATTTGACTGACTTACAAGTTAAGGTGAAGCTTCTTTTTTATCAGTGTATTTTACTCCCTTGCATTGATCCTTCTTAGATGTACGTTTGAGTTTTGTGTTTATAGTCCCCAAATTTAGGCGGTTTCATTTTTTTGAAGTGTTTTGCATTAACAATTCTAGCTCAAGAATACAGGGTATTTCTAGTGTCCTCAGAAAAATAGCTAGAGTTGAGATTTTATTACAAATGTTGTGCTGATATATTCCAGCCTGGCACTGCACGTTCCCTAGTGGGATCCTCTTGAGCTGAATTTTTTCGTCATTAGTTGCAATGTAATTACTTTTTGATGTAGCGATGTAAAAATAACATAGAACTTATTTTTCCTTGGGTTTCAAGAGTAGGCCTTATTTTTTCGCTGTGAAAAATCTTCCAGGTGCCTTCCTGCAAAGGTAGGTTAACACTGGTAGAAAATAAATTTCCATTTAGGTCTTGTTTTTTGCAAAAGACGAGGAAGATAGCCAAGAAATCCTATTTTTGTCGTAACAGAGGGATTGCATGAGTTTTTAACACCTTGCAGAGCGGTGTTTTCAAATGTCGTTGTGTAGAGCAGGACATCTTACATGATTTCTAAATGAAACCTTCAGTTACAAACTTTGCAGCTTTGGCCTGCAAAATATTCATGTCCTGTTGGCCTTTTCTTTCTTTGCTGTCATCTTTTCCTTGGAAACAAAGGCAGGAATGGGATTATTTTCCAGTGGCCTTGTCTGTGCCATTCCTGTTCAGTCTAATGAAACATGGCCAGCCTAGAAGTCACTGCCTTAGCATAATACCCCGTGAAATGAACATCACCCCATGAAGGGATACACGTATTCAGCTCAAATTTCAATATAAAACTTCAATTTTTGCATTTTCCATTATTTTGTATGTGCACGCTTAAACTCATAACGCTAACCTTGTATTCTGATAACGTGATTTTTCATTTTCTAATCATTTTGTTCTTCATTTTTCCCTCCAGTATTAAAATCTAATTTTTGTGTGTGAAGCCAGTCTGTAAAGTATGATTAAGTTAAATGGATTTAGCTCTTTTAATAATGTAAAACTTAGTTGCAGGCAAACTGAGTCATAAGCATTGTTTTAAAAAATGCTGTGAACCTTAGTATCTGTTTTTTTTTAAGCTTCTATGTACTGTAACATAACCTACTCTAAGTATTAATAATTATAATACATTATAGTGGTTGCCATTAGTGACTGCTATAATTAAGGTTGCAAATCAGTTTCCCATTATAATCCCTTGTTTTCACACAGTCATAACTTGTCAAAACACTACTGTTTGGGATTAAAGTTTTCCATGGTTGTTCTGCTTAGAACCAAATTTGAGGGGAGGAGGGAGGAAAAGGAGTTTAAACCGTCTTCATAGCAAATCCCTGCATGGTCACTGTGTTATAGGATCAAACCGCATAGCAAGGAGGTAAATAGTTGTCATTTCCAGGGACTAGAAAAGCCTAGAAGAAAGCTTAAAGGACAGGCATATTCTGTTTTTCAGTATCCGCTTGCGTAAGATCCCATTTATAGTATTTTGGGTACGACGTGACATTTTATCATATAAAGAGATCAGGTTTTAAGGCAGAATATAAGGGAGTGCTTGGGCAGGCAGAGTTGAAGGATAAGCTTTCAACCCTAACATTCATTTCCTGTGCTTGTTTTATCATCCCCAACATGACATTAGCAACATTTCTTTGCATAGGATTCATTTTAAGAAATGGTGATTGGTTCTTCCCCTCAGCCCTCTGGGAGAGTGTTTTAATTAGTTTCTTGAGATATATGATAATAAACTGAAGTAGAGTTGCCGTATAAATATTACAATTTTTGTTACATTTAGAATTTGCTCCTCCACTAGTCTGTCTGCAAACTGTTGCTACTGTAAACATCTTTCTTTATAAGATGTCGTGAAATACTACGCAGGTTTTCACAGGTAAAATAAAATAAATCATAGCGTAGGAAAAACCATAAAGATCAGTTTTTGGGAGCCCTCGTTGTCTGCAGAGGGTCCTGTGAGTCAACAAGATGTCTTGCAGATAGGAAACTTTCCACATCTGGATTCTTTTTACCCGTTGAGCTCTTTGATCTGAAAACGTTACAACTCTCCTATGCCCCGTGATTTGTCTGGCAAGATGAGTTATTTACAAATGCAATTGCTCTTCTGACAACTCAGTTTCGAGCGTGTAAGTGCCGAGGTCCTGATCTGTAACCCACGAGGACGGCAGGTAGTCCTTTTATTGGTTTCACTGGGCTTTGATTCAGATATGTGGGCTTTGAAGCACCCCAGGTGCATTAGCTAAAAAAAGGCTTTTTACAAACAATTATAATTTAAAGATTTAGGATGCTGTGTGTCTGAAATCATTTGACAGGATTTCAAAGGCTTGTTAATTTAAATACGTTTCTGATCTCTGTGTCTTTTCTTTTATTCCTCCAGTGGCAGATGAAAGCAAAGTTGGTTTGTTGGCCGGACACAAATCGGGTAAGCTGTTCGCCTGTTTTGGAGGACAAATCGGCAGCTTGAAAGTACTATGGGCAGTTAATGAAATGAGCTTACAGAAACCGTGGTGGCTAAAAGAGTTGCAAATGAAGCCGTTACCGTGTATGCACTGACTCCCGGTTGTACGGTGATGAATTGGGGGCTGTTCTTTGGGCAGTGGATGGAGCTGAGACGTTTGCAGGAAGAGCTGTAACTTTTTGGTGCAGATGTTGTGAGCTGAAGATGCCCTTTCAAATAAGGGCAAGTGCGCTGTGTCTTGTGCAGTGTGGCGGCTTAATACACATTTTGAAGAATAGAAATATTTCTTGCTTTTTCTCTTTACTCTGACTTCCACTTCCATTACCAGGAATATTGAAGATAACACTAAAACAATTCTACAGTTAAAAAAAGTCAGAGCTTTTCCTTTCATTGTGCTTGTGCAGAAGAAATAATGCATTTTTTCTTAAACGTTTCAGGCCATATTAAGAAAAACATTTAGTCCATATTGCTGTTGTTACTATACCTGGTTACTAAATGAGTTGCACAAACCATGTGCAACTTGCAGTTCTTGTATTGTAAGAACTTCCAAGCAAGTGTCACCTAAGATTGCGATTTTTCACACGTCACGGAGGAGCTGACATAAGAAACCTTCAACTTTCTAGAAAACTCCAGTTATTCAGCAGCCTCTTCTGATGTTGGAAAACCCTGAAGTTTGAGGCTGCCCCTTTGTACGGTGCCTTTTTCCACTCCTTTGACAGAACTAAAAAGCTGAATTCATGTAAAGGAAGGTCAGCTCTGAGATTCCTGCTTGTTTATGGTATTCCTTCTCCGTGCAGCTGGGTGTCCTCCTTCAGTTCTCTGCTGTGGATTTTCCTTATCTGAAGACCCTCTCCTGAACTTAGGAGACAAATTCTTCTTAAAATTTTCTGGCATCTTTCCTAAGTCTGTGAACTTCTCGGTTTCTCTTTCTGGATCAGGGGGTAGTTCATATGTCTTGTAATGTTATCACTCCTGGGGAGAAGAAATTCTTTCAACATTTTGTTTTGGGAATGTGAAAGCTTCAAAGAAATGATCTTGTCAGCTTGAAGAAGCGAGGAGTGTTGCCCTTGAGATTTTGCCTGTGCAGAAAAATTACTACAAACATTGCAACATCACGCAATTTTCCAAAGATCAGTGGAATTCGCTGCTATCAAAGAATATTGGAAGGAAACCTGGTGAGATCTTAACTCTTTTGCAATCTGTTATTATAGGTACATTAAGCTTTATAGTATCACTTTTAGCAGCATTTGATCTTTCTTCTGTGCACTTCTCCAGATTCTTCAAAACAGGGGCTTTGAAAATTCTTCTGTTTGAAGAAACCTACAAATTTTATATGAAAATGGGGACCTGTGCTTATTGAACTATCGCTTGTTTGCTTTACTTGTCCTTCACAGACCTCTTACATGTACCCAAGATCTTTTTCCTTGACTAAAATATGTGGTCAACAGATGACCTAAGGCGTAGATACAAAGCTCCTACAGCTTGTTTCTTTTTTACCCCTTCAGAATAAAAGGAGCTAGATAACTTCTGAGAGTGTTGGACTGTAAATGATTTTTCTTGGTTCTGTCTACTTTACTCTTCAGTTACTGTTGAAAAATCCTCAGTGTTCCATTTCCTAACTCTTCATAAATAGAAATCAAGCAGCAGTTTCATTTTTCTCATTGTTCCAGTCAAATATTTATTTTAAAGGTTCATTCAAGAACATAGCATTCTTCTTCTCTGGTCCCTTTTTCCTATATGCTTTTTGGAATTCTATATCATCTATGCATCTTGCTGGCATTCAGTCACATCACACGACGTTTGTTTTAACATTGTTCATTGTGCTGCCATCCTCTAGGTACCTTTTTTAGGAACATGCTGAGGGAGACATTGCAGCTTCTTGTGCTGGGAGCAAAACACCGATATTTTCTCATTACAGAATGAAGAGTTTCCATCCTATTCTAGACCTCAGGAAATTAAACATATTTCTCTACAGAATTAATTATCAGCTGCTAACAATCCATGCAATTATCCCGTCTCTCCTTCAATACAACTTTTTCTGTGAAATACTCAGTTGAGTAATTCTCTCTAGGGAAATATCCTTGCTGTTCCTTCTGGGGCAGTGGCTCTTCAAGCATTTAGTCTCAGCTTTTGGTATAGCTACTGTATCCCTCGCATGTTCCATGTTACCGAGCAGCAGCAGGAGTTAGTAGCGTGTATTCATTTCCAAAAGCTCCATCACAGTTCTGCAGAAGACCAAGGCATTAGAAGGATCTGTAGCTGTAGCCCCATCTTTCTGTCTTTCTATATATTGCACCCACAAACACCAGTTCCCTTATTTTATTTTCCTTAGGAAGTAGATTTGATTTTTAGAAGCATTTTTAGAAGCTATTTTTATTTTTATTTTTTTCTGAAATGCTTCTTTTTGTGTTGTGATTTACTGCTTAGAACACTTTTAGTATGTATTGACTGTCTGCCGAGGTCTCTGCTGACACAGCTCTTTCGGATGATGCAGTGCTGGAGAAAACCTGATGAGTCTTTCTTTATGAGCTCTGACATATTAATTAGCAAAATGGGCAAAAAAAGCTTTCCTATTTTTATTTTAATGTCACTAGACCATACTTTTGGCTGGGGTTGTGTTTCGAGACAGCTTTGAGATGAGATGAAGATCTTATTTTCTTGCTGGCTGCTATGTGAGGAATATGTGACTGGGTTGTGGGTTAGTATTGGCAACACTGAATGATACAGGGGTTGCTCTGTTGTTACCAAGCTGAACTTGAATTAATTCTATATGGCATGAGATAGGATTAGGACCTGAGTAGGAAAAAGCCCATTGGGATAGTTTTTAGGATGCTTCTGCCCCTTACTGTTAATTTTGCTGACAGTGTGGATACCAGGTTCAACCTGTGGGTATTACTAGTGTTCTGGGAAAGAAGGCTAGAAGAGGCAGGTGTACAGCTGAATCCTACAAGGTCAGGGCTGTACTGAGGTCTGAGTGCCGACGGGTCTGGTAGACCTCCAGTTTGTACTGATTTGGGGTTAAACTGGGATTCAGGTTGGCACTGGAGATAGTTTGGAACAAGGCAGGTTAAAGGTCTTGGTGTATCTCTGTATCCTTTGACGCTAGGACATTAAAACATTTTTACTGAGATTTCATTAAGGCTAGGACAAGGATCAAGGTTATGGTTTAGGACTCAGGAGTGGCTGAAAAGTTAGGCCCATTGGTAGATTTTATATGACCCACTGGAATAGGGTGTGGAAATTGCAACAGATGAAGCTTCATCACCATCAGGAAAGGCTCTCCAGCCTGTTGTGGAAGCCATGGATGCATCAGTAGCTGAAAGAAGTCTACAAGATGCCAAGGTTGCACCCACACCAGTGTAAGCTGTGTGTCCCCTTTCATGCTGAGCCTCTGCTATAAGATGGCTACAGGTTCCCTCAGAAGCTGTGCCTGGCATATTCTAATTCCTCAACCACTTCTAGGAAGTGCTTGTGGGAGCAGAAGAACTGTTATAACACTTTATAGCATAGAAGATTACATTCTGGTAAGCTCATGTGCCCAGCTACTGCTAAATTTGCAAATATAAACGTAACCTGTGACTTCAAGAACTCAGGTTAGTTTTTTTCCAGGGACAAGATAGGATCTGGTGCAAGGAGAATCCAGTGTGTTAATGTTTGTTCTGGTGAAAGTGGAAATAAGGGGTAGGCCGAGCTTATTGCTGCTGCAATTTGAGTTCAGACTTGCACGGACAACACTGGAGAACATTTCTTTAGGTTTCTTTGTTTGGTTGTGGTTTTTTAAACTGGAAGAATCATGCAAAGGTTGAGCTATTGTAACACCAGCAAAATCCAGTACCTATGCATGCTTATGTGGCACAAAAGGCTTTCTGTTAATTGAGGATCTTGTTGGGGGTTAATTGTGGGGTTAGGAAGGACTGCAGAACGCTTAGTGGATACTGCTGGGCTTGTTTGAGAATGAGACCAGTGCTGCTGTATCATGTTTGGCTTCTTTTTTTGCTTTTGATTTGCAGGTAACACAGTTATGTCAAGGAGGTGCGTAGGGAAGTGGTGTTCTCTTTGTCTCATGCCAGATCTCATAATTCTGTCAAACAAGCCTTCTCACTGCTGTAGATGTCATTAAAGCTGAGCTTTTTAAAGGGGGCATTGGGTTTAGTACTGAGTTCATAAGGATTTATATAGTAACTAGATCTACAGTCAAAAAGCCCCATGTAAATGGCTGAGCTGCCTGGCTTGTCCAAACAAGGACCTTGCCACTGTCTAACTGAAAGCATGTGGCATACAGAATCTGACACTTGTCTTGGCATTTGTGAGAGGAGAAAAAGGTTGATCTCAGTTCATTTTATTTCTCTTTGATAATAAGAATGTAATACTTGGCCGTGTCAATCATTCTCGCAAGCACAAAGAGGAATTGCCTACTCTGCAGGCTGCAGTGTACATTGGCAATACCGCTGTAACCCAGCCTAACCTGTGGATCTTGGCTTGGGTTCTGGGGGCGAGCAAACCATGGCAGAACTGGCAGCCGTGCAGCATCATTTTCCTTTCGTTTAGACACTGGTGCTATTTCAGTTTGAGTGACACAAAACCAAATGCAAGCATCTTGCTACGATGCTTCAATACACCGCATGCCATGTGCCTCTTTAGCCTTCGAATCATTAAGCTACGGGTTAAGTTTGATGCTTTATTGCTGGGAATATTTTTGCAAGATTTTCATTCTTTTCCCTTCACTTTGTGCTTCTCTCCCTGGATGATTCTTTTGTTGTGGTGGTGTTACTATTATCATCAACTTTGGTTATGATTCTCCAAGCAAAATGTTATTTTAACCTTATAGTTGCAAATGTTGTCATCCAAGAATCTGTATCTTGGATTATATGATATATGATATACATGCGTGATGATTTGAAATATGATATATATAGATATATGATATATATGTGATATATATATATTATAGATACACACACATACATGATTATATGAGATATATATATATGATATACATGCAGCTAAGAAACAAAAAACAAGATTCCTTTTTCCTGCAGGTCACTGACAGAAATCATTTACTTCTATACTGAAGTTTGCTAAGGTCTACAGTCAAAGATGTTACATTGGATCTATTATATTGTTGGGTTTATCGGAATTTCTAGTCCAGAAGTTAAAACACTTGGCTTTCATTCAGTCTCTGCCTACTGTTGTGATCTTTTGTTGGTTGTTTTTCCCTTTTTAACACGTGTAATGGTTTCCACGTTATAGGTTGTTCTAACGGTTGGTTAGAGCGTTGTCTAACACTGCCTAGTTGCACAAGAACCAGCCTGTGCTGTGCCCAGGCCTGTGGGAAAGGACAGCACAATACTGAGCTGCTGGGGCTGCAGGATTATTTCATGTCTTAGTGGTGAAAGGAATCTGTAGGAATAAATGCAGAGCCTCCAGCTTTCATGAGCAGACTCTTAAGAGTTAGTGTTGAGAAAAACGCTCTTTTAATTTCATCTGGTATTTAGAGTGCTGAATATCAAGTATAACTGGTTAGTTGGAAAAGCTTTCATTTGTCTGTTGGAACTTCATGTATTTTAACCCGTCTGAGATAGGAAAGTGTATTGAAACAAAAGGAAAAAAAAAAACCCACCTTGTCAGGTTCTTTCTTTTTTGCAAGAGAAGCTCAAACTGGACATTCCAGATATTGATGATTTTTAAGAGAGTATTAAAAATGGGGCCAGTGCAACAATCTCTGCTCTGGCCTCTTCCCCCCCAGTTGTATGTGTTTTCTGCTTTAGAAATTGGATTTTTCACTGACTAAGGAAAAAGAAGGCCAGGCACTTATCAGTCCTGTGCTTCAGACAATTATTCTAAATTAACAGAACTTGCTGTATTGTTGAATTTGAGTGAAAAGCAATTTGTTCATCAAAACCTCTTTGGAATGCCAGGCTGGCAGTCTAGTCTCTCCATTCCCCGTGCCTGCCAGGCCTGCGAGGCTGATCCCCAGCTCTCCTATATAACCCAGTTAGCGGTGGTTCTTCTCTGTGCAGAGAAACACACTCTCATTTTTACTCTGAGAAGCATCACTTCATGCCCCCAGTAACTCACCAGCTGTAACTATTCCTTTGACAGCTTCTTTTTTCTTGGTTTTGAAGACTTTATTAGCTGTGTGATGATGATTGTCGTGACCCCTTTTTTGTTAGGTCCTGAGAAAGTCATCTGTTGGTAAAACCCCCTCGCTTGAGGGTGCGGTTTGATGTTACCACGTTGATCTGAAAGCTCACTGCTGCCAAAAGGAGCAGCCTCAGTCCCCACACCTCCTACCCACAGCTGCCTGCTTCCCATTACTGCTTGTATTGCAGTCCCACAGCTTCACTGGTGACATGGTGTAGAGCTGAACCAGCCGAAAACTCCAGCGAGACAGACAGAAGTGAATAGTGCTGGGTTTAAGACAAGCTTGCATGCCAGTGGAAGGGAAGCTCAGCAACTGGAGACAGCTGTCTATTAAATCACCTTATCAAACCATACCCTTATTAAATTCAGATGGCAAACATTGATTTATGTTCTTTATTTTTTTAAGATTATTTTATTTGCCATATATTAAATTACTTTCCCAGCGGCAGGAGCAGGGAATTAAAAATGGCAATAAACCTTTGCAAACTGAAGAAGAGCATCCCTGCTGTCTCATTCTTGAATTGCAAGAATCTTCTCTTAAATCACTTATTCACTTTGATTTTATGAATTCTTTGTGTTCTGCGACTGACTCTTAGCGCGCATTGTATTCCGATGTGGCAGAGCAGTGCCCATTGATCTTTCTTTGAACTGCAGTCATTAAAGTGAGCAGATCTGATCTGCTGAGGACAAAAACAAACTTGCAGGAGAAACCCTTTCCCTCGGTGTTCTTGTGTGAGATGTAGGATCTAGAGCAGAGCTCAACACAGACCAACTGCAGCGCAGATAGAAATTCAAGGGTTTGCGACTGAGGTTTTATAACATGGCGTAGTTGATTTAGTGTCTTGCTGTCACCTGAAGAGGATCCCACGATACCCTCTTGTTCATAAACGCCTCGCCACATGTTTCTGCCCCCCTTCTCTCTGTGCCAGCGTGATTATTCCTGTAATTCTGTGATGAGCTGTTGCGGGGAGCTAACCTGGCAGAAAAGATAATTCTACAACAAAAAAGAACAGTATTCTTCTGGCTTAGCCAAAGGAGCAAGAAAAAGGGAGTTCAGGAGAAGAGAAGAATGATTTTCTAACTGACAGTTTTTGATGGCGGGATCAGCCTGAGCTGAAGGAAGTTGCCTGGGGTGGAGGGGGTAGACAGACACATCTGAGGGAGAAAGCGTGGATGAAAGGAGATTTGTGGATCTTCAGAGACGTCTTTGTGCTGAAAGAAAGGAAGTAGGGGAGCAAGTCTGAGTCTCTGTTTTTTTGTCCTGAAGACTGAGCTGAAAGTGAGTTTCCGAGTGGTTTGTTTAATGGGCAGCGAAAGTTGGTTTTGTGCATTTTTCACTGCGTGGTGTTACTTGCTGTTAAAGGCTATGGCTGTCTTCTGGCTTTGTTCGGGCTGCTGCGCTCTGCGTCTGGTCTGGGACTGGGTAGGGTTTCTCTCAGTCCAGCTGATCACAGAAAGCTGCTGAACCAGAGAACAAATGACCCTATAAAAGCATAAGTTGAGCAGAAGCTTTTATTTCACTCTGTCTCACCCAGCAAATGTGAATTTTCTGTCCTACGAAAGCACAGTAAAACAACCCTAGTGTCAGCAGCAAAGCCCTTTCCACGTTCCCACTTTAAGAACAAAAGTGCATGTGCTTCTGCCCCAAAGTCCTAAACAACTTGGACTTCTCTGTGAAGGAAGCTTGTGGCATAAAAGTGTACCAAAGGTATTTCAATTTGACCCGCATGAAAGGAAACTGCAGAGTTCCTGCAGACAGGAGCTGTGTAGAGCGCTCCTGTGAACGCACAGCAATGGGAATGCCTGTTAAAGCTGCGACGTTCAGTTTATTAGAGCAAGATGCTGGAGAGTGATTCTGGGTGTCAGGAATGCCTCATTTTTACATTATGTGTAAACTTGGAGTGGACAGTGTGCATGGCAGTAACGATGGTCTTTTCTGAGGAGAAGGTCTGATCTGGCAGGTATCCAAAGTACAGTCTTCAAAAATAAATGAGAGCAGTGAAAGATTTACTTCTTTTCCATCACATCTCAGAAATATGGGAATTGCACATTACCCGTAGGAAACATTGGAATCCATGGGTTGCAAGCCAACAGCCTTTGTCCTTGGGTAGTGTTCTTTGCTCCAGGAGCAGAGAAAGGGCAGGAACTTTGCTTAATGTGACCTGGGAACTTTCATGCTCAGCAGTTACCCAAAGTTACAGCTCCCTTATGATACACAAGTAGGAGAAGTGACTAGGAAGGAAAAAAAATCCAACACACAAGCATTTTTTCCAGCCAGGATACTTATACATTCATATTTCTCCTACTACCTCCTTATTTTTTAACTCTTCAATTTCTTGAAGTGATTCTGGGCATATCGTGATATTAACTGAGTCTTAGGGGCCGGGATGTGTTTGGATGTTCACACTTCACAGCTGTGATTTCTCCCCCTGGTCAGTATCGCTGAACATTGTTCTGTGCAGAATTCAGTGAAGAAGGTCAAGAGAGGATTAAAAACCCCAGAATTTTTAAGTAGTATGAAATAAAATAAAGTGCGGACTTTTAACAGTTCTAATGAATGTATCCACTTACTGTAAGGCCTGCTGGTGTTTGAAATAAGTGGTAACTGGTGTGGTGCTTGGCTTGAGTTTGCATTTTTCAGCTTTTTGGGGCCACATTCCTTTGTGAGACCTGGAGATGCTTTTCTGTGCTGAACCTGCAGCGTTTCATGTCTTTACTCAAAGTTTCTGCTTTGAGTTGGCACTTCTGCTGCCTCACCCCAGGTTGTGTCTGACATGAGGGTAGGAGAGCTTGTAAAAATGGTGCATGTGTCTATACGAGGAGTGCTATATCAGGCAGAAATAAAGTTTTCTCTGAAAGCAGGAGCAGCCTGTCTGTGTTAGTGCAGAATTTCACACTGGTAATAGATGCTACAATTCTGCAGAAGCGGTTATTAGGACTTGAGATATTGATATCTCTGGATCCTGAATATCATGCCCAGTAAGAATCGTTACTAAATTTAAAGTGATTGGAGATGGCCAAACATTAACCAACAAGAAAGCTGGCATTAACCCTAATCAAATAATATGAAACAATGAGTTTGAAGTTTGAAGAATGTACAGAAATTTGTGTGCATTTTACTGAAACTGTGGAGATTCCAAGTAAGGCAAAGCAGCCAGCAAAACAGGTTTAATGTTTAAAAATCCTGGCGACCTCTTGCTGTATGTTGATCTTGAAATCAGAGAGTGATGGTGCCTGAACAGCTGGCTCATCAAAGTGCCGGCCTGAGCGATGGTCAACTGGTTTCCTTCATGGAACGCCCCCACCTCGGCTCTGAGAAGAAAGCTGAAAAGTGGACCCATCAGGTCTCCTGCATTTCTGGGGCGTTGTAAGACTCTTCAGTCATCAGCCATTTAGCTGGTGATGGCCACACTGCATCCATTTCAGATGTAGTTGAGGAGAAAGTACTGACGTGATTCTGCAGCCCTTGGATAACATTGACCACCCTCTGCAGTCAGAACCGGAGCCTCAGCCTTGCTGCCGCTCTTCTCTCTGACTGTTGGTTTTGTGTCGCTTCGTCTGTGCCTTTTTCAGGCTTTGTGGTGGCTGATCTGCAGATGTTCAGGAAAGACCCTCAGAGTAGTCGGTGCTGAGAAGCTGGCTGTGATCAGCCTTGGCAGCTGCTGGGGTTCTTTTAGTTGCTTGTTGTGACCAAAGAGACCAACAACCGCTGCCGAACGCCTCGTTTTATTAATCCTTTCCCTCCAGGAGCTGGGTTTTGCTGGGTATAATACTCCGTGCTGGCAGTGGCTGTGCTGAAGTCTTTGGTGCCAAGGAGTTAATGAATTTGGAAGACTTCCCAGATAATACATCTGGGCCTCTAACTTAGGTTTTGGAGTATGAAGTATGAGACATCAGAAGAAGAGCACCGAACTATTAATAAATGAGCTGAAGAGAGGAAGTGGGACACTTTTCTTTTTTAAATTAGTTAACTGAAAGTTAAAAATTACTTAGTCCCATGGGAGATTTCACTGTTGTGGTTTTCTTCGCGTTTTTGGTTGGTTGGTTTCGGTTTTGTGGGTTTTGTTTGTTTTTTAAATTTTGCAATATTGTGTATTTTGTGTTTGCCAGTTACATTGCCTTCTACGGCTTGAACATAGGGAAGCATTTATAATTCTCTACTTTCAATGATTTTTCTCCATCATTTTTTATTTTGAAGTCCCATCATGTTGCCATGTCAATAAGAAGGATTTTGAAAGTAGCTACCAGTAATCGATATTTCTAGTCCAGCTCACTCCTGGAATAGTGTCTTGTACAGTGTTAGCCTTCCATAACATTTGAAAGAAGGTTTTATTATATAAAATGGGCTGCTGGCACTATTCATTAATACCCATCTTTGTATAATAAAAGCTGTGCAGAGCAATCCGGTTCAGAAATTAACTTTAAAGAAAAGAATTACATTGCTATTTGTGTATCTCATGAAACAGCATTATTTTTAGTGGGTCTTCCAATCCAGCAGTGCCACTTAGCACTTACCTCCACAGCACTCAAAAGTACCCGGAATATCATCCTTAATTAAGTGTCCTACTGAAAAGCTTTTTCTGACCGAAGAGCAGAGCGGGGGAGTTTTTCTGTCCGCTCCAGCAGCAACCCGAATGGAAAGCAGTTCATGGGGCTGCAAAAAGCACTTTCTTGAGGTACCATCGACTACCAGCAGGTACTTGCCTCCTCCCGCTGGCAATGGCACCATGCGGCCCTTTCAAAACGTACCAGCTTCTCTAGCATTTACCCTTTTTTCTGCCAAATCTCCTGACACATGAAATTTCTCATTGGCCTTAATTTAGTCTTGCAGGGGTCCATGTAGTTTCCAAGCATTTAAATTTTGTCTGCAAGTAGTAAGCGTAATGATTGATGTTTTAACCCTGTGAGTGCACAGAAGGATCCCTGTTGACATGAGTCCAAGCTTATTTATGTTGAGGTTGTTTTTAAAGAAACTTAAATGCTGGTTATTTTCCTCGTGTGTGTCCCCCCAGCCCCACAAGTAATCTGATGCCTATGCTGAGGCTATTTTATATCTAATTCTTGCCCCTTTAGTTCTTCACCTTCTGTTGTAAAAATCCTGTCTTTAATCCTTCCCTCCTCTTCAAGTTGACTCTTAAAGTGAAACTAAACCTTTGTGGGTTGCACTCAGGTTGCAAACAAAAACCTCCCTTCACTGGAAGTTCTCAGTCCTCCCTGTGCGCAGTAGGACCAGAGCGGCGGATCCGGCATTGATTTGTTTGGGTTTTTCATGTAATTACAATTTCTGTTGCTATCTGCAGTTGGCATAAGTTCCTGTATTCAAAAAAAAAAGGAGCTGTTATTTTTGGTTGCCGGTTGTAATACTGCTGTTGACAAACAGAGATGTTATAAAAGAGAAATCCCATGTAGAGTAGTTATTCAGATGCCTCTATTTTTTTTATTGCTTTATAATCTGCTCAGATGCTTAATTCTGAAAACAAAATGGCAAAATTGTTCAATCGAAGCTCCTACGGCTTAATTCTTTTCTAAAAAATAACACACTGGTTTTCATTTTAAAGGTACAAAAAAGAATAAGCATTACATTTAGGACTAAATTCTGTCAGCTGTTGCATCAAATAACTTGCTGCTTATTACTGAAATGAACATCACAAAATAGCTACAGAAAATAATTCTCAGTCTGAATTTACATTAAAAGAATAAATACATTTACAAAAAAGAGAAAACACACAGGAGAAAAATCATTTCTTACAGTGATTCTTTTTCTGCTGTCCTAAAGAAAATACGGGGAAATCTTTGTCTCAGGAGAAACCTTCGGTCTCTTTTACCCCTGGTTTGCTTTTTCTTTTCTCTTTTTGCGTATGAAGTCTGGGTGTAGTGTGCAGTAGTCACTGTGTTATCACCCGGTGAGTGTCACGCGTGACACATCCCATTACAGATTCTGTGAAATTGGAGCCGTTTGAAGTAAAACTTTCCATTCAAGTGTCAGGGGAAGCATGGGGTTTATTTGCTGTTTTTTGACAGAGGTTGTTCTCTTACTGTCTCCTAAAATAACTCTGATGTTTGTATTTAAGAGAGGAAAAGGTATATATGGCTAGAGGCTGGGAAGACGGCACGCTGTTAGGGGGACGGGGGGGGCTAGAAAAGGATGCTGGGGATGGGGAAAGTGGGTGATGGATGGGAAAGGGTGACGTTACTGAGATGGAGGGGACACTGGCTCATGTTAATCTAGGACAGCAGATCCAGAAACCGCAGGGGGAAGAAAACTGCTTTTCTTTAAAACAAAACAAAACCCCCACACCCAGGAAACTGTATACACAAACTCTATTAAAATAATGGAAGTTTGGAGGCCGAAGGTGTCTGAGGTAGGACGTGCTGGCTGTAAGGATGCCTGCAAAGGCAACTCACGCCTTTTAGTGGATGCTGATGGTGTCAGACTTGCGTAATCAAAAGCTGATTCTTCCCAAAGACTTGACTCTCAGAGCACAGGAGAGATCCATTTAGGGGTAGCAAAGGCTGTTGTGTAAGGAACATAAAGCCTAAGACTATTACAATGAGAGCACAAAGATAACGCTGGACACCTCCGCCGTGGCATTCTCCAGCCTAAGTGCTTTATTTTGCAATGTTAATAGTATTCTTTTAAGGTCATTTTTTGTAAATAATTTTATTACATAGTCTATTGCTTTTACCACCTTCATTAAAATTTCACGAGCCTTTCAGAAAATCAAACAGGAAAATGCAAATAAATAATGCATTTTATGGAGTATGTAGCACATACAGTACTACTGTATGTGTAAACAAATAAAAATGTTTCCTTATTAATATAGCAAACTATATAGCAAGATCCTTCTGTAGTCTGTAAACCATCTATGCTTTAAAGAATCACTTTGGCTTCAAGTAGCAAGTGCTGGGCCCAAACCTCTGGATTTGGAACCATACAGAGTGATAGTATAAAAAGATAAAGTATCCTAGCTATTGTAAATAAAATGAAGGGTCATGAGTTACAGGTCATAAAACTGAAGCTGGAATCTTAAAGCATTCGTTTCGTCCCCAGCTTCTGCAGATCAACACAACCCTCTTTCCATGTTTTTTTTTGGGTTGTTGGTTTTAGCTTTGTGATTTTTGTTGTTTATTTGGTTGGGGTTTTTGGTTTTGGGAGGGAGTCTTGGTTGGGTTTAATGCATCCTTTAACCGGAGATGCAGGAATCTTCTGATACTCACCTAGAATTCAAGAAACTGTATGATGATCAAATGTAGAGTGAACTCTGCCCGGTTTGTTTTGAGTAGTTACTTACCCTGCAGGTTGTCCTGCCCATTTCCATGGTCCTCAAACATTAACGACAATTAAAGCTTCTGCAACAGAACTCCTTTCAGACCTACAGGACTTGGCATCAGAGGCTCCACCTCTTTCTTTGTGTCTTCTTGCAGCAAATGCTTTATGATAAAAACTGAAAGACGGGACCGTAGGCATTTTTCAGGAGGTTTTTATAGCTAAAGAAGTTACGTTGGTAGTTCTTCAGCAAGTTTGCTGATGACACCAAGCTGGGAGGAGTGGCTGACACGCCAGAGGCTGTGCTGCCATCCAGAGACCTGGACAGGCTGGAGAGTTGGGTGGGGAAAAATTTAATGAAATATAACAAGGGCAAGTGTAGAGTCTGTCATCTGGGCAGGAACAACCCCAGGTTCCAGTATAAGTTGGGGAATGACCTGTTAGAGAGCAGTGTAGGGGAAAGGGACCTGGGGGTCCTGGTGGACAGCAGGATGACCATGAGCCAGCACTGGGCCCTTGTGGCCAGGAAGGCCAATGGTACCTGGGGTGGGTTAGAAGGGGGTGGTCAGTAGGTCAGAGAGGTTCTCCTGCCCCTCTACTCTGCCCTGGTGAGACCACATCTGGAATATTGTGTCCAGTTGTGGCCCCTCAGTTCCAGCAGGACAGGGAACTCCTGGAGAGAGTCCAGTGCAGGGTAACAAAGATGCTGAAGGGAGTGGAGCATCTCCCGTGTGAGGAAAGGCTGAGGGAGCTGGGGCTCTGGAGCTGGACAAGAGGAGACTGAGGGGTGACCTCATTAATGTTTACAGATATATAAAGGGTGAGTGTCAGGAGGATGGAGCCAGGCTCTTCTCGGTGACAACCAGTGGTAGGACAAGGGGTAGTGGGTACATACTGGAACACAGGAGGTTCCACTTAAATTTGAGAAGAAACTTCTTCATGGTGAGGGTGCCAGAGCCTGGACGAGGCTGCCCAGGGGGGTTGTGGAGTCTCCTTCTGTGCAGACATTCCAACCCGCCTGGACACCTTCCTGTGTAACCTCATCTGGGTGTTCCTGCTCCATGGGGGGATTGCACTGGATGAGCTTTCCAGGGCCCTTCCAACCCCTGACATTCTGGGATTCTGTGATTCTCCGAGTTTAATGATGACTTACAGTGTATGAAGAGTCTTCACTTGCACTGTAATTTGCATTAGCAGAACAGAGTGCCCATTTTGTTAATGATTTTTAGAAAATGAAACCCAGGAATGACCGCTTGAGTAAACAGGATCAATAAACAACGAAAAGGCCAACAATACTTGAACAACGAAAACTGAAATATGCTTTTGCAATTTGAGCTTTCATGTGTTTGTTATCTTTGGTAGGGAATTGTTCTTAAACTTCAAATAGAATTTCTTAGTACCTTTGTATAAATCAATAGCCTGTAGTTTTCAGTTAAGCAGTTTAATTGCTTAATCAGACAAAGAAAAACCTAGTGATTGAAATTTAGCAGTCAGATGGTGTAAAGCAGTATCAATATTAGCTCTTACTCGGGGTAGCTGCTTTAGATCAAACCGAATGAACTAGAAGGTGGGATGTTTGTAATGTGCTTCAGCATACAGGAATATCATTTAAGTCTCCTAAGAGTTATGCACACAGACATTGAAGAATGACAGAATCAGCAGTAAGAGTGTATTAAAACTGTCACAAAATACCAACTCTCAATCAGAGGGCTTCTGTGTTAAAACAGATTTAAGGGTTGTTAGGTTTTTTTAATAATCTGTTTGGAGAAAAATTAACCCATTCTGTGATCAGCTAACCCATTCTGTGATCACCTAAGTAAGAAGGGACCCTTCTGTTAGAACTGACTTGAAATAAACAAATAGCAAAACCAGTGTAAAAGGACATCAGGAAATTCTTTGCTCAACTCCTCTGTATTGCTTTTCAGAAGAAATGAACCACTAATGCCTTCAAAAGGTGAGGAAGGAACTTGTTATATTAGCTTTGTTCTGGGCTGATGCTTGCAGCATTCATTTAAAATACTGTACTTAGTTTAACAATTCAGGTTCAATCTGAACGTGAAATCTGAGTAAATTAATCTTGTGCCAACACATCTGTGTTTTTTGTTTAAACCAGAAAACATCTGAGGCACAGGAGCTTTAAGGGAACGTAGCAGGAGATGAACTGTACTTTACAAAGTGTTGACAAATCGTAAATAAGTCAGAGCAGAAACAGAGATCAGAAGTGAGCCAGTATTGCGGAAAGACAGGTAGACTTGATCAAAAACTGTTAAAGGTACTGAATATTGTTCTGGTTTGACTTGGTATAACACCAAGGGCGGTGAGCTTTTGGCCCATGATTAGAGAGGTTCTGTGTGCTTCCGTAGTGCAAGTAATGAATAATTGATAGGACCAGGAAGCAGTGTCGTCTTTGTGTTGGGTGTTTGTTTCTTTCTGTTCTGGACACCTTCCATCTGTAACACATCCCAAGAAGATAACAGGGGTCATACTGGATCACACAAAAACTCTGTATAGCCCATGTCCTCTTCCTGATACCACCAAATGCTAAAGCCTAACAAGAAATACAAAGATATTGCAAGTTTGTATCTTATTTATCCAAGAGCTCCCCTTGCCTTCAAGTATTCAGGGACTTGACTGAAGGCAAGGATAGTTTATATTTGCTAATATTTGATAGATTTTTGCTTCTCTGGAGTTTTCTTGCTTCCCTTTGAACACTCTTAGTATCCACAACAACAACAGAAAAACCTATTAAGGTAAATGTTTGTCAGGATTGTTGCTGTGAAGAGAAATTATGATTGATTAGCCATTGCTTTCTTTGTCTCTTACAGCAAGATATGAACCCAAGCAGTAGCTTCCCGCTCCCTCCTGTGGGGATGCATTTTTTGCAGGGGGACCAATTAAACATACGGTAGAAGAACCATTACTTTTAAAAAATTCTCATAACATTAACGTCAGTGTTTCGAAATCTGATTTTAGGGTTTTGATCTGAAGTAAATTCCTTAGTGTGTATCACTACCCAGTATGAGGATTGACTTTTACTCATTGAAGGCTGAGGGAAGAAACTGCTGAAGAGTCCTGAATAACTGTGTGATAATATGCATGCAGTTCTTAGTTTATATAAATATTGCATTAATTGATTGCTGTAAGTCTATACACAACCACAGTATGGCTTGTTTTCCATTATCTTCTTGAGGAAATGGAGTGGCATGCATTTCACTGATTAACCCATTTTTCCTCTTAATGCAGAGGAAATACTGGTCCACAGTCAGAAAAACACAAAAGAAGGCAATAATATTTCTTGAAAAATAGGATACAGGGCAGAACAGAGATGCAAGTGTTCACGCTTGATACAGAAGAAACAAAAAGTTAGTATAATCATACAGATGCTGTACGTTTTTTATGTAAGGTAATCATTGAATCTGAGAAATATATTTTATACAGTTGGTCAACCTGAAAAAGTTAAACTGCGACACTAGCCCCTGTAAAAAGGTAAAATAACGTGTTCTGATATTACTAGAGAAATGGGCCAGAGCTGCTTAATACCCTTGAAACTCTTCAAAATATTTGTGCGCGTTTGTTCTTAATGTTCATGGCACCGCCTTTTGTGGGAGTTGGAGCAAAAGCTTTGAACTTCAAGAATATAAGTCATACTTATTATTTAGTCTTAGGAATCTACTGAAGAGTTAGTAACACAGGTTGTGGTATCTAATGTTTGTATGCTTAGAGCATTTAGAAATGCAATTGAGAAGCTACATGATTGCAAAGAATGAAGTTTTATACCTTTATGTTGTGTATATATAGCCAAATATATTTACCTTTGTGTGTAGGTAAACTGTGTGTTATGGACAATATCTGGATTTTGAGGGGAAATAAGGCTGATGTGCTATCCTTTTAGTATGAAATAAGCCAAATATAACAATCCAGATTACTAGAAAGGAAGACATTTATTGTTGCAAACGTTTCAGGGTATTAAATGACAATATGTCATTTGCAATATCGCATCAAAATTTGAAAACTTCATACTTTCTGGTCTCAAATCAGCATAACAGAAAAGGGTTCACAAAAATACATTTTATTTATTTGTGCTGTATAGTTGACAGCATTTCTTTGTACGCAGATTTATTTCCTGGTTGTTTGATGACCAACAGTAACTGCTGCCTTGCGCATTAATATAATTACTTTGAAGGTGTTCTGGCCAGCACTCAAGGCCCTGCTAAAGTTACCTGTCAGTCTCAAGCAAAAACAAAGCTGCAAATTAGTATTTCAAAGGTAGCGTCATCCAGCATATATTGGATGGATTCCATCAGTCTTGACCAGAGGACGAGCAAAACATCAGCAGAGAAGGAAGCCATTATTTAAAACAAGAAAAAGAGCAAATCAAAACACAAGACTTGGGAAGTGTTCTTTTAAAAATACGTAAATACTTGTTAATTTTTTAAATGCCATAGAAATAGGAACAAGAGCACAGTGCAAATTTGCTGTATCATAGATCAGCTCTTGTGAGCTGCAGTTGGCAGAGGTGCTCTTGCCGCAGAAAGTTCACATGGTGTGCATAAAGCATGAGGTGAAACTTCAAAACTACTGATAATCTCTGATGATGCATCTTAGAGCTGCTTATACTTCTAAAGCTGTTGCTTCTTTCCAGACGTTTGGTCCCTTGAATAAGTAAAAACAGCTTTTGAAGAGTAAACAGGTGCCTACTGTGCTTAAATCATATTTATTCTAAGTTGTTCCAAGCAGCAATTCCATGAGCTTTCCTAATTTGCCATTTAAACACACTGTAGCAATGCAAAGCTGCATCTTGAAAAGATCCTAAACACATAACTTGGTAATTAATAGAGTGACATCTTAAGGGTACTAAAAGTTGCTGCAGGGGAAACAAAACTTTAAAGATCTGGGGAGGTTCCCATTTCCTTGGGGGATATTAAAGGCTCGGTGCCCGTTTGCTAAACATCTCACAACGTAATGAGTTTTCAAAAAATACAGATTTGCCAAACTATTTGATCTCTCATTCACATCCTCACCAGTTTCTTTTTTAAAATAACTTTTTCATTGCAATGGCACGTCATGACATTCCGAGCAAGGGAGCTGCGAACCTCTTAAGGAAGGGCTGTGCTATAGTGGCCAAGTAAATGTCAAGTGCGAAGAGGTAAATCGTATAGACTAGGTCTCAGAGTTAACCAGCATAACTAAAGTGGTATTTTGACTTCGTATTTAAGCAAGGCTGGGATTGTAATCCAGTTGTGAACAGTGGCTGCTAAAACTGCAGAAGGCAGTGAGACATCATTGGGTGTGAGGCTGTTTTTGCACTCCACAAAACAGTTTCGCAAAATGCTTGGCTGCAGCGATTAAGAAGGAAAGTTCCTTGCCATTTCTTCCCTGAGTTGGATATGATTTTTCTAAGGATTCAGTTTTGTGGAAGAAAGCCCTGAAAATACTTTCCGTGTTTTAAGACCTGCAAAGAAACCTGTTCTCAATCCTAAAGTCTTTATTTTACATACGTTCTCTTTGCTGACATGACTCTCTACCTTCTTAAGTTTCCTATTAAATTTTGCAAGGTATTTGAGCACACAGGTTGAGGAGCATGTGTGAGTATTCCTTCCTAGCTTCATTGTAGTTGTTGAAAATGTGCACGTGGAATATCATTGTATGTTCACGTACCTATAGGAATGCGTATGCATTTCTGTCCTGTACTTCAGGCACAAGTTTACCCAGATCCAACTAATGTTAGAGGAGATAACCTAAGCATGGAAATGAAACTTGCCTTCCCTCAAAGCTGTAGTGAAGGACCTAGTTCACAGCTTAATTGTGTGCAAGGCTCAAAAGTTACTGGTGAGTTACTGGTGAGTAAGGGGAGGAAAACAAAAAGTAGTATTACCTGGCTGGAAGAATGTACATTTCCCACTCCTCAGTTATTCCGATATGGCAGGAAGGACGTGTATTCTTTGGGTGTTTTTGTGTTTCTAAAAACAATCATCATCTGTGTAATGAGACCAAGCAAAGAACTTTCAGTCCAGAGGACAGTTAAAAAGGAAGGAAAAAAAAAAGAAGTGTGTAAGATAAAACGGGGTTAAAGACCAAATATCACCACAACTGCGCATTCAGCTGCGAGGAATCTGCAATAAAATACTGTTACCATATTATAAGCAATCAAATGATCTTAAAAATCACACTGGGAAATCAAAACAACCTTTGCTGAGGACTTTAGCTGAAAACCTACATAATCCTTGCAAATTCTGTAGGGATTTGGAGTCAGAGCTCTGCCAGATAACTGTTTCTTATAGTTAATAGTAGGTTTGACAAAATTCTGCATATTCCCATTCGAAAGGTAGATTTTGACATGAACTTTTCAAAACTGTTTCAAGACAAATATTATCAAACTCGCAAACAAAGCAATTTCAGAACTATGCAGGCCTTTGCGAATGGCCTCTGTGTGTGTAAATGTAGATAGATTGATTACAGGTGCGTATGTACCTTTTTTACAAATTATCTGCTGGCAACTTCAAGCAACATGTGCATTAATTTCCTAAGCTGAAAATTAACCTATGCACTTTCTATTTAAACATGTACAAAGAAACAGAAGAAAATAGGTTCTCATAACTTCTGGGACTCAGTCTATAAACTAAACCAAACGTAGATCAGAAGCAAAAGATGTGAGTCCACTAATTCTTCTGCTCTGCTTTATTTTAAAGCACTGTAAGGAACAAACTGTCTTGCTTTTCTGTGATAACAGGAGCCGCTAATCACTGGAAAAGGTGATTCTGGTTTTGTTCAGGGTTTATGAATAAAGGGTTATTATTGGAAATGGCTCATTTACTCTGTACGTGCCTGAGACAGAAAGTCTGAGTCCTCTGGAGCTTTTGTAAATAGACATTTCAGAATCTTCCCAGACTGCGATGTTTGCCTGTTTGTCGCTGCCTAATCCAGAAGTGGTTCCCTGATAAGGTTAATGCCCAGTTAATTGCTCCTAGCCTTGACATACAGTTTAATTGCTACTTGGCCAGCACATGTTTGTTGCAAGCTCTGCGTAGAATTCTAGTGGATGTAGCGACGCAAACCCCGGACTGGTGGAGGGCAAACCAAATAAATACAGTATTTTATGTTCTTTTAATTCAGGGCCAAGTGGATTTGGATGAAGTGTTTATTTAGTTTGCTGGCTGCTTCAGATGCTGTGGCATATTGATTCCTTTTATTACTAGCAACCATTTAACCTGACCTCCTCAGATCCAGTATTTTAAAAGCCATAAATTTTAACTTTCCGTGTGAGCAAGGACTGAAATGCTGTGAAAGCCTTTTTATTAGCAGCGCTTTGCCTTAGTCCGTGTTCATGTGTCACCCATGGCAACAATATTTAGAGCATCTTAAATTTAGAGCGGCTGTTGGGCAGTTTTGGGGGGGCAGCAGTAAGGAGAACTCATAAATATCTCAAGCATGTAGGATTCACTGGTCGGAGTGTGGGCAGGTGTACAAAAGCAATGCCATTATTAGCAAAAGGGATCCTTTTCCCAGGTTATATAGTTAAAAATCCAGCCTTTTTTTCCCCCTTAGTATTAACATTCGCAATTAATGAAAAGCACGCACAAAGGAAGAGTTTTATATCATTTATTTTTTAATTGCAAGTTAAATTGGTGAAGTGAAATGTATTTTTTGTTTCTTGGCTTGGCTTTTCTTTTGCACTAATAATCTTCCTTGTTGCAATAGTCTAAATGAATCCCCGAGTGATGCTTAAACTAACGTTTAACATGCAGCTTACAAGTGTTTATTAAAAATGTGTCCAGGCCAAAATTTGATGTATAAAAATGACATACTACTTCTTGAAAAACAAAATGATTGTGAATAAAACGACTGATATGAGAGAGTTTTTATGCATTCACGTGTAAAGAAATTTAAAAGAAAAGGCTTTGAATTAACAAAGAAAAAAGAATGCTTAATATGAACTTTTTTCCTCCTTTGTTACTTCTGATTTAAATGAGTAATTTAAAAAAAAAAAAAAAGTCAGGCTTTGTAACTGAGCAATAATTCAGCAGTTTATTTCAAAATAGGCTTGAGGCTTAAAAAATAGATGACAACCATTAATTGAACATTATCGACTTTCTTCTGTTCTGCTACTGAAGAAGTTTTTCTGTGTCCCGCAGGTCAAAGGTAACACTCTGTATGTTGGCCTCATACCATTAAAAGTGACTTTGTTTAAATGTTAGTGCAGGGACTCTCACTTTGTGCTGAACTTTGGGGTGGGAACAAAAATATTGGTTTAGTTTGAGAAGTGTAATTTATATTGATTAATCTTGGAAAGTGTCACATTTCCCAGTCTCTTAAAGCCGGATTGAAATGTTTGTCGTGATCTGCGGGCGGTTGTGGAAGGAGCAGTAAAGCAATCGCAGGGCACTGAAATTTTCTTAGTGCCGATCGGTTTACAAGGTACCTGAAATCACTGGGGAATCGTATTTTCTAAAAACTGGACTTCTTCCTGTCTGCATTGCTTTTCCTATAGCTATTTTGCTCTAGCAGGTTGTAACAGCGATATCTAAAATCAGTTTGAGATACATAAAGTCAGGTGGCTTAATTTATACTGGGAATGGCAAGTGCTTTGGTCTGCACCAACTGGGGAGAGAACACGAGCCTGCTGGACAGGCAGCGATTCAGATGCACAGGAAAACTCTGGACGCAGTGGAAGGTTATGGGAGAGGTTAAACTTGTGTAACCAAATGAAGAAAACTAATTATTTCCCCAGATAACATCAGCCGTTCCTCTGTGCAAGGACAGGCTTGGCTGCGTTTTGTCTAACCCAGCAAACGCGTTTGCCATTTCTGAGTGCTTTAGCTTGAACCTTTTTTCCTTCTTTTTCTCCTGATTCTTTAATGTTGCTGCACTGTGAAACTTATTAGCATTTGTGAGACATTCAATGTTGCACATATTATTCTTTTTGAAATATTAACATGTTATATTACAGTGTTGTTGTTTGGTAGTGATAAGTCTATAGAAAACGGCAACACCAGCGTACATTTCTAAGGTAACAGTTGTGCTTTTTTGCCTCTTGCCTAGTGGTTGCCTTATTCCGAGGCTTTCTTTGATTTGGCTGGATAAAACTCAGTGTACCTTCTGGGCTACAAATTGTGAACTGCCATTATTTGTAGCTGAAATTGCAGTTTGTGCAAATATAGGCTAAATTGCAATCATTATATGTAGTAAAATAGATTGAAATACCCGTAAATCTGAAGACTGTAGCTGGCTCTTTCAATCAGAGAACTTGTTAAATTCTCACATGCTTTGATTTCCCTTTCTTAGTGTTGTGGGGTTTTTTTCTGTCAGGTGTGGGGTTGTTCTGTGTTCAATATTCCTGCTTCTAATCTGGAATGCTTGGTTTGAGGTATAAAATGAGCAAAACAATACATGTTGTCTTTAACATGTGAGGTAGATAGTTAATATGTGACCAATATAGTTATTTTTCTCTTGCTTTTTATCAAGACCCTCATCATCTTTTCTATGCTACCTGTGTAAACTAGTGTTGAAGAAAAGCTACAGTATGATCTAAGGTTATTCTACAAAAATACCCTATTAAAGCTCTTCATTTGAAAATCACAAGTTAAATGATGTAATGACTTTCAAATTCCTCCTTCCTAATAGTTCTCTACATTGAATCGATAGATGATTGAGGAGGTATCTGAATATAAAAATACAAGTGAGCGTAAAAACCCCTTTGCAGTTGTGCATGCTGTAAATCCTACCACAAATAAATGAAACTACATTAAACAAAATGGTTCAGAAAGAATTGAACATGAATTAGTTTGTCACCACATAATGTTGCAGTCCTCTGGGTAAGAACCAGTCTACCTGTTATTTGATGTATATGGCACATGGTAATAATGACAAATGTTTCATTTTTTGCCCTAAAGCTTGTTTAAAGGGACACTCACCGTTTATACAGCCATTTATTTAGAGGTAAATTTCCAGGAGGAGCTAAGGTGAGGGTAAAGCAATCAGGTCTTACTGGCTTTCTCTTGCCTTTTGTATCTGTGGATGTATTTCACTTGGGTAACAGATTTGGTTTGTTCTCATACAATAGGTTTCCCAACAGCAGGGATATATTTTGACTAAATTTCGCTGAGGGGCCTATTTTGCCAGCCTGTTACCTACATAATTTGATTCTGACCAACAGAAATCCTGCTTTTTCCTTCCTGAACAAAAGTTGGGGTGTTTCTGAAACCATGCTTGCTATCCTCACCTCTGCAGGGGCAACGTAAAGTTAGCAATACAGTAGTTTGTGTTAAAAAAAACCCACGAACTTATATGTGATCTGTGAATAGATTGTATTTTGAAAATCATGGGAACCTATATGTGTCAAAAGATGTTTTAAACATTCCTCAGTTCCTTTAGGGTAGAGGTAACTACGGTTAGTACTGTCGGGTTGGGGTAGGCCCGAGTTGGGCCTCATGAATGTTCTCCAAGGTGTGTGTCCTGTACTGTGCAGTAGGAACCAGTAGATACAGAGCCACGCTATTTATAATCCGTTACCACTTTGTGTTTGTTCTATTTTTTTTAATTTCAGCGACACTTTTCTTTTTTTCTTCATACCTGTTTCTTTGCATTGCTATAATTTCAAAATATGAATAGTAAATTAGCCTAGCTAACACAAATATGTTCCTCCCAATGATAACCTTTAGGCATATTAATATACTTCCGGTTTTCAAGAAGAATCGTTATCTAGAAAGTAAAGTTACTGATAAATATATAAAAAGTTTAGTGTGGGGGGTGTCTTAGGAGTTGTATTTCGTTTAGAGTGGCAGTGATTCGTGGCTTCTCTTCAATTCTGCTCTCTCTCGCACACCGTTGGGTTGGTTTGCATTGCCCACACTGCTGTGCCATTTGTTTGCCTTTGATTTTCATGATCGACGTCTTGCTTTTGGCGTGTTGCCTTCTATAGGCTATAAAATAAAGAAAGGAATGTGCAGATGTGGGAAAAAGAGAAGCCTGGAAATACCTGAAACTAATAATAGTAGTAATAAAATAACAGAAAGCAGGTTTGTATTTGCTAGCATGTTAAGAAGAAAGAAATCTGGTAGCCATGTTGACACTGAGCAGAAAATTAGCGTATGTGTGATATCGTCTTTCAGTTAAAGCATGATAACGGTATCATCTACGAACCAGCAACTTGGCTTCATGTAGACTTAGGCAGGTACTGACAGCTTGTTTTTCTCTCGTAAATTCAGTAGAGATGCATAAAGTAATTCACCATTTATAGCAAAAATCAAGTGGATGCTTTAGTTGACTTACTGTACTACAAGAAGCAGTAAAACGAGGGCTCAAGAATTTAAAATCCATTGAAAGAGACATTTTTGCACAGTGAAGTATTAAATTTCTCATGGCCAGACTCTTTTTGGTATGTAACATCTGGGTAGAGCTAGATATGTACACACACACAAACACACACCACCCACCTCCAGAAGTGCCCGTTAATAACACGTAAAAGATGAGAGGGAGGTTTGATGTTTATTTGTTGGGGTTTTGTTCATTTATTATTTTTAGCTGTGAGGAAAAATGCACATTTTCAGGTTTAGATACTGGTGTGGAAGAAAGGGGACTGCTCTTCTTGCTTAGGAAAGCTCCTCAGCTCCTGTATTTTTAGTTGTGAGCTAATACATGATAAATAAATATGATAAATAAATGAAGAAATAAAGTAAAGCTGAATTGCCAAATCATGAAGTTCTCACTGAAAACCCTGGTGAAAACATCCAAGGATATAAACTCCTTGACTGAATGCTCCCTTTAATGAGGCTGCATCGCTACTACTGTCATCAATAAGAGAAAATGCAATTATTTTTCCGCTAGGTTCAGATGCTTCTTCACAGGTGGGTTTTCATGGCAATAGTGAGAAACTTCCAGTGCCGCCAGTGAAATTTCAGAATAAATTATTATGGTCTATAGAAAGGGGCAACTAAATGCTTAATACTAGTCTGTGACTAAAGGTTCTCAGTAAGTTTTTGAATAAATGAGGATGCCTTTTTAATGATATAACACAGGAGGATCATGGATAAAATTTAACTGTCTTTTCCAGTGAAGGAGAGATACAGTTAATCTTTGCCGTTTTGTACTGTCATTTAAAGTAACACATTCATCTTAAGCAATGAAGTAACCATAGAGCAATTCTGTTTCTTTGGGGGACATTAGGAAACAAACAAACAAACCACAGTTTTCCAAGGTAGTGATGTTCTGATTTTACTTGGTAGATAAAGAGTGCTCCATTTAGTTTCTTTTTTTCTCTTTCTATTAGCAAACTGAAAATACTACATGCAAGTCCTGTCAGAGTTCCCTTGAAAACATCCACCAGGAAGTTATTGCTAGTTATTACTAAAATTAATTCCTCATGGGGCTTTCAATGTTAGGACAAAAGAGCAAAATAAAGACTATTTATACAGAAATACACATACTTTGCCAACAACTCCTCCTCCGCCCGAGACAGGCACCACAGTGCTGCTTACTAATGCACGACTTTTTAGTGGTTTTAAGCACCTTTATGTTGCATTCAAGTCATTGCTCTAACACCATTTTAGCATTTGCTATCTGCCCATAGTGGTATTCTCCAGGATGGCAATTAGTGAACAAATGAAGGTTGCGCTGTGCAAAGAGCAACCAGGCTGCCCTTAAACTTGTCTCCACACACCCCCTCAGTTCCCCGCTCCCCCTTATTTTCAGCTGCGTGTCACTCTGCAGGTAATGGAAGTGTAAATTGCTTTATGTAGACACTACTGATGACTCTGTATTTGGTGGCACTTCTTTGCTTTTTTCCTTTTAGGAATTCACTGATCACGCTGGTTTAGTTCAGAAATTCCCACCTCTAGGATTGCTAAAATCGCATCATATAGTACTAACATACCTGTATTTTCTGTGATCCTAGAATCTCTTCAAGAGTGACAGTATATAGACATGTATATGAAGGCCTCATGTTCTTTTATTCTCCTGTTACTTCCGTTAGTATCACTTAAAAGTTGAAAACAAAAGCATTTGTGTTCTCAAAGACTGAAGGCATATTGCAGGGCAAAGTCTCTTCCTCGTTGTCACTATGTCACAGTTACTGTTCTGCCATGTAAAAACTAAGTAGATGCTACAAAGGGTTTTAAATGAGGCTGTGAATTTCTTCATTGATCGGTATTCAGAGAGAGGAAAGGTTTGGGAGACTTGGGAAGGTATTTACTGTTTTTTCTATGAAGTGCTTTCTTGCAGCTATAAACAGGGAAAAGGCAGTAACATCATTTATGTTAAGCTATATTTTTCTGGAAATAGTTGTTTCTTGAAAAACCTGCTGTGTGTGTTGATATCATAGCAGCAGTTTTCAGCTTGAGGAAAAAAAAAGGTTGGATAAGACTGTGAGAAAACTAATAATATCTTCTCACAAGAGAAATGTGTTTGAAAATATCAACCCTTCATACAACCTGACTCATTGTGAAACCCAAAACTCTTGGTGTGTAACTATTTGTGAGCCAAAGGATCGTGTTCTCCTTGAGATGGCTGTGAAAGGGGGAAGAAGCGACCCCATCCTTACCACTGCTTGCAGTTGACACGCGTGAGCCAGCTATTGCCCATCGCTGCCGCTCTGAAAACTCCTCCGAGTCTGGATGGGGATATCTGCTGAACTAGGTTTAACTTGTATGTTATTTTTAGAACAATTTACATTGATTGCCTACTCTTTTAAAGGCCCCAAGTAATAAAGTACACAATTAAATGTATCTAACTAGTTTCAGGTATAAAAATTCTTAACTGTTTGTTTTCCAGACTCTTCTGGCAAAGATTTTGGTCCTACCCTGGGACTGAAGAAGTCCAGTTCTCTTGAGAGTCTTCAGACTGCCGTGGCTGAAGTTAGGAAGAACGAACTCCCTTTCCACAGACCCAGGCCTCACGTGGTCCGTGGTCGAGGGTGTAACGAGAGTTTCCGAGCTGCCATTGACAAGTCTTACGATGGACCTGAAGATGGAGAAGAAGGTATGATGCTAATGGCACTTATTGGGGAAGCCACCCTCACTTAGCACTGCTGGAGGCCGACTCACTGAAGCACATAAGCAAGTGATTTAGTCCAGTTGAAGTTGATCACGTTTTAAAAGCTGCTCACGTGTTCCATTGAATAGAGCTGTCTTTGTGGTACCCTGTCCAACCTTGACGGGGTTTAGTGTAAAGTCTTTCACTGATCTCCTTTGGGGCAGGGGGTGGGTTGGAGGATTTAGAACTCAATCCTTAAATAATTGTATTTTTCAACTTCAAGAAGCAGCTGTCTTCTTCAGATTACATTAAAAATTATCTTGCTTGTTTTACAGAGCTGTCTACAATTCCCCCTTCTCCAAGCAGGAAATTCGTTTCCTCTTTCAAAGAAGGCAGAGGGTATTGATAGCACCCTGCTGCTCATTCTGTCACCATGGGCTTGTAGGCCCCAGTCTGGAAATATGTGTCTTTTAGCATGAAGCATAAAACTGTGCCTGAGCTCCCTGAATAGAAACAACTCAGCTCTTCTCCAACCAGACAAAACAGTTTATCTATTTCTTCTTCATCCATTAAAACAGAAAGATTCCAGGGAGTGAATGAAATAGTTTTATTGTGTAGGTTGGTTATATCAGTTACCGGAATCTCTTGTTGAAGTAACATCTCAGTGTTTGCATCCCAGTGTGTGAGTTTTCTAGAGCTGATGGAGGTCAACAAGCTAGATTTCAAATGAAAGTGTTTTACCACGTCAAGCTTTTTGTATCAAGAATAATAACTAGAAAACAGGTCACTAAAATAACTCTGTATTTAATTTACAATAGAAATCTGCTTCAATTCACTGGGTATATTTAGTCTGCTTTTTAAATTATTCAGCTAAATGAGTAAGTGTTGTGAGTCATTTGAGCACTTTGTAGACACTCGTGCTGTATTGAATGTGTTTGCGTTTTGGTGGCCCCTGGCCATCCTCACTGCTGCTCCTCCATTCTGTGCAGATGGTTTCTCTGATAAGAGCTCTCACTCTGGTCAAGAAGCTCAGAACGTGGAATCTGCCTCTCCGGGGAACCTCGAAATAGAAGATGCAGAAACCAAAGCAAAAAAAGACAAAAAAAATAGAGAGAAAGAGAAGAAAAAGGAAAAGGGTAAATCGAAAATCAAAGAAAAGAAAAGGAAGGAAGAAAATGAAGATCCAGAAAAGAAAAAGAAGAAGGGATTTGGTGTCATGTTGAGGTACGGCATTTTAAAAAGCTAACCAGCCACCTATTCTCTTCATAACGTAGGAAACAAATCATGTTCTCATAAAGTAGTGGAAAAATTATTTCACTTGGACTCAAAGTAATGTTTATGTTATTTAAAAAGAAAGCAGTTTATACTTTTACACTAAACTTGTAGCTGAGGCAGAAGACATTTGGCAGACAAAATATCTTTTTGTGCCTTTGAAATTCATTCCCATATGTCAGAAAAGATTCAAGGTTTCATGCTAAAAACAAGCGTGTGTCGTTGGGGGAGGCTTTATGGGAATTATTTCTGAGTAATCCATGACCCGCTCCCACACTCAGACCTTTGCCTTCTCTTCCCTTGCTTATCTACTTCCCTCACAAGCTTTGGGGGGAAGAGGATTGCTCGTGTTACTCTAAACAGCATAGTAACATTTGCAGTTATGATAAAACCTTTGCTTTGCATCTCCAGCCATTGCCTGCAGTGCTCAAAACTCACCGTCCTCTCTGCCCAGTGTGCAAATGTTTGCATTTCTTCTGTGGCTATTGGTTGCATCTCTGGAATCAGCAGAGATTAGACAAAGTTCTTCAGGCCATTTCCTTGCTATTGCTGGAGCCTTTGGTGCTCTAGTTCTGGTTGCAATCACCCCCGCCTCTGGTACCTGTTTAATCTATTGAGGATTAAAGTGTTTCCATTTAAGCAGGTCTTTATAATTAATAGAGGTGTGTGAATGAAATTTCATCATCACCTGGAGGAGATGAGACTGTACGGTTGCTTGTGGCACTGGACGCTTAATGTCAGCTGGACGTCAGTGTTTCTTAGCATGCTGCATTGTATACAAGTCAGATACATAGAAAAGCCACAGTCATTGCTTAGGCAGAGATACATTTAACGAGTAATCTAAGAAATTCGGCTGCAAGATCATTCACTTACAATGACATATGAACTTGGCGTTGCAGCTTTCTGTTGGTACGTCCTCTGGAGTCAAATGGCTTGTGTTATATTGACATGGAAGGTTTTAGCTGACTTTCTTCCATGTATCATTAATAAAATTCCTCAAAATTGTCCTTTCAGCTTTTGGACACTGTAGAGATATTGTCAGAAATTTACAGGCATGCTTATGTGCTAAATCTGCATTATTTCAGCAGTTGTTAGCATTGCTAAGATGAAGGCTTGTGGGTACACCAGTCTGCATTCAAATGGGGTTCTTCAGGCATGCTGAGCAGGAACATCCTCACACCTGGGCATTTGTGTTCATGTATTTGTGTCCACACTGTTTAAAGACACAGGGCTTAACATAGAACAGTAGTCAAAACACTGAATAATTAGGAGAGTGACTTTAGCAGCTCTCTTGTGTATCTTAAGCCTTGTGTCTATTTTCATTCTTCTTTTTAACTCTTTGGCGTGTACAGGGCTGTTGGAAGAGGAGGGGAGTGACACAGAGGTCTGACAAAAGCATAAGTATTCTGTTTCATGTATCACTGGCAGATTTGAAGCCTGAAGTGCAAAGTCTTGGTGACGGGGGTGTGATGTCTGAGCTAGAAGGAACATGGAATGACATCAGAATCCAAAAAAAGCATTGTAGGTGACAAAAAACATCTGATAATGATCAACATGCAAAGCTGGGAACAATAGATTACCATTCTTAGTGATGCCCTTTTTCAAAATACATTTCACATTTTGGTTGTACACAACCTTTACACATCTGTTCTTTTTGTAAGCTTGCTTTTTATTTAGATGGATAGTCTTCCAAGCAGACAGTAATTGTTAATCGTATTTATCCATATGGTGGCATAGAATGGGACTTTCTATCCCGCACCATTGAAAATCTCTACAAAGCCACAAAAATGGAAGCACCAGCTTATAATGAACAGAGAAGGAGTTGTTTGTAAGAGCCAGGGGGATTTTAGAGGTTCCGTGTCCTCGACAGTGTTTCTTCTTAGGATGCAGAAAATTGTTCTTGAAAAGAGATTCCCTCCTGAGAAAGTGAGAGTCCTGGGCAATCCCAGCCATGATAGGAGTGAAAGGGTGATGGCCTGTAAAAACTGAACAAGAGGGTTTGCAAAGGAATTGGGGACTATATGTCCTGTTCCAATTAGCAAAACCGGGCTGGTATTTTTTCAGGGAGAAATTGCTGTGGAGGACAGGAAATACAAAACCAATTAATTTCAGTTATTTTAAAAGAAATAATCAGAAGCTAATGGAGGAACTTAGAAAGGGTCAAATACTGACTGAACACCAGATTCGAGGGGTATTTTTCAAACGGGAGTTTTGCACTGATGTGAAGAGTGAGGAGTGAGTGTCAGGAGGGCTGGGGAGGAAGAGACTGCAGTCAGAAGGTTTAAAAGATCAAGTATTTTAGCAGCGCGGATGGAAAGAAACAGCCAGATTTTTTTATGACATCGCGGAGATGAAACTGGCGTGTTTCATTGCTAGAACATCTGTGGAAGGAAAGAGAGAAGCTGAAGGCGACAAAGTCGAGAGCTTCTGCAGCAGGGAAGGTGACTACTAATTCTTGGTAGCTTAAGAGAGAGAAATAGAGAAGTATTTAGAAACAGAGATGAGCTCAGTTTAAATTGGAAGGGGAACCTGCCATAGGAGGCATTGGAAATGGAAACACCATAAGTGAGGAGAAAGCTGGATGGAGAGGAAATCTGTGGTGTCCCTTTTGTAGATACGGTGGTAGCTGCACTGTGATCCATCCCCCATGTGGGAGACCACCAAAATGAGGGACTGATAGGAGAGAAAACCCCCTTGCTTTGTTCAGAGCTATTTCAGCTGTGCCCACATAGTTCTGCACTGCGGAGATGCATCCGAACAGGAAAACAGACTTGCTGAACCCGTGTCAAGATTGGGTTGAGATAAGCAGGAGATGGTCATCTGTGGTGGAAGCACCAGGACCAGAAGGACAAAGAAAATATTGGAGAGATCTAGCCAGAAAGCTCAGTGCTAATGAAGACACATGCACTTTCTGGTGAGCAATTGGGGGTCAGCTCTATAGGACAAAGTAAAGCAGAATTTGAGCCTAAAAGCAGCTACTGGAAAAGTCCCATTTGTCTGCGATGAGGTTTTTGTGCTATACTTGCTGGGTCACATACACAGCTATAACAAGTTTTATCTTGATTCTGTATCCGTGTGAGTTGGCTTGTTTCTGCCTTATAATCAATAACAAAGCATTTCAAGATATTAAAACTAAACCCAAGTATTTATCTGTCGTACAAGAAGTGTTGAGCTTTAGTCTTTTGCATCTGAGATTTTTGAACATATTGGAATTGCTACTGCATTGGGTTTTTACTTTTTTTTTTTTGAATTTAACAACAGAAAATAGCAAAGCTGTTAGCAGTTGCTAACAGATTTCACTTAGTGCCTCATCTGTTGCTCAGCTGCTATTTACTTGTAGTTCCTGGTCTTTTTTTACACATACAAAAAAAGAGAATGATTGCTTTCCTGCTAAGCTTTTCCTGGATTGAAGCTTTATTTAGGTGACTGTGATTCAGAGAGACCATCAAGAAATCATGCTTTTCTTTTTGTAATAATTCTTTTTAGAAATGTCCTTTTGTTTTACCCAGTGTTAACTGGAACTCTTGGCTGCAGCATTTTAATGACTGTGGCACTTGGAGCAGAGTAGGTTAATATACTGGAGATTTGAAATGCAGATGACACTGGTTATTAGTGATCAGACTTAATTAAAGTGCTGTTTTACTGTGGTGCAGAGTGCATCGTGTTTGTGATTTCTTGTTTGGTTGGTTCTGCTGCTTATATTGCCCGAGTGTCCAAGGAACCTGACCCTGTTAACTGGTTGTGTGTAACATCAGCTAAGCAAGCATTGTATTTTACTTTTTGATGTTTTCTGGCAGATTGGACCGTCAGAGCTCACTAAGTAGCTCACCACTAGACAACAGACAGCAAAGGAAATTGGTATTGTATCAGGAGCACAGCTACATTAAATACTGTGACTAAGCATATGCTGCAGTCTCGGGGAAAAAAACAGTCTTGCGTCTATGCTGAAACTCTTTCAGAACAGAAATAACACTCAGTTCCATGCAGATATGTAACAATGTCAAGATTATGCAATACCGTGTTGAATTCTTGGTTCATCCCTTTTCTTGTGTTGAGCTGACCGATTCTTTTAGGGCACGGTGACGCTTGAGAAAACACCCGGACCTTGGATCAGCTTCCCTGTAATTCTTTTTGAAGGCGTTTTGTATTTTCATGGGCACCGCTATAGTGAAACAGCGTATTTGTGCCTTTGAAGAAAGATAGTGTGTAGTACCATTGGTTTTGACCTGTCAAAAGCCTCATGAGGTGGCTCTGTAGGCTGTTGGGAAGGGTTCATCTCCACCCCTTGGATGTGTTAGAAATCACTGCTGCTGAGCACTCATGCAGAATGCATTATCACTTAGCACTGGGAATGCAAAGCTGATACAACCAAGAGGTTAATATTAAAAAAAATATGTATATATATTCCTCAGTTCACTAGGTGATGAACTATACATTTTAAATTTGTGACCTATAGTTATTTAATCGCCATGCTTAGAAACACTATCAAAATATTCTTTCCTAACAAAGGTAGGCTCTGTGTTGGTTTCTAAATTAAGTTGGAAAAAGACTGAACCTTTAAATCACCAGAGAAATGTGACCTCTGCTGTGCATCGCCGCTCTGTATCCTAATCCCATAGCAGTTGTTACAGTCCTGGTGTATAATCACCTTAAGCCTCTGGCTCTCTCACTGCCTTTTCCAAATAGTGATTGTAAAAATTGTGGGCAGTCCTTTCAGCTTTATGGGATGTAGGTAAGTTAGCTAATGGACTGCAGCCCTGCCAATGGCATTTTAATAGGTGGCTCCCCCAGGCAGAGACCAGGAGGCTGAAGTCATCATTTTTTTGGTGGTATAAAAATGTAAGAGCAAGTATGTAATTGATGAGTCAGAGTAAAGAGTTTGGCTGCCGTGGAGCGCAGCGGGAGAACATCCCCTCATTCAGTCTTTATTTCTAGGCTGGATTCAGGAAAGAAAAAAACAATCGACCTTCCTCATATGACGCAGCTCTTGACAACTTGTTTTCACTCACTCACTAGCATATATTTTCAAAATTATTTTAGGTGAGAAAATGTGTATTCTTCACAAATACTGTACATGAACCATGACTTGCACTTTTGTGCATGTGTACGTGTAACTGCAAGCCCAGGGAGCAGGAATATCTACGTGCGTACTGGTTACATTTGCTTTTTCCTCTTCAGAAAGAGTGCACTTTCCCCACATAAGAGTTCATCCTAAATTATTTACCTTCCATTTCACAATATGAGCCATGAATATTTTATTTTTTTGTCCCTTTAATTTGCCAATTTTCCTTTGAGCTAAGTGCCTTAGTGATTTTAATTTTTCATTCTAGTTGGAAGACAGAAATGACCCTTTTTTCATTATTACTATTATAGGCCTTGCGCTCAGAATGATACTTTTTACAAGCAGCAGTGTTGAGCCTGTAATGGTATTGCAGAGCAGCTACCATAATATACAGCTATTGACTTCCATTAAGTATGGCACTGTGATAGTTTATGGAGGGATTTTTTTCCTGCTCTGTGTTGCCCTGAGAAGTTGAGCATTGCAGAAGAAAAGTTAGCAATATAATGAAGAAAGAGCAAATAATAAAGATGTGATTTGCTGGAGAGAGGCAGTGGATATAACGTTTTACTACATTTCTATGTATGTACATCTGGTGCTGGAAATCAGTGTGGACATGGATAGATTTAAGCAAAAATAAGGAGAGACAAAAAAATCACACCAAAACCCAAGACGAGATTAAATTATCATTTCATTAGGCTAAAGTTATTTTAGGATTCTTGTCCTCAATAGCAAAATGATCTGAGATGGGTCATGTCTTTTTTCTTGACAAACACCTCAATTTACGTGTATCGCTTTTTCTTTTCATCCTCCGTATTGATTCCTCCTTGGCTGCGTTTGTGGACTGAAACAGAAAAAAAGGTTTTGTACTAAAAATGATCATGTGGACTGCCTACTAAAGGCTTATTTGTTTAATTAAGCATCTGTTCTCCTCTTAATATGCATGCATAAATCTCATTAACGTTCGATGTATGCAAGTGCAGTGAAGAAGAATAGACCCCTCACTCTCATTACTGAACTTGGATAACAAGATTCATATTTACTTAACAGATCAGAGCAGAAAGTTCCCTCTGACTATTTAAAAGGACTGGAAATTACAAACTGTTTGCGAGGAGCGTGCTTTTTGTGAAACAGTTGCATGTTCATTTCAAGTTGAAATATTATTATTCAAGCCATTACTAAGCAAAAAAATAAAAGAAAAAGTCAGCTAAGTGTCTGTCTCCTCTCTCCCAAGAAACACCTTCTGCAAAAAGAGTGTGTTCTTAATGAATACTGAACGCTATGGCAGCGTGTTTATCCTTCATTAGCTGTTACTTGTTCTAAAATCCATCTCTCATCTGATGCTAAAACTTGAATTCCAAGTTTTCCATATAAGTCACGGTACATTGAGCGTTCCTATATGTAGCATGGATGCATTGTGGTCAAAGATCGTTGAGCATTTGAAGCCATGCTTGAAGTATTTGAATTAAAGCTTCCTGAGCTGCGTTTTGTCCGATATATATGTAATTTGTGCAGGAATATAGGATGGACTGTGAGTTCTACTGTGAGGCAAAAAAGAAGGAAGCAGCCGTTTTGCTGATTTTCTGTTTCAGCAGTTCTTGTAACATGAGCTTGGTAAATGGGAGGGAGGGTGGGGCTGGGAGGAGAGACAACAATTAACAGAGAAATTATACAGAAGGGGCTCCTGACAGATTCTTTAACTACAAAGTGCTGGCAGGTGCCAGTTTAATAGGTATTGCCATTAACAGCCATCTGTAGAGAAAGTGAAATGTGCTCATCTCACTGAATTATGATTTATGCCAGACAAAGCAGTCAAACCAAAGTAATATTTATATTATAACGCGGAGTCATTGATTAAATGCACATGGCATCTCAAATCTAGTTGACATTTTAAGTTGAAATGATTGCAGACATGTAGCCATTTATTTAACTATTACTTTAAAAAATGTGTCTCTACTTGTTATTAATAGAAGAAAGTCAGACCTGACCGATATTTCAATAGGCTGACCTTTTGTTTTGCTGACATATAAAAGGAAATAAGCTCCTTTTGGGGTAGTCACAATTTCAGAGCATATGAAGTATGGTAGCTTCAGAAAAAACTGACCCCTTTGAACCGCTCTGTGTCTTTCTTCCCTCCTCCACATGGGATTTTTGAAAGAAAATGGACAAGAGGTGGTTCAGGAGACAGGACAATAGTCTGAGAGGGGCTTTGTTTCCAGTGCCTGCTCTGCTACTGATTTCTTGGGTGACCTTGGTTAACTCACTTAGCTCTGAGCCACACTTGTGCAAAGGTTCTCTTCAGTGCTTATAAAAAATAAAAATAACATCATTTTCCTGCTTCGTTTGATCCTTGTTCAGACAAATCTGTTAAAAAGTAAATATATTTAAAAACTAGTCTGGCTACCACTATATAAGTATAGCAGGCAAATAGTTTTATTTTTAAGAAAAGGAAATCCCTCTGTTCTTTTTGTAACCTTGTGTAATTAGTGCTTACCTTCCCAGCCATTTTTGGTCTGTTCTCTCTTTGGAAAAACCAATAAAGCCAGCCTAACCAAGTTTGCTTGCAAGCTCAACCTTCTGCTGTTGCACTGTTACTGGGAACCGTTTGACAGGATACTGGGTTGCTCATCCTTACCCTTTCTTGTCACTGCTCATGCATGGGGTGCCGAGCTGGGATTTCCTCCTCCTCTCCACACCACCTCCTCACTATAGATACTCCTACCTTTAGAAATGAGGTTTGGAAAATAATGCCTCAGAATTACAGTCAACCTTCTGTCTTTTACCCTGATTTTATGCCTTCTTGCTAGAAAAAATCAATTTGTCATTTCAAATTTAGCATGGGCAAACTCATTTTTCCTCTGCAAATTGTTCCTATTTATCCTTTACTCTGTCATCGTGAAAACTAGAGCATCTTCCTTCTTTCACAAAATCCTACATGGGATGTCGTCTTTCAGCGAACCTTAAACCCACTCAGTGGGGCAGTGTCTAAAATGTGCTCTCCTACACAACACACCGAAGACCTGACCACACAAGAGAAGCTTCTCCCTTTCTGCTTGGACTCCTGTTGCTCCCAGCTTACGTCCGTCTGTCCTGTGGATCACATTGGATGTTCTGACTGCCCTTTCTGCCCCTGTCAGCCCAGCATCAACTCTGTCTCCTTCCCAGTTTGCTCTGTGGGAACAGACTGGTGTGGTAATACACCCATGAACATGAATCTGTTAGGATGTGAATGCAAAGGTGCAGGTTTGACCCAGCAGTTCCTGCTCACTCAGCTGTTAACTCCAGTTAATTCCATCTTCTTATCACCTCCAACCATCCCATCCTCTGATGATGCTTGTTTGCCACTGGGTTTCTGCTGTTGTTCCTTTCTCCTCCTCTCTCTACCCTGCTCTGCACTCCAGGCTGTCCCTTGTCCCAGCTGTCACCCAGTTTAGGCAGAGCCTTGGCTGATAAGCCTGGTAGAGTTCCTTAGTTTGGGCTCTGCCCTGTGTGTGTGTTGCTTCCACCCCACACCTTGTCACGAGGAGCAACTGCTCTGATTTCTCAGTGGTTGTGATGATGCATGACATTTATCACAGAAGTTAATAATGCTATTGAGTGCTCCCCCCCCAGAAATATTTACATTCAAAGAAACTTTCCCTGCTTGTTTCCTTCATGCGGTGGGAATGACATCTGTAGGATCTTGGTTTAAACCTCCGGCATATGAGAGTTTCATCTTGCTCTTTAGAAGTATTTGAGTAATTCGTGGTGGTGAAGATGAAGATGTCTTCTCTCTTTTCCCTTTCTGTTCCTGCAGCTTCCCACTTCTGTCCTATTTCTTTTTTTTATTGTTGAGGAGAAACAATAGAGTGAATAAAAAGGAACCCAGGCAAATATAAAATGTAAGCCAAATGTTGACATGAAAAAAAAACCTATCATCCTCCATGTGTGTGTGTGTATATATTATATAAACTCTGAGATATGTGTTGCCACTAGTTTAGGAAGTAAAAAAAAATGTTCACGTCTTAAAGGTTGACTCACAAAGTGAAAAACTGTCTCTGTGTGTCTATGTAGTACAAAATACACAGGCCACTGCTATAGTTCTTCAGCGTTTATCTTCAGTATTAGGTTTGAAATAATGAACTATACACCTGTGCCGTTCATTGTCCTTTATTTGAAAATACTGAATACCTGGCCACATACTAACACCAGATTATCAGGTTGTTTGGTAATCATGTGTAAGCAGGCTTGTAAAGCCATGTTCTGGTGACAGAAGGCCAGCTCTGCTGTCTGCTGTTTTCTTTCTAGCTGAAGAGCCTTAGTGAGCTGTGAGTCAGGCACTCTCTGTTCTGCCTTTTGTCATCTTTTTGTTTAGCTTTTTATCAGAGAATCATTTAGGTTGGAAAAGACCTTTAAGATCATCCAGTTCAACCAGTAACCTAGGACTACCAGGTCCACCACTAAGCCATGTCTGTAAGTGCCACATTTACACATCTTCTAAACCCCTCCAGGGATGGTGACTCCACCACTTCCCAGGGCAGCCTGTTCCAGTGCCCGACAGCCCTTTCCATGAATATTTTTTTCCTGATATCCAATCTAAACCTCCCCTGCTGCAACTTGGGGCCATTTCATTTTGTTCTATCACTTGTGACCTGGGAGAAGAGACCAACCCCCTCCATGCTCCAAGCTCCTTTCAGGTAGTTGTAGACAGTGATGAGGTCTCCCATCAGCTCCTGTTCTCCGGGATAAACAGCCCCAGCTCCCTCAACCACTCTTCATCACATTTGTGCTCCAGACCCTTCACCAGCCTCATCACCCTTCTTTGGACAAGCTCCAGCACTCTAATGTGGAAATCTGTATTACAGTAGCCTATTATAACAGACATCCTAACGTTCTGGCTTTAATTAAAATTAGATTGAGGAAATAAACAATTCAAAGAAGTTAGCTCTCTCTCTTTTTTTTTTTCTTCAAATATGCTTCCCATATCCTCTTCTGCATTCGGAGTGCTTGTTTCCCTTCACAAGCTCTTGGATTGTTCAGCCTCCCTAACAGCCAGTGAGGAAGGACTGTCGAAGAAGATCGCTTTCATTCATTTAGTTGTCTCAGCACTGCAAGTTTTTAAATGACTGATTTCTGCCTGTTGAATTTGGTGCAGTCTGCACTGTAAAATATATTTGTCAATATAAAAGCTTTCTCAAAATGTGAAGATTTCACAAAACCACAAATGCACCACTCAAGACAAAACTTGCACTATACAGCTGCACATCGTTTTCACTATGACTAGAATATACCAACAGTGACTTGATCTGTATTACTCAAAAAGAAATCAGTATTTTTCCTTTAAAAATGCAGATTATTATGGGTGTAAGTGCTGCGGTAGGTTAACGTACCTCTTAATCTCTGAAGACCTGCGCCTCATCTTTTTCTTAATGAATTCCTGTTTAGGCTGTTTCAGCTTGGTTGTCATTTGCTGCTTCCCAAGGAATCTTGAGGAAGATGTGTAGAGAAATTTCTGGGTATAGATCTGCTTTGAATTCTCTCTGCCCATAGCGGTAGCATTAGCTGCTTTGTTCCTAACTGTGAGTAGTTTGCTAATTGTGGTAATCTCAAAGTGGAAGTAGTATTTCTGTATCTGGAATATGAATGCTGACAGTCTTCTGTAAGACCACACTGAGACCTGTAAATCCTCAGGTGCTGGTCCCCTGGAAACTGTAGAGTTTGTTGATTTGCCTGTGAAGTTTGTTGCACCCAGTGAGTGGCGATAACTGATTTGGCGTGCGAGGTTGCTAATTCTGAGTGGATAACCGGCTTTAGTCCCCAGCGCTGTAATAAAGCGAATTCGGTTTTATTGCATCTCCTGCATGCAAATTACTGTTAAAAATCTGTGTTGTAGAGATGTTTCAGTCTTTTACAAAGACTTAGATGTTTCTGTATGCTTGGAGGGGAGGAAGGAAGCGACACTCATGCAAAATATATGCTCTAGTGGTCTAATTAGAAGCACACCAAGTTATAAAAAGTCTAAAGTATGCTAACAAATATATTCCAATAGCAGCATATTTATTTAGGTCTTCCTTAACATTTATTCTGGCTTAAATACCAGCTTCCTCTGTCTTGTGGGGGTATTCAAATTGGAGAGAATGAGTTTAATCTTTTTTGGGTTTAGGCTAGAGTTTAAAGAAATTGAAAGATGATGTTCCTGTCATCGTGGGAAGAAAGATCACTACTGGCCCTAGTCCTGCTGCAGAAAACTTACATTATACCCTAAACTGCTGTCCATGCACTTGTATGTAATTGAAAGTGGAGCACAGACAAGATGATCTTTCACTGGCGAAGATTAAAAAAAAAAGAAAAGAAGAAAGAAAAGTAAAGTAGCCAACAATCCTAGAGTGAGGATTGAGGTTCAGAATAACTAAATAGTTGAGTCTTACCTCTGCAGTTTAATAACTTCTTGGGGCCCCGATCCAGCAGAGCAAAGCAATAAACTACAGCTGTATTATATAATCTTCTGTCTTCTTTGCTCTAGATCTTTATTAAAATAACACATTGACACCACAGTAAAAGGCTATAGTGGAGCTAAAATGAAAATATGTAAGTAACTCCTTTGAGAAGTGTGTTGACTGTGCGTCTAGATTGCATGTATATAATTCACACATGGAAACTTAAATTTTTCTACCTTTTTATTTTAAGATGTTACCTGTATTCTTGTATATTTATGGAACTGGTGGATTAGCACATATATGTTTTAAAGTATTGTGTAAGTAATTTCAACCATATCAAGTAAGGGCTGGGTATCTGACATGCTCTGTAATGAGAAAAGCAAGAGGTTATGCGAGGAGGTGGTGGATTTACGTGTTTGAATACTATAAATACTCTAGGAGAAGGGAACAAGGAGGTCCTTAAGGGCTGCATAAACTAAAAGGAGCTGTTTTACAGTAGAATAATCTCATCACATCACTTATATCTCACTCATCTACTCAAGGACACAGCGGAACTCAAGTATGTTGAAACAGCCCACATCTGGAGAAAAGCATGTTGAACAGGGTATTGTGCTAGTGGCTTCATGGGACACCAAAAGCGTTTGTTGATCTTGGCTGTCAGTTTATTGTCTTTCTCAGTCTTTGTTTATTTTGTGTACATCAGCCATTCACCGAGTACCTTGGGACACAAATCGCCTATAATAGATCAAATTTACCGGTCGAAGGTTAAGATGCTCTCAGGAGGCTGCTTGCCTGTGATAGCATTGGTTTTTGTTGGCTTCGATACCGTATTTATTGCAGTAATATTGTAATGTCTTCACACAAGCATTAAAGCTCGATAGAAAGTTCTAGTGTAGCTGTTCCAGGCAGATGAGAGCTTGGTGAATTTGGGCTGTCGTTAACTCAAGCAGATTGCTTTGCGAGGAATCTTACGTGTTGGCTTTAGAAAAATGCCGGTCAGATTGAAACTGGGACCGCTCACTTCTGTAGAGAGAAATCCTTGTCTAGGGGGTTAATGTTTTATGTTGTCCAGCGGTGTTTAGACCAGCTCCATCCTTTCCTTTCCACAAAGCTGAATGGAAAATTAATGTTGAACATCTAGGTTTCTGTTTAATAACCACCAAGGAAGGCAGGTACAAACCCAAAACAAGCTTACCAATATGGAGGTTGATACAGAAATCTGGAATTTAATTCAGGGGAGATTTCATATACAGAGGGGATCAGAGGAGGAGGAAAAATACAGAATTAAATTGGTTGCGTAAAATGTCATGCTAATTTATCAGGTAAAAGAAGACTGTAAATGAAGCAGTGAAATCATCAGATGTTCACTCTGATTGTAAATATTGACTTAAAATGAGCATTAAAAAGCAATACAAAAAACCAAACTTTCTCAAGGACCCAGTTTCAAAGACTGACCAAACAGCAGAGAGGGTGACCAAAATAAAACATTAGGGAAGAGGGGAAAAAAAACAACCTAGAAAGCAACTTAAATTGATATAGTGTCTGCATGCAGATAATTGAAGCCATGAGATTTAATTAAAATCACCAAGTGGATGTTGCTATTGAGAATGAGACAGTGAGGCTTGAATGGAATTTCTCAGAATGCAAACAGGACATTTTAGGAGTAAGATAAGAAAAAGAACAATTTTACTATCAACTGTAGAGAAAGGTGTTCACTGAAGAACATCTCCAACTGTGGGCGTTTTCCAGGACCCCTGGCTACCAAATGTCAAGGGTAACCCAATGGTCTATAAAAGCATCTTGTGATCAATTGTGTTAAATGGCACAGATGATTTGCATTGAATCAACACAGATAACAGTCCCTTTGGCTGAGCAGAGAAGGATTGTTACAGACCTTTAATACAGCAGTTTTGCCTCAGTATCTGCCCACTTCAGAACTTGGACTTGTAATAATTGTGTTGGTCTTTTGAAAAAATGAAACTGTATTAAAGTCAACATACTGCAGCAGTTCTGAAACACAGAACAATGAACGCTGAGATAGTACTGGAACAAGCAGGTTTTATAACGTGTTTCTTTTGAAGCACAGCTAACGTTTGTGCATTTAAATGACAACAGAGAAATTCCAGAAGCTCAGGCTAAATTTGCGTGACCAGCAATGAGGTTGAGGATAAAAATTTTTATTGTTTCTTGGTAAAAGTGGAAGGAATAGGGATCAGCTGTACAAGTGATCAGACCTAATTGCAGAAAATGAAATAGAAATACCACCTGAGGCAGAGCAGAGTGATCAGAAGGAAGGATTTGGGGAACCTTAAATAGCCAACAGTTATTTCAAAATAGCAGAGATCATCCTGGAGCCTGTCAGTCTTCCTGACCTAAAAAACATCAGATACTTCAAAGACATATGGATTGGTCTTAAACCACAGAAATCCAAGTGTGTAGTGACTTTGTGGGAAAATTTTCCAGGCCTGAGTCAAAGCTTGCTGAGCTTCATGGGCGTTTTGTACCGGATGGGCCCTACAGGGCATTCCTGGGTACGTGCAGCTGTGAGATTCAAGTGAGTTGGCATCAAGGGGCGACTGGGCTTCTTTCCCTTGGGTTCTAAGGGTGTAGGAGAAGTAACTCTAGTTCCAGCTCTGTGTAGACTTCAGAGTGATACATTTTCTTTCAGATTTGCTAAGGAGATCCAAGTTTGAACCTGAGAGCTTGTAAGATCTACTTCTTCCCTCAACAGTGGACCTAAAAATGGTATATTGAGGTTCTGTGCTTCTTCCAGTAAAGCAGTATCAGATTTAGATTTCTATTTTTTCAGAAATATCTTTTAACTGATAAACCTGAAAACTGCAGTCTAAACTTAAAAATATTTCTGCCACTCGTTTAATCTCACTGGTATACAAAGATTTCTGAGACCAAATTCGTGCTTTAGCTGCATCTTTACAGTCCTGTTCCTTTGACTTGTGTTTGGCAGGACGTTGTGATTTAAGCCCAGCTCACAGTCAAGGTTGCAGTAGCCGCTCACATATTCCCCTCCATCTCCCAAGTAGGATGGGGAGACAACCGAAAAAGGAGAAACTCATGGGCTGAGACAAAAACAGTAATCGCATATATATATATATATTTATGTAACAATAAAATAAATGATGCTCAGTGCAATCCCTCGTGAAAATCTGGTTGCGCTGAACAGCCATTCCCAGAAAGGAGAGCACCCTCTTCCCAAACAGCTGATCCCAGCAAGGGAGCAAAGATGGACAAGGCAGAAAAACCCAAAGCTATCTGCCAAATGGCAGAATAGCAAAGGGCTGAGCTCCAAATGGAGTGAAACAGAACCGAGCTCAAGAGCAGAACTGAACTGGAACTGACCTAAAGAGACAGAAAAGCCAAACTAAGTAGCTGGAAGTGCCGACGCCAGATTTATACTGAGCATGACACTATTGGTAAGGAGTAGTTCATTGACCAACCCAGACGTTGGTCTTGGTGCTGTCCTGTTCTTCTCCTCCCAGCTGCTAATTTGCACCTGCAGCTGGAGAGTTGAAAAAGTCCTTCATCTCCTTGGCAACAGCCAAGGTATCAGCGAGTTCCTCTGCTCTGTTTATACCAGCTTCCAAACCACAGTCTAGCTACTGAGAAGAAAATAACTCTATCTCTGGGAAGAACCGGTGTTATCACATTATTCATATACTAAATCCAAAACAAAGGACCCTGCTACCTACAGAGAAGGAAAGTTTCTAACTGCATGAAGAAAAATTAACTTGATTTCGGTCAAACCAGCACACAGGAATAATTCCAGGTGGAATTTAGCCTTGTTGTTACTAAAGCAGAATGAAATTCAGGTTTTTGTCTGTTAGCTTTGTTGGCTATTCAGAGCTAAAAGGAGTCAAAAGTTGGAGAAACTCGTTTTACTTCCTTAATAACATATTGCTGAATCCCCAGAGGAGGCAGGTCGGTGAAGTGTTGTTTCTTCCATGTAGCGCTCAGTGATGGGTAGGAAACAGACTTTTTGTCCCAGAGAATTTTTAGCATTTCCTACAGTATCCTGCGTGGGTTGAGACAGCAGTTCCAAACCTCAAATATTACTCATGGGATAATTCTGAAAAAGAAGAAGGTTGAGTCACTTCAAAATACTTATTTTTATTCTTGCTTTTCATTTTTAGAGCCTTTTAATAAGGATGGACATTAATCTGAAGAGTCACTTTGTTTAAAATGTCTAATAGCTTATTGTGAAAATACAAGAAAACGTGACAACTTAAAAAATCGATTTGTGGTATTACTGAAAACCAAAACAAAAATTGCTTAGTGAATAAAAAACTGATAACATCTACAGTCCGCTTGCTTAATAAATGTACCATCCTAGAAAAATGATCTCTTGTAATACTTTAGGAAAAGGACCATAGTGATTACTGAATTCAGGGTTTAATCTCCTGAAAAAGTGTACATGGTGCAACTGAAAAATGTATCATCTTTTGTGTAGTTACTGCTGCCATTAATTGTAAAAATCTGACCTGCAACGTGCATATAACATGGAGCAGAGCTAGAAAGCACCTTTAAGTGAAATCAACTCATGATCCAGAAGAGTATGGAGCAGTAATAATAAACCTCTGCTAAGCACCGAGTCCTGGCTGCGAGGCGCAGATGGTGACGGCCGGTCAGGTCCCTGCTGAGCATCGGAGGATCTGGAAGGATTTTGTGTGGCACCAAACGTGTTCCAAGGAACGTAAAACCAAATATCATGGGCTGATAGACAGACTCATAAGAAAGCTACTCAGCAGATTTCAGCCGAAAGGTTAGAGGATGAAAATGAGCAATAAAGAATAATGGCAACTCTCCAGGAGTGGAGAGGGAATAGTAAGCATGAAAATCAAGGCATATCGTTGCCCTACTTTGTGCCTCTTATTTTGCTAGAAGTGGAGCTGACAGTGTGTTTCCTTCCTTTAAAGAGAAGAGTACTAATGGAAGAGCTTTCCCAGGAGATCACCCTTGCCCCGTCCTCTTGAGTGAGGGACAGCACAAGAGATGCAGCCAACCTCCAGCCCTTCCCAGCCACTGTGCAGAAGTCTACCGTGTAATGTGAATGAATGAATAAAAGAAATACAGTTAAGAGATACAATAATCACTTCTCATTCCCCTCCTTTAAGCCCTGTAGTGAAGCTTTCCAGATTTCCCCTGGCCGTGCCAGCCAAGAATGTGTTTTATCCACAGCCTGCCCCACAAAGTCCTGATGCAGAACTGCCTTCGTCTTAACCGGTTCTGATTTATGTCCACATACAGATGCCCTTCTCAGCTTGTTTCCAAAATGAAAGTTGGCATTATGCTTGTTGTTGTTCAACTATACATAAGGTGAAACAGACTTGCGGAAATAATTTACAGAAGATTTACTGTGACTATTGACATTTTCTGACAATCTGATTTTTCTCATAGACCTGCCCCTCTCCTCCCACCTCTCTCCACCTCCCAATTCCTACCCTGTAAACAGCAGAAAGGTATTTGGGAAAGTGAAAAGGTTATGAATCAAACTTTTGAGGTATTTTTTAATTGACCCTGAGTAGACATTTAGATGGAGCTGATAGAAAGGTTGCAGATGTTCTATATTAAAAAGTCTCTTTATATTATGTGATGCTGTGCCCTGCATCTAATGACTGAATAGTCTCCTGTGGAAACATTTACCCGTAGTACATAAGGAGCAGTTTCAGTTATGTACATATTTCATCTGTCGCTGAATTAACCTGAAAAGTCTATGGGTAACCAGATCCCTTGGATGGAAGGGCTGTCTTGGTGCTTGTTTGATAAAGAACTTTTTTTCTTTTTAGTACTGAAAATTAACAGGTTTGTTCGAAAATGGGGCCACTGATATTTCACTTGGAACTGTAGGCTGCAGAGGCTTAAAAGCCCAGCATGTAATGCAGAGAGTGTTCCGGTTACATTTTTTGTAGTTTGCACCATTCAGAATATAGACTGGTTTGGGGCAGGGGTGTTCCTGGGGTTTTTTCTGTGTGTTTTGTTGTTGTTTAAATCCTGGTTAAGAACAGCATTGAGCAAAATCAACTATTGACTTTTGCTGTTTCCTTAACAATGGGTAATGCTGTCAGATGAAACAGCAAGAAATTCCGGAGAGTCCTGTTAAATAATTCTGCTATTTTCAGCATTTGGAGTAAACCAGTATGAGCTGGTGTTGACTTTCAGGCCAGAGAAGTGCAAACTTTAAATCTAATTCAATCTGAGGGCTTCGTTACAAGCTGGCCCTTACAATATAGCTGGGAATGAATAACAGTTTAACTCACATGATATGAAAACACGATCATTTCCCTTTAAAAAAAACCCTTCATTTTTAATGTTGTAATCTTTTAATAATGAGTGGCTGAATTATCTCTGTAATTCATTACCCTCTCAGCTGTTAGACGAATGGGATGTGTTATGGTTTGTCATTATTCTCCATGGTGTGAAGGAGAACAGACTGGGGATTTAAATCGCCTTCCACTGCATGGGCTGGAGACACGCTGGTGGCTTGCTGTGAGATTGCATTTAGGTCAGGATCTCTGGTGCTTCGGAGTGTAATGCATTCGGTAGCCATGATGAACAATAGCTTCTCATGGCTTATATAGATGTACAAGAAGTAAAATGGAAGAGAAGGAGCAGAGAATGAAAGTAGAATGTCGCTTTCTTTTGTAAGTGGCTAGTTGAGTACAGAGGAAAAAGTAAAAAATGTGTTGGGAGAGAAATATAATACTTGAAATATTATATGGACATCTCTACATGAGTGCGTGCATAGATATATAATGTGAAATACAGTATAATCTTAACAATGTTATGTACATACTTATGACTGCAATGGCTCATTACCCCTTGCATCAAGGATGCTCAAGTGTTTATTATGCTATTTACCAAATTATAGCTATTTCCTGAACAGCCGGCCTCCGCTGAATATGCTTGTATTCTGTCCATCTTTAATAATGAAGCCTGCACTTTGGGGCAGAAACATAGTCTGGCAATGATCAGCAGGAAATAAGAGAGAAATTGGTAATCTCTTTAGCTTTACTGCTTTATGTTGTTTATTTGCTTCTCCCAAGTATTCATTTAGGGAACTTGGGCAGCAGAGGTCAGGCCGCCGAATTTCTTAGTGGATGTTAGGAAGTGGGTTGATCCTGCTTGTGTGCTCAGTCACAAGTTATTTTACACAGGAAAGATTGTTGGGCCCCTTTTGGTAAATAAGGCGTGAGTAGCTGCTGGGATTTTAGAGCTCATTTAAAAAGTCGCTGCAGTCGTTGCATCTCTCCATGCTATTAACATTTAAAAAATAATAAGAATTGTCTGGGTTTCTAAAAATATCTTAGAATAATTCTCAGAAACTTAAAGTATTTTTAAAAATCTGTTTCCTTTTTACCATTTGTAGCAGCATATTCTTTACCTTTTTCCAAATGCACTAGTCACTTGCACAGATCCTCCTGCTTTGTAGCATTGCTCCAAAGTTTAACTTGCTCAGTAAAGCAGTGCTTAATCATAAATCTGATTTTATTTTAATAAATACCCTCAGTAAGGTTTAGGAAGACTGTTTGGAACATAAATGCTGGCATATAATCCCTTCAATTATTGAAAAAAATAGTCTAAGCAGTCCCTAGGTTGGCTTTGTAGCTCAAAATGCCTTAATGTGACAGGAATGCACTATAATCTATGAAAGGGACGTCTTCATTTATCACAGAGCTCATTACTTTTGAGTTATATTTTGTGCTCTGGGTAGCCGGTTTTAATTCTTCACAGATAACATAGAGAGAAGTCTTGCCCGTGATATGTTTTAGAAAATGGAGTGTATTGTTTTCTTTTCAAGGAACAGAGTGGCTTTTCTTAGTATGGAGGTCAATGCAGCACCATGTAAGTGTTTGGAACATGTTTGTAATTCTGTAAAACCGATGTTCTTGAGATCTTAACAGTCAGCTATGGAAGCTGGGCATTTCTTTGTGGGTAAAATGCAGCTGGATCCTCTTCAACTTTTGCATTTCCCCCTGCACCAAGGTCAGTACTTTATATTCATTTCTCATGTACTGAAGAGTACTAGTCTGGATTAGTTTACTAAATACTGGAGTTTGAGTTAAAAGTACACCCGAGACAGACCTTTGTTCAACGTTATTCGATGTGTTTGGACTTTGAAGAACCTCCAAGTCTATTTGGGATTTGGTGTGATGAAGAGTTGAATTCTGTTTTAAGGTACTTGAATCTACCCAAGACTCGCTGCCAATTTCTGTTGCTAGCAGAGCTGTTCTCCAGCTCTGACTCTGTGCATCTGTATTTGATAAGGCTGGCAAATGTCTTTGATTAGGGTGTTTTTTTGGAGTGGCTATTCAGAGGCAACCAGCCTTCTTCTGTACTCTGCTACGTCTCATCAAGAAAGGTTTTTCACATTAGTGAAGCACTTCATTACATCGGAGCAGCACAGATACTTTGGGTTTTAGACTTATTTGGACTGTAAAAGTGAAACGTAATAAACGTTACCATCTGCTGTTCTCACCCCCTTTCCCTCCCCTCCACCGTTTCATCCTTATTGTCTGATTCAAAACCGTGTCAGGGTACTTAGGGCACGCAGTAGCTTCAAGGCATGAAGCAGGACATCGGCTTTCCCAGACGAGATTCCGCACTCGTTCTGTGAATTAAGGGTTTCTACAAAGGTTAGCCCCAGCTATAGAAGCACCTTTTTCTCCCCCTGAAAAGTAAACTGGGCACATCTTTCACATCCGAGCACTGGAAATTTCTGCCTTCATAGAGGAAAATGTGTCGCTGTGGTGTATGTCATCTGACCTAACTATCCTAGAGATTTTTGTTCCATTTATCTCCTGCACGCTTTATATAATGAAGGAAGGTCTCCCTGGGCATGATCAACCACAGAGAGTGAGTGAAACATAATGGTTTCAATCAAGGTTTCTGCTAACCCAGGTTAGCTGTTACTCTTCAGTCAAAGGTGCTCGCTTTCACCTTGGAAACCAGTAATAATTATTCTGTTCACAGACACTTTGTAGATTTTCACTGGCCACTGGTCACAACCTTGTCCTTAAATTTGTAAGATGCTTTTTTAAGTTTTGAATCCTAATGTTTTATCCTTTTCAGAAAAATAACCTCCCTGTGACCTGATTTCTGAAGTTCCGTGATATCTCTGGCGTGAATATCTCGATAGGAAATGCTGCAAATTTATTTGTATCAGCCAAAGTGTATTCCAAGCATTCCTGTGACAGAATTCCAGCAAACTTGGGTTACTGCTTTTCCTGTAGAAATGTGTCCGTGTCCCTTCCCAGCAAGTCCGGCAAAGAGACACAGTAGAGGCCTTTTTAATTTGATGTTGGATTGATGTCAGACAGGGGCTTTCACTACAAGGTGTTCAGACTCTTACAAAACTTAAGTCAGAATCTTTCCTTCTAGTTCTACAGGGAGCTGCACACCCCTTTGTCTTCATAGAAGCTGTCAAAGCAAACAGCAGCCGCACCCTGAAAACCCTCATTAAAGTACATGTGTAAAAAGAAAGGTAAAACACATGTGTAAAAAGCTGTAACAAGGCTTTCCTTGGCACTGCATGATGCTATGGATTGTCTTTGCCTGCTAAACATTATTGCAGGCATTTTTGATTTTTCATGTCCTGCATTTCTGTAAACAGGTTTGATGTGGTCAAGGCACGACTCTGAAGGTAATTACCTTTGTGGTTTTAGCTGGGTTGTTACTACTGTCAGAAAAAATAAATGCATTGTGTCGTATCTGTGCAGGCATGAATAGATACTTCTGCAGAGTTTTTCTTTGCCTGCTCCTGTTAGTAGTTATCTGACAATTATCTGGATGGTCCAGGAAGAAAAAACAGGGATGAAGAGAGCCTAGTTTTCTTTTGGGGCTGTTCTTTTTCATGCTGCATCTACCTCTTTCAGACTGAAATATCATTATAGAAATGTAATACATACGCACATTTAGCTTTATTTTTTTTAGCTAAGCATAAAGTAGGAGATCCATTTTATCCTACCCATGTGGGGAGAGCAAGTGGGAGGGTATACTTCATATGCTAAATGATTATTATTCTTTTGTAAAGAAGTGATAATAAACACACTGCTTGTTAAGGAGAATTCACGTTAGTACAGGCTTGCAGCATTGGTCAAAGATGCTTTACTTTGCAAACAAAACTTGTATATTTGTCATAGCATTACAAGCTGCTTTTGTATCTGTTTATGGCAATGAACCTATAAAATATCTTCCTTTTTATTTGCGTGGTTTTAATTTCCTTTGCTCTTTCTGTGATAAAAAGGACTTGGAATCAAATCGTGTCACCGCCAGGGTTAAATATTTCACTGTGGTTAACCTTACATGTTAGAAGTAAGAGCTACTAGCACAAAAGAGGGTAATAAGCAAAGGTAAAAAAGTGCATTTATAAACATGGAACAGCAAGGCCTACAAAGTAAGAGTTGCAAATATAATTATCACAATGTCTACAAATATGCCAGTGTTTCATAATACGGCTTTTACTGGATGACTCTGTACCCCAGCTGACTCTTTAAAGATGAACTGTGAATTTGTCTGTTCTTTCTCCCTCTTGGGTGCTCCATCCCACACACGGTGTTATAGGATTAGTTTGAAACCTGCTTTAGAGGTGACCCCAGTTCATCTCCCTGGGGCTGTGTAGAGCCCATATAAACAGAATGGGGATGCGTTAGAGGCATTTATAATCATCCTGTGAGCGGCCCAGCACTCAGTCTGGAGATGGAGAATATGTCTAAGGTATGGAAAGCTTTTCATTGACAGCCTTAAAAAAAAACCAAACAAGTAACCTGATAAATGGCACAGACTGTTAATTAGATGTCTAAATTTACCAATTGTGTCAGGAAAATTAGGACAGTGGGAACAATATGTCCCTAAGCTTCTCACTAAACAACTGCTGCGCTACTTATTTATATTTATCTGATGAAAAAGTGCGTGTTGAAAGGAGCGCGGGAGGGAATCTCTCCTCTCTCACTAGCTCGCAGCTCCCAGACCTCTCTTCTCACGAGGCCTCTGTGTCCTGATATTCCCTTGTCTGAACTGATCATTGTCATACGTGGCCTCAGGAAATCCTAAGCTGTTAGAGAATTCTGATAGTGTACGTACAGGCGGGAGCAGCGGGGGACTTCGGAGACCTCATGTAATGCTCCGCGAAGATGATCTACAAATTCTTGTTTGTTTTGTCAGGAATCTGGTTGGGCCCACATTGATGAGAGCAAGAGCAAAGTTTGTCTCCTACTTAGGATTCTTATTTAAGTATGTACATATTTAAATAAGTGTGTATTACGAGATGTGGGGTATTTACATATGGCTGTGATTATGTGCATATTTAAGTATATTTATAGCTAAGTAGGCAAACATTTACATGCATACCTGAGAAAATTGCCAGTTGCTCCCCACGGAGGCTGCAGGTTCCCAGGTGGGTGGCTGCCCCGTGCCATGGTGGAGAAGGTTGGGAGATGCCTCCACGGAGAACACCACGGCTTGCTTGCCCTCGCTCCTACATCTGCAGGAGCCAAGGGGGAGCCTGCCTCTCCTGTGCTTGTTTTTGCTGGTGTGTGTTGACTGGAGCAGTGCAGAGCGGCTTGAGATGTTCGTCAAGTCATTTCAATCCTTCCAAGGGAAGGTCAAGTACTTAACACAAGCTTCAGTATTAATAAGGGGAACCTGATGAGTGTTACTGGCTGCAGAGCCGAGATGTAGATGGGGAGATAGTGGGATTATAGAGATGGGAAACGTCTGGATGCGTTTTTTTGCAAGGCACAGGGACAGCGTGTTCCTGGGACAGAGAACCCAGTTATCCACCTGCAGCTGATTCTCCACAGCTCTTGAAAAACCTGCATCGCCAGTGAGTTAATGACAAGAAAATATACTAGCTGGGCTAGATTTCTGGAATATAGGCAAGTCTGCCTGCCCTGCTTCATTATCAGAGCATTATGGACTTATAGGTTTGTGTGGGTGCATTTTTGGTATTGAATAGAGGTGGAGTGCTGGCGTTTGCTCCGTGAACGCGTTGTGCCTAGAAGAGGGATGCTGAAAAAGAAAACTGGGGAACAGCGTTGCATCATCCTTTTCGATATGTTAATATACAAGACATGATCTTGCATGTGTGTTTTGTTCAGGGTTATTTTTAGTGTTCAGATAAGAAGTTCTAAGGACTTCTTGAAGTAAAAGCAGGTGGGAGCAAAAAATTTCTGACTCTGTATGTATTTTTCTTCAGCTTTGGCATGCACAATTTGCTCATTGTGCTAAACAAGCTCTACTATACAATTAATGTCAGATCAAAATAGTCTTGTTTATTCTGATTTTAGTTCCACTTGTTCCAATGCTGACTTATTTTTGTTGATAAAGAGAGGGGGAGGAAAATAGCCTTTTATCAGTATGCAGGCAGCATAGCTGGAAATGGGTTAATTTCATAGTGACTACTATAGCGTGTTACCTCAACCCAAGACCTTCAGCCCCTGCCCAGCAGAAGTTCTGAGGCATTCCACTTCTGAAATGTCACTGTTTTCCTAATAATCGCTTTTCTAAGATATTGCAGGAGAAAATTCATTGTTGCTTTGGTGCAAAGGCTTAGAAGGTACGTGGGGCAGCGAGGGAGAACCGCCACCTCTGCAGCTTTGCGGAGGGCAAACGTTGTGCCTGTGCAAACACCCTTTATCAGCAAAATTAAGAAGGGACGGGGGGGAGGGCATGTTGCACACCAGTGGCAAAAGCCTGTTGAAAGCATATATTTTTTTTTTTAGTTTTGCAGGGTTTAATGAGCTTTAGAGAGTCATAGAAATTGACACATTAACTTATTCACATGGATTAAACTTTGGCTCTGTTGGTAGAGCGGAGAGATCACACAGTATATGTGATGGTGAATTCATGAGAGAAGCTGAGCCATCCCACCAAGTTCAGCCGTCTTTTCTGCCTTAGTGTTTGATGACTTGCCAGGAAATAAGGGGACAGCTTGCATTTTTAAAATCAGTGCTGTTTTAAGGCATTTACTTTGATATGTAATTCATCTTATAATTTTTTAGAAAGCTTTGAATCTCTTCATAGTCATTATCATGTGCTTTTTGATTGTAACATCAATCTGCGTCAGCTCCCTCTTTTCCTTCCTGTCTTCTACAATACAAAAAAAAATACAAATAAAAAAATTGAAGAAAACATTTTTCTCTGAACATCACTGAACTCTGCACCAAGTTCTCCCAGTTCAGTATGTTTCCCAGATATTGGTCCAGCTAGTATTAGCTTGTTGAAGAGCTCTCAATAATAAAAGCAAGACTTATGAGTCTTCATCTTGTGAATACTGGTTGCTGAGTTATTTGGGGTCCTGATTTGGGTTAGGTGTAAGGTTCAGAAAGCAAGGAACACAGCGGTTTCTCGGGAAGGGTTATGATTCAGGAGAGCTTGCTTTATTTCTGGAACATCAAGGGATGTGATAAAGATTGGTTCAAAAAATTAGGTCATTAGTAGCATAAGTGGTCTGGCTAAGTTTAATCCCATGCTTAAGTTACTATTTAATGATGATGAGAGGCCCTTCCTGGTATATCCTAATCATTTTCCTTTTAGAAGGGCTTTTCCATGTCTTGATAAAGTTGCACTGAGATTATTTTCAACCACTTTTCTCTCTGTGTTTGATATTTGGGAAAATAATGCATCTGAGAAATCTCTTTTTTTTTTAATAGAAAGGAGACATGGAGTTTCTCAGGTGCAATAACTTTCATACCACAGGACAAACACAGTGTTTGCATTTGTTCCGAGCAGCTGTTCTTGAAAACAGTAAATTCCGCTGGGGGAATTAAAGAGATGGGCTGGGATGAAGTAGAACTTTGTCCTTTGGCCCTGCCACAGGGAAATGAACATTCTTTAGCACATGCCATGATTGGAACCACACGGGCGCGCAAAGCCTGTGCTCAGATTCAGGAGAGTCCCTCCTGGAAAGAGGAGAAGGGATTTCCCAGGCCTCCTTATGTGTTTGGTTTTTGACTAGTTCTGCTGATAAGACAAATTGGAATGTGGTGTCCACTAAATATGTGTTTTAAAAGTGTAGTTAGCAGAAATTAAATTAACTTACAGGTCAAGACATCTAATGCACAGACATTGGTTGTACTGGGCTTCTGTCTCAATACTAATGTCTTCTCTTCCCCCACAACAGAAGTCACACAGATACTTGATGTTTCTTCATCCCACATGTCTATTTTCCTTCTCTTTTTTTGGTTAATACTGGATACCCCATCTGAGTTCTTTTGTATTCAAATCAGCAACATGCAAATCTTTTGCCCCTTGGTGCAGTTAAATCTGTTGTTTACTTTCTTCCCTTGTCCGCATTTTGCTTCTTAGACTCTCGTATTCTACCTTCTGGATATTTTTTGAGCAAGATGAGAACCTTTAGGTATCTCTGTTTCTCCCCTTTCCATTTCAGTTTCAGTGCTAGCCACATTATAGAAGAGAAAATTCTCAGAGTCCTCTGCATAACATGAAAGTCCCCTATTCGGAACCAAATTTCAACTAATCTCTTAAATACTAGTGATTTTTGTTAAAGATTTCCAATAGCAGCAGTGGGCCATTAACTGGCTTTTATTACTCTGCTGATTTAGAGAATATGCCAGCCAACCGCAAGAGGAAGAATGTCTGGCACACAAAAGACGTGGTTAATTCCAGCTGCTGAGAGTGGACCTGGGGGAGTGTTTTTTCCAGGTGTAGAGCTTTCCCGTTATTGAAATTCAGGACCTTGCGTTTGACCGTGATTTTTGCTTTACCTTCCTATATCCTGTTGCTTCTGTTTTCCGAGGATCAGTGGACTGTATTTGTGGTGATATCTGTCTATTCAGCGGCAGCTGGAAAAGTGACAGCGGTACAAGTGATGTACAAGAGACAGAAGGTGGCAGGAAATTGTATGACTGGAGGGAAAGGGGTAGAAGAGTTTCATTTCCCCATGTGAGAAGAAAAACAAAATTGAGGCCAGGCTTTTTAGTTATAAGACCATGACAAAATAACAGCATTGTGGCACTATAAATCCATAATGCGGCTTCATCCTAAATTCTGTACATCTTTGGTACAGTTGTCTAGGTGCACAGCAATAATATGAGAGTACAAAGACAACTCAATTATCACGACAAAAAATCTGTTTTAAATGTCGTATCTAATAAATCAAAAGAAGTAGTGATATAGAGAGATCAAATAATGCAAATGAGTGGTATATGGTTGTTAGTTGATAAATTGGGCACTCTTTTCAGTTTTTCCCATTGTAGAAGGCCAAGGATACAGCCAGAGGAACAGAAATGCAGATGCTTAAGTTGTTTCACAGTCAAGTCTCTAATTGTTTTACAGATTAAATACTTTGAGCTAAACGTAATACAACAACTCTGAGCATTCGGGTGGTGAAATTTGTGTTCATACAGTTGCAGGGGTTTTTTATGCAGTAAATCTTTGGGCCCGCGGCCAAAACATGTTTGTTCAAGAAATGCAGAGTGGCTTCTGTTCCCTTCTGCTTGTGAAGGTGGTTTTGAAACAATGAGTTATCAAGTGGAGAAGCAGAAACAATACGTGTGATCAGTTGCCGTTAATGATGAATAAGAAGAACGTTCATTGTAATGAATACTGATTGTGTTCGGTTGATGGGCAACTTGTACACCAGAGTTTTTCCCTACAAATCGTGTGATGGAGAACAGATAATAAGTAATGCATACAGGAGAAATTGTGGTTGAATCAGGCACAGTTTGGAATCAAAAAAGAGCGAAGTTCATTGAGTAGGGGTTTTTTTGTCAACACCATTTAGTTTTTATTCAGTGATATTCTTTTCTCCTGGCATCTCCTGTGGCAGAAATGTTAATGAAATGAGTGACAGACTTCATCTGTGTTCTTCAGCCTTCTATGCTGCTGTGGGCTTCGGATTAAACATTTGTTTTATCACCCTCATAATTAAATTCTTTTTCAGACTGACTTTTTTATGCCAAGATGATAACGTGCAGAATTTGTAAGGTATCTGAGCTCACTTTGGTCACTAGGTAAAAATTGCAGCAGTGTTTTAGTGTTGCAAACAGTGGAATGAGTGAATATAACCCTAGGACATGGAGAGAAGAATTCAAAGCCTTTGTGTGGTGAACAAAGCATCACTCTATCTGAACAAGAGAGATTTTTCCCTACGTTGTCACACACGAATTAACAGGCTGGCAATATAAACAGCAATAATAAATAAGTTTTCTAAAAATGCTTTATAAAAATCTGTGATGGGGAGTCAATGTGTGAAAGACAAGAAATATGCAAGGAGGAAAAAGTTTGGGGAACCTGGGCTGTTTATGTTGTTTGTGCAACTTCAAGCTATGTGGTTGTAATAACCAGCCAAATAAAGTACTTCATGGTTTTGAGCACTATTCTTGCAATTTTCCCTGACCTTATCCAGTCAAATGTATTTCTCTGATTGCTCCAGAATTACTGCTTTTACGATTCAAGAAACAGAAGTGATTGCCAGATCTTCACTGAAACCTTATAAAGAAAGTTTCTGGCGCATAGTTCATGAGCAATACTATTGAGAGCAGATATCACAGAGCTGTGTACTTCATATAGCTGACTAAAAATTTCATTCACTTATTTCTGTGATTTATTCTTTACTTACGAAGTGGTGCTGAGGAAAGGTTTGTGATACGTTCAGTCTAGTTTCCCAACCTTATGAGTCTGTTGTGTAGCAACTGGATGAAACCTTCCCCATCCTGAACCCTTGTCCTTCAGCTGCCAGAGCCACATTGCCTGAGTACAGTGGAGTCCTTTGCTTTTTTTCCTGTATTGATTAGTCACTTTCATAAATCGTTCTTAAAGCTTAAACTCAGCTATAAGTAATCAGTCTGATTTCTAATAACTGTTTTGAAAATCCACGAAAACCCGGTGGCACAAGACCTTGGCAAAGGCATTTCATCCTCCCTGAACATCACCCCTTCCCAACTCCTACTTCTGACGTGTTATTTCGTGTCAGTTTTGCTGCACCGAGGAGAACAGGGAAGAGCTTCCTCTTGAGATTTGTGGCAGAGGTTTTTGCTTAATTAACTGGCACAGAGGCTGCCTGGGAGTGACAAGGTGCTTCCTTCAGTCCCTAAGTGAGTGGTGTTAATTTCCTGCAAAATGCAGGGGAACATATTCACATCAGTATGTCCACGCAGCTCTTGCTGATGCTAATGAGAGCTGGGTGCTTGTATCAAAGGGGAAATTGCTGTCTGTGCGCCAGGGCTGCATCCCGGAGCAGTGAACGGTGGAATCACTGCTTCTTTTTTGATGCTTCGTGTCTTTCAGGAACCTAATTGTTGTTGTGGTTTTTTTCCTGTTGCTATAGCTATCCTAAGCCATGTTTTCCTAAGGAAACCACAGAATAATCTACTATCAGTCTTGTTAGTATGCCACACAAAACGCTCTAAAGCTGGGATTGTCTGGGAAAACAGCAGAGGGCATTTTGACAGATTCGACTGGTTCTTCTGGCCTTGCTGAAAAATAATGGTGAATTTGTTTCATGTTTGTCTGAAAGCTTCCTTTAGTACAATATGAAAGTGATTCAGCCCCCTAATCCATCACTGGAGATCACAGCCGAGACACTTAAAGGAATCACATTTACAGTTCTAATTGATAGCCGCTGTTTTGACAGGCAAACAGATTTCTCCCCCCAGTGGCTTCATGCAGTTGGCCTCCAGCAGACCTCAACATTAGAACAATTCTGCTGAAAAGAGTATACAAGCTAATAACAAATCTGTAAGGAAGGCTGTTAACCACAAACTACTCTGTCTAATTAGTAATGTACAATAGCCAAGGCTAGAGAGGGACGGTATTATTTATCAGAAGGACTGATTTTGACAGTTTAAAAATGCAAAACCATCTATTATTTATTATGCCAAAACACATCTTTCAAAATACAGTATATATAGCTCCGCTCTTATTTTGGCATTGTTTTGAATATTTCCGCTTTGTAAAAATGTCAGCTATAGTAGAGATGCAGAGGTGGAATTTGTGATGCTTCAACCTTAGAAGCTCATTGTGGAACCTAAAACCAAGTGATCCTAGGGTTTTTTTTCTTTGCCTTTACAACCTCCCTTTCCTATTGAAGAACCATCTCTCTCTCTCTTATGTCTCCCTTCGGAAGAGTCTCTTCACTCACTCTTAGTTCAGAGTTTCCCCAATGCTCTGAGCAGTGCAGAGCTCAAACACAGGCGAATGCGTCCCGCTGAGAAAGAGCAGAGACGAGGTTTGGTAGCTTGGCTGCTGCGGAAATCTCTGCGTGTCTCTGCTGGGATTGCTGTGGGTGTCTCGGAGGCAGGAGCGCCGGCTTTCAGGACGCACGTTCCTTTCATGCATCTGCAGCAGGAATCTCCAGGAAGAACTATTTCTGTAGCATGTGTGGAGCAAGGAGAGAGTGAGTGTGTTAGGAGAGAAGAAGGAAATGAATGAGGAGAGAACTTGGAGACTGGGGGGAGATAGTCAAGGGGAAAACGTAGCAAACCATTTGGAAAATGAGGCAGGTAGATATGCAGTGATAACGTAATCATAGCTCTGAGGTGATTAGTCAAATTAAAACGACCAAGTTAAAACAGGTAGGTTCTTGCTTCTGTGATCAGTCACAAGTTATTTTACACAGGAAAGATTCTTGGTTCCCTTTTGGTAAATAAGGCATGAGTAGTCGCTGGGATTTTAGAGTTCATCAAAGAAGTCATTGTGGTCATTGCATCTCTCCATGCCATTAACATTTAAAAAATAATAAGAGTTGTCTGGTTTTCTAAAAATATCTTAGAATAATACTTAAAAACTAAAAGTACTTTAAAAAACCATTTGCTTTTTACCATTTGTAGCAGCATATTTTTTACTTCTTTCCAAATGCACAAGTCACTTGCACAGATCCTCCTGCTTTGTAGCGTTGCTCCGAAGTTTAACTTGCTCAGTGAAGCAGTGCTTTATCATGGATCTGACCATTTCCTTTTAACATTCAGAAAAATATCCTCAATAAGGTTTAAGAAGACTGTTTGGAACATAAATGTTGGCGTATAATCCCTTCAATTATTGAAAAAAGAAAATACAGCCTTTTAAACCGGGTATGTCATTTTTACCCTCCCTGCCTCAGTTTCTTCATTTGTCAAATGGATATGATGATATATGCTCAACACTAATTGATGGTTAGAGAGTCATTATATTCCCGTGGAGAATGGAGGTTTCGTGAGGGTTGTTTTCTCAGTAGAACATAGGGGAGTCCCCTGTATTTCTGCTGTTTTTCAAGGGTCGTGTTTTTCCTGGCGGTCTCGTTGGAACCTGCCATGAGTGGTTTCACTTCATGAAAGTCAGATCAGCCCCAACAAATTCCCACTGTGGCACATAAGGGGAGGAAGGCACACGGTTTGGTTGAGAAGGTGAGTATTGTAGTGGTGAGGGGATTAGCAAGTCTGACGCCTTGAAATATCATGGCTCTGAGTGCAAATGGAGCAGGTTTTCAGGTTTGATTTTGGTTTTTTAAATTTTTTGCAAATGTATTTAATTTGCCTCATGAGATTTGTATCTGCGGTGCTGATAATGTCACAGTTGCACATTGTTTTTCCGTAGCCAAGAGGGCTGAGCACAGTTTTTGTGGCATGAGTGCCTCAGTAGCTGAAATGCTAAGGAAGCCACCAAATACCATGAGAGTTATGATATAAGAAAAGAATCAAAAGTCCTTCTTGTTATAAACATGCATAATACATACGTATCCATATATGTAGTTGATACTTCAGTGAATTCTGGGGTTGTGTGGTTAGTAGTAGAGAAAGAGACACACAAGTGACACACTGCCTGCTTCACCCATTCTTTTAGTGAAGAGATGAGAAAATGGGTGACTATGAAATGGGAATTAAGAAAGAAGGGTTTGGGGGCTTAATGCTCTGGTACTTTTCCTTTGCTTTGAATATGGAGTTACCATGCCCAAGCCATGGCTGATGTATGAAAGCAGGGAAAAATAATAATATATGGGAATAATTCCTTATGTGGGTGGAGGGTAATTCCATAGTCTGGTGGACAAGCAGGCAGAGCTTGTTACAGACCATAAATCAATTTTTTCCTTCTTCTGCTCAAGCTGTAAATCACAGCTGTGCGCTATTGCTGTGGTATTTTATTGCTTGACGTATGTGATGTGGGATGCAGAATTCTCGTACTGGGGACCAAAAGGGCAGCAACATGGCGATCGGATGATTGAAGCATCATTTCATGGAAACAGATGAATAGCTGCCATTCAGCAGCATGATTTTCCTAGTCAGATAATAATAGTGGTGACCCCTCTTCATAAACACTATCTCCAACACTCAAGAACACCTCAGCATGTTTTCTAAAAATAAGTTCCGTGAAATATGAAGGATGACCCTTTGTAGCTGCCTTATGTTGTCTGTATTCACATAGTAGCCAAGGAGAGTTATTCCACTCTGTCGGTTCAGTAGATGGACTTTGTGAGTTTGCAACAACCAAACTCAGGAGGCCCAAGTCTTATGATACCATCATGTTCTTTGTTTTTTTGCCTTGGGTCATTTCCGATGCTGCGGAAGCAAGATTTGATACATGGTAGAGAAGGGCAGAACTGCCCCACTGGTGAGGATTTCCTCATACCTGATTACCAGGATGAGTTCCAGTAACTCACTTCTGTCTAAATTAAGAACAATTTCCACATTTAAAAAAGAAGGATGCAGGGCATAGGGGAGGTGATGGGTGAAAAGATTTTGGGGTGGTTATTTAGATCACCTTTGTTCTGCAGTTTCTAGGCAGAAGAGGAACTCTCACATTTCACATAACAAACAGCCTCCAGTCTTTTATCTGGTAGCGAAACACAGATAATATCCAAGACAATGACACCAGCAGTGAAGATTTTCTTTTATTGCCATCCACATGGCTGATACTCTCCGAATAAACTCCACTGTGTAATTTAGGGCTTCTGTTTGACATTTCGTTTCCCTCTCCATTGAAGATTATAGATTATTTACCTGTGAGGTGTTACCGCAAGCGGCTTCTCAGCTTTGGCGCTGGGAATTCTTTCATTAGCCCTTAAGTCTGTGAACAGTGTGATGATCCAGGCATTAATACAAATGTGATTAACTGTCTTTTCTCAGCTTTGTTTGCTTTGTTCTACTGATGCCTACAAGTTACATAATGAGCAGCATGTACAGGGTCTGCATTAAAGGCAGTTCCCCGTTCATGGTGAATTTCTTCCCCTTTTAGCAAAACTTCAGTGGGGAAGAAAAAAACCGCGCTGTTGATTTATTTTGAATGAACTCATGGAAGGCTTACTAAGTGTGCCATGTGGAAAGCGCCTTGAAGTGCTGAGGGTTAATACTCTCTGCTCTTAATTTCAAATTCCAGATAAATATGGTTTCAGCTTTGATCTTATCTGGACTAATTCTTTGTCACTGTACTAATTAATTCAGCATGCTGCAGAAAAGATGCTAATCTGGGCATCAAAAAAATAAACGGGTGGGGGGAGGTTGTGTTTAATCAGAGTTGTTAAAAAGATAAGTTTTTCTCCCATTAGGCTGCATCTGGAAGCTCAGTCATTTTAGTCTTAACTCCAGCAGCCTGATACAGTAAACTTAAAAAAGCAAAATACAACAAAGGTATTTGTTCACTTCATGTAGACATAACAGGAGCAACATATATTGGTGTTAATAATGTGGGTTTCTTTATATTTGCATTTTCTACATAACCACCTTGTTCCTGCTGACCATAACCAGCTTAACTCCAGTCGTAGCATTAAAATAATGTGCATTATCTCCCAAAATAATTTGAAGGTGGCTAAATAAGAGGATTTTCGCATCCATGAAGTTTAGCTGCAGTTGTGAAATACAAATAATAATTGTAGCACGGCACGTTTTTAACAAATAGTCACATGCCTTCATTGATACAGTAGATCAGAGGTGAGGTCATTTTTCCCTTCGCTATTCGGGATTTCCTGCCTTAGGAGTTTATATGCTGGATATTTCTAATGGTTTAAGGAAAGTCGTCTAATTTCCATTCAAGGAATTATAACAGCTGTTTTCTTTAGGGGCTTGGGAGCCTCACAAGGATGAATCCTCTTGTCCGTACCATTAAATATTTATGCAATGACCTGATGAAGGAGCCTGGGTGAAAATATTGGCAATAATGCAGTAACCTTCTAGCATATCGCAGCCTTCCTCGGACAGCTGTCTTAAACAGTGTAGGCAAGCTGAGAAATACGCTATCAAGAGGAAATTTTCAGGAGTTTACCTGTTCTCTAAGCTTGTATTTCCCAGGAATTATAAAATTCACGTTAAGTATGCAGAGCTGCCCTTTTACCCAAAGTTCATCTCGTGTCCTGGAGTTATTTTCGTCTTGGCTATAGGTGAAGATTTGACCGGCCTCATTCTCAAAATGGCAAAACATGTCGTGCCAAAATATGTTCGCTGCTTTCTGTAGCTTTTTCAGCTGTTGCAAAGCTCCCGATCCCATTAGTGTAATACTCAACGGCGTACTTCTGTCCAATAAGTAAACATTTAATAACAAACCTTTTAGGTAGTTAGAGAGCCACTAAAAATGTACAAGATTTATTTCATTAATGCTGCTATTAACATAAATGTAAAATGAGCCCGGCCTGTAATCACCAACAAGTCTGACTCACTAAGGATCTTTATGGCAATGTTTAATACTCCGTAAAAGTGTATGTATGAAAGTAATTAATCAAAGTACAGCGCTGCTTCTAGAGTATTTCTTCTGCTGTAAAGCTGAGTGATAAAATAACTTAAAACACACGGTGGTAGTGGCAGTTAATAAGGCTTTTATAGTCCCTGTGTGGACCTGAAAATCATACCTTATTAGTATCTTTATCTTTCTTGCTCGTTCATTCATTCTTACTCACATTTAAATTTAATTTTGAGGGTTATTTCTAGTCTTTCATAAGAGAGCTGCTTTAATAATCTCGGCATTTTTCCCCATTTGCTGTGAAATGACTAGGAGCCAGAGCTTTTGTTATATGTACTTTACAAATCACTCTGGGTTTTTTACAGATCATTTCTGGAGATGTCAAGATTTTACGGCATTGTTAGGCTGTGTGTCTCGCTTGAGCGCGTTCTGTGCCCTTTGGATTATTTCCCTGCAGATGTTTGCAACTCTGGTTACATACCCTGTTAGCTGCAGTGACACCTACTGATCTAGGGCAACAGAATTAACTAAGAAATCCAAATTGCCGAATTCAGTTCCACCCACCAGATGTTTTTCCTGCTGCAAAGTCTGGGGCTTTATAGGCCGACCTGCTTGGTAATCCTTGAAGCAAATATCAACACGTTTGAGATCTGGAAGCTCACGGCTCCACACGGAAACTGTGTGTTGCCATGACCACAGCTTCAGGTCTTGCATAGAAGAATATTATCCCAAGTATAACAGAGCAGGTCTGTAGAAAATTGTTTTAATTTTATCCCTTGGAAGTCTTGACAAGAAGCATACGTATGCTTTAATGCTACAGCCAATGGAATGGTAATAAATACTGTGAAAATAAGACATTAGGTATTCAGAGACTTCATTCATTTAACGCCTCTAAGCGGGAAAATGTTAGTTGTTTGCAGGGCACCTATATTTTCCTTTGGAATTGATAGAAACAGGATAGTCCCTCGCTCTTGCACAACACGTTTGCAACTGTTGCATGTGGGCTTTTCCCATAAGAATGAATCACTCTGAGGTCTGATCACATAAAGAAAATCCCTTTATACTTTTGTTTACAGGAGAACTATACTCTGAGTAGTCGGAATATTAATTTTCTCAACTGAAAGTATGCTAAGGTTATTAGGGCTTTAACTTAATTAACAGTATTACAGTGGATCATCAGAGAACTGGGGCAACCAGCCTAGGAAGAAACAGAATTATTTCTTTATTGTTGTTATGATTACCAGTGACTTCATTTCATGTAAATTGATTATAGATGGATGTAGAATGAAAAGATGCAACTGACCCATTTGTTTTCAGGTCTTCCAGTTATATTTCTTGGTTTGCTACGTAAGGTTTTCAGAATACAGGAATTAAATTGAAGAGAACTTTGCCACGCACAGTATGGCAAAACAGACCTTTTACAAATGCGTGCCATACACTTCTTCATTAACGTTTTTATTCTTCTGTCAATGGTATTAATAAGGAAGGCAGATTTTCCTACAATCCAATTATTTGTCCCCTGGAGAACTGGAAACTTCAAATCCTTAAGCCGTTCAGTTTTCACAGAATTTTAATGTAAAGTTGATTAATTCCATTTTGACGATAGATTTTATCCTGTCCTTGTTGAAGTCAGTGGAGGGCCCCACAGTGATATCAATGACACCAGGATCAAACCCGGTTGTGCAGCAAGTGCTCTCACTTTGTTGTTGTTTTTCCTATCAGCAGTAGAGTACTATTAAGCCTGTAGTGCACAAACCCATGCAAAATTACAATGGGTGCAAGTTAATTTTATTGTCAGAAGCCCGTGGCAATTAGAACACATCAGCGAGCGGACCATAAATTTTAGAGGTGGTTTTGTTTTTGTAGTTTAATGTTTGCTGCTCTATATTGCTTTTCTTAAGTGTTAAATTCGCGCTGCTTTTATTTTTTAATGTTTGCGCAAGATTCTTGTTGAGCTGAAAAACATTCCAATAATAATAAAAGAGAATGGATTTTTATGGTGTAACAACGTGCAAAAGAGGCCAAAAATCTGAACATTTCTCTACCCTTGAGCTATGTGCTGTATACTTAGCGTATCAGGTAAAAATTGTAAACCTGCACAAATCCCATCTGAAGCAAAAAATAGGGGGAAAAAAGTTTTCTCATTAAGAAAACTCACTATTCCCAATTTATAATTACACTGGAACTTGCCGGTTTTGTGGCAAGAGCAGCTCTATCAGCAAACAGCGCTCTTTTTGCTGAGACTTGTCATGCTGGCAGTTACTACAATCGAAATTGTCACTTTATTTTATTTAAAATGTATTTCCCTGGTAAGCAAAAAATAATACCTAAACTTGTAAGGGGTGTATGTTAAAGATTTTTTTTTTCACTTTTCTCTGGAGTAAGCAACATATCCAACTTCAACTCCCTGCAGCAATACGAAATGCCCAAGAATAATGTTTTCAAAATCAATACGTACTACAGTCGAATATGAGGCTACACAAACCCATAATTGAAACTGTAGGAGAAAAACAGACAGACTGAGCATAAACAAAGTACCAGAGCTGAATTATGACCAAGATGGAAGTGCTAATACAGCCTCTGGTGGGAGAACTGGGGTGCTCCAGGTGCTGCCCCTGCTCGTCCCCAGGTGGTTTATTGTTTGGCTGCCTCACACCTCTATGCACAGCAATATATGCAGAGTTTCATCTGGTTTTTCTTTTTCACTTGGGTCATCTCGTACCTGTGAGCCCTTTTCATATGTATCTATGTACGTCTGTCTGTCTCTCGTGTTTCCCGACCACCACCCTGGGATGGGGTTTGTGGCTCCGCAGTCTCCTGGGGCTGCTACAAGTCAGAAAGCAGCAGTGGCATCGGTTTGCTGCTTTCTACTTAGGAAAAGCTAAAGCGTGGAAAGCATCCGCAATCTTTCTGGAAGCGCTGAGATGAGTAGGGACCATAAAAAAAGAATTGGAGGTTGTTCTTAGATGAGGTGCACATATATTTGAATAAAGGATCCCTCATGGAGTCTAAGACAGCTTCTATTGCCACATATGAGAAGAAGAAAGAGAAAACCATGTGCTGAGATATGACACTTGCTACTCCGTAGCACAGTCTGTGGCAGAACCATGATAAAACATCTCAATTATTTCCTATAGTATTTGCCTTTCTTCTAAGCACCGAGTGCTACATGTCTGTGTCTCATGCCCGTCATTCCCTTTCTAACCAAGTTCTTATTGTCTGAAAGACTTGCTACAAGAGTCCCTAAGAACTTTGTTTGACCGTAAGATCTGAATTATTAAATTCACCCAAAAAAATGGATTGTTAATGTATAAGCCTGACAGAGTATTTGCAAGATTTCTGCTTTGGTCAGAGGAGAAACCTAAAGTCAATGATTTACAGCTTAAGTATATGCACAGTAGTTGAGCTATTCCACTTGAGGCAGTTTGGGCTGACAGGAGAAATAAAAAGGGTAAAAGAAGGATCATGACGGCAATGCTCCAGACATTCACAGAAGAGTTTGCCGTTTTGAGTCAGACTAGTTGGTTTGCAGTGTGGTATATTTAATGAAGAAACCCTTATTAATACTATCTTTTACATTGTTGTAATGCATGGAAGGACACATTAATTTGCATGGGAAGGCACAGATTGATCGTTTACTTTGCTTGTGGATCTGCGAATTTCAAACTGGGGAAGAGGAGGAAAGCTTTTTATACTTTTTTGGCCCATAATTCATGAGCGTATTTGACATACTTGACCCCAGTATTCCGTCTAGCTCCATCAGAAATAAAACGCAGCTCCCCAGCTCAGTCACCTTTTATAGGCTGTGCAAAGCAGACTTAACGTTATGCATATTTGTACAGTGTACAGAACAGCGGGGCCCCCAAACTCATTGGGGGTCTCTGGAGGGACTCTCACAGCATAAATATTACATGATAGTATATTACTGCGCAGAAAGAAAAACTTTAAACTGTGCCCTATTAATAGTCCAGCCCTTCAGTGTCTTGCATCTCAGGTTTGGTGGGGTTTTCAAGCTTTGTTTGGAGCTTTAGAAAGTACAGGATCCACATCAATTTGTAGCTGGTCTTTCCTATTGTATATGGCCCATTTTGCAATGTGGGAAATACATGAGTGATTGTAATAAAAGTCCACAGTGTTTTGACTGGCTAAAATTTCCATGGTTTATGATAGATAAATACTGTTTTTTCTACTAATAATTATTTTCTCCTGATTCCTTCCTTGATGTCTTAAACAGATTTGGAAAGAGAAAAGAAGATAAAGGTGCGAAAACGGATCAGAAGGGGAATGCAAAGCAAGGCGTACTTAAAGAGGAGGAGCTGGAGAAAATGAAAGATGAACGGGAAAGGTGAGTAACTGGTGGCAGCATCTTTGCTCATCAGATGAAAAACTTGCCATATTTCTCAGGTAAGGTTCTGTGGCTGAAATGAAAAGAACCACTGATGTGAATAAGCCCAGTTCTCTGTCTTGTTCATGAAACATTCCTTTTTCATGCCCAATCTTAGGAACTTGGTTATCTCTCCAGACAAAGAGAATTTATAGTTCTCTACTTTCCCTCATGTCTGCCCGTGAGGAACTGGGGATATTTTGTAGGTGCTGACAAGGCTCAGCAAACTCCTCTCTCCCCTTCCCCAGCTCAACCAGATGTACTTCATGGTGTGTTGAAGAAGGTCTTTGTTTCCCTCTCATGGCTGCTATCAGAAAAGTTAAAGAGCCTGTACTTGCTGGCTCTCAAGAGGTGTCTGCAGTTGCTGTGAGACTTTCCAAGTTGCAATAATATGGGTTGTCACATCATGGGGTGAGTTTTCAGAGGTCTCTTTCCTTCACTGGAGCTGCTATGGCTACAGTGCTGCTACTGGATATGCTTAGCCAGTGGTTAAGTATTTAGTTGTGTTAGGAGAAACTTTGTACCATTTGTTTTAAAATTTCTCTGCCGTGTCCTTGATTTTGCCAGACTGATGAGTGCCTTTATTTTGAACTGCTGACTCCCAATTTGGATACTGGCAATTTGAGAGGTATGTGTCCTTCATTTTAAAGAAGCCAGTGTCTTTTATTAGGATCCTGGCAAGCTAGGAAGCATGTATCCCATCTGTTAAAGGGCCAGTGTCATTTACTGAAATGTTTGGCAGGCTGCAAGGCATGAACCCTTCTGTCTAGAGGTCTAGCGTTCCAATTGGACACAAGATAATTGTTCTTAATATTTCTTTAGTGTTGTGCGCTTTTTTTTAAATTACAGTCAGTGATTGACAGTAACTTGGTAAGGCTGCATTAGAAACTGGCAGCTCAATGTCTTCATCGTTCTGGTTTCTCTAGTAATGATTTCAGTTTTGACCTGGAATAGTTTGCAACTGAAATGGAGAACAGCAGGTGTGTTGAGAATTGGATGAACCAAGATGATATTTTTAACTCACTTATTTGATTCTTCTATAATGCACAAGAATAGAAATATCACACTTTTCTATCAGGTAGTACAATCATCTATGTTTGAGGGATTAAAACTAAAAAATAAAAAAACAGAAGAGGAGCGAAGAAATATTCCCTACATTATCATCAAAGCAATGCAACACATACTGTAAAAACAAGCGGTTTGCTTCAGCTTTGTAAATGAAGCAAGAGCACGGCTGTTTATGTTTGCCCACGTAAGACTATTTACAGGCTGACTATTGAACCCTTCTTGAGTTGATCATAAAACAGAAGGGACTTTATCTTTCCTGGTGAAAAATGAGATAAGGAAACTGGTTCTCAAATATGGGTAAGAACTCTTTGGGAAATGGATTAATATCAGCGGAAGGAAACATTACCTGATTGAAGGTAATTCAGTCCTTTGGCTTAGTTGTTGGCTGTTCATCTGGTGATGATGCTCAGTAAGACAGTGAAGACAAGTCTTATAGCTCTGACCCAAGATTTAGTAATTCTGTAAAGTGATTCAAGTCCAAGATTTTAATGCACACGTTGGCAAAGAAAACCTTGCGGCACATCCACACCATAGATCTTCTGCTTCTATGACTTCACTAGCTGCAATCCTGCATAACTTGGTCTCATATTTATAAAACCAGGCTTCACTGCAGCTTACTAGAACACAGGCATATTTTCAAATCTGTTCTCGTTGAGAATGAAATGATATGTTAAAACTACTGGGGATGTAATAGTGAAACTGAGTACGCAGCTGTTGATAGAAATGTAGCATGTTTTGTCCCCCGATACCAGTGAACAAATCCTGTATTTAACAGCTTTAACAAAATACAAATTGCTTTTCTAACATTTAACCTCTTTAGAATTAACTTAAACACGCACCTAATTTTATCTTTCCAAGATTAATTGTATTAGTAATTCTTGTTCAGGTCTTCAATAATTGCCATTTTATGTCAGGTTTTTTTGCTTAAACTTAATTTTTCTTAAATACTGACTACCTAAATAATTGAGGTTCTGTCGTACGAACTGATACTATGATTTTTCATCCAACAGTTTCTTTCAGAGACCAAGCTGTTGCTGTTGGATGTTAGTGAAGGAGGTCAGAGCGGTTGATTTTTGGGCTGGGTGTGACAGGCTTAATGATCAAGTGCATTTCAGCATCTTAGCAGCTGTGGGCCTCGCCTGGTTTTGGATGTTGGTTTTGCATGCAATATGCGCTTGGCAGCTCTCCAAAAAACGGAATACTGTTCCAAGATCTCAGCTGAGAAATATTTTTCGGTAGGAAGTGCATTTCCAGTTTACAGGAATAGGCCACCTATCTGAGTTTTGCAGAGCGTTTTGTGACTGGTATTGGATAGGTACAATAATATCTCACAAAATTCCAGCCTTTTTCCAGAAATTCTGAAAAGATCTGCAGAAGTGCAGAAATGTCAGATGTGTTCATAATACGGACTGGGTGTGCGGTAGAAGCTCAGTTGGCTCTGGCAGGAAACATCAGATCTTACGAGCGTAAGTCCGTCCTGCTCAGAATAAGCTGGGTTTGCCGCTTTAGAGAGAGGGAAGGAATTGTACAGTGCATGTGCAACGAGTCTGGCACATCCAGAATGTGTTAGAGCTCGTAGGCGTGTGCAGACAGAGCACACACAGCACTCACTCTGTAGTGCAGATGCTTCCCGAAAGGATTGGATTGCTTGCGCATTGGTCCTCAGCATAGATTTGCCTGGCAACCCCTTTTATGGGCTGCCAAGGTTTAGATTTGAACCTCAAAACGTGGAAATCAGTTTAGTGATTTCTATTTCTATTCCACATTGTCCTGTTCTCAGTTTCCAGTGTGACTCTCCATTCTCCGAAGCAGCTCCACATCCTGCGCTGAAACGCTGACATTATCATTTTACTGCTTCTGTTCCCCGGCAATCCCCACCAAGATCAAGGTCTCATTGTGCTCGTTGCTGCTCAGGAAGCTCAGGCCTGACCCCAGGCACTCACAGTTAGGGTAGAACACAGCAAATCTGGCGGGGGGGCAGGAAAAAGCATCCTGAATCTGAGATGCAAGCGGTGCAGCTGCTTGTCCAGGTTCCTAAAAGATCCCTGTCAGGCTAGGCATTTGTTCCAGGCCTCAGCCCCAGGCCTCTCCTTCCTTTTCAAAGCCAGCACTTTATGACTGCTCCTTCTGCAGGCTTCACGTGGGTAAGGATGTTGGGCATTCCTTCCTTAGTAATAACCTTATCTGTGTCAAATCAAATATTAAGTCAGCACCTCTAAATTTCACTGTTTTCTTCTTCTTCCCCCACCTCCCTCAGCTTTCCATGTGCCACAGCAATGCAGCCTCACTAGAAGTCGACTGGAGAAAGTCGGAGCATCATGGCACAGGTAGTTTAGGACTGACTTAGCTGGTGGTAGTTTGTCCTTCCTGACACAAGTCAAGTGGTTCGTTGGACTGAGGCCCTATTTTAAATAAGCTCATCATTTTGTTCATGCTTCAAAGAGTTTGGCTGTAATGAAGCATGTGCTCCAAAGGTCTAGAATCTGCCCATAAAAGGAAAAAGCAAAAGCTGTCTGAGGTTTATTTTGATCAAGCTGACTCAAATCTGTATTTTTAGTGTGTTCTGTATAAATTACTAAGAATTTATCATTTTAACAACAAGATGTTCGCTGCATTATTAAACACTGGAAGAGATCCTCTTCTTTCTTTCCATCAAAACAAGATTTCTCTTCCTCCATCTTCTTCCCCACTCATTTGGGGCTGCTTTTTAATTTTCTAACGTTCGAAAACCATTGTAGAACAAACTAGATAAATATATTAGGCACTTGAGTTTTACACATAATAATTTGTTTGCCTTTCAAATGCAAATAAAGTGACTATGAATTGAAAGAAAACTGCTTTTTCCTGTTTGTTTAGGATTATTTTACTGCAATATTCCTGCTGAGACCAAAGTCTCTTCTTCAAGCAAAGTCAAACATTTCCTTGACGTTAGAGTAAAATTTCACAAAATGAAGCGCCTGTTGGAAATGGGGTGATTTTAAAAAGTAGCAAATGAGTTGGTGAATAAGGAGGCACTCTGTGTAAAAAGTAATACTCTGCACTTGTTCGTAGTAGTAATTAGTTGTTTTGTTAAAAGTGTCTTGGTTTTGTAGTCCTCGTTGGAGTTGAATGCGGAATTTTGTATTATCTTTTTGAGTAGAGTGCTAGAGAAGCAGAAGAAGATCCAAATAAGCTGAATGCTTAGGTTACAGTAAATCTCAAATTTGGGGAAAATGAAATGGTTTCAGTTTTTATATTAAAGAATGAATTTCCTTTAATTTTCCTAAACCTTCCAGCAACTGAAGAGCATTTCTCTCTTTATCAACTCTGATGCTTGTTGCCTGTTCCCATAGTTAAAAAATCAATACATATGTTTTTGATATTGGGTAAACAGAGGTTTAATGTTGCAGCTGCAGGGTCCCTGTACGAAGGGAATGTATCTTGCAGAAATAAAAACATTTAGAGACCACTTATATATAAGAAAATACTTGTGACTGAAACTCCATTCCATTTCTGTCAGCATTTGTTTCATTATATTTAATTACAAACAATTTGTATGTTACTGGAAAACAAAACGAAAACAAGAATAGCTGTGTGCGTGGTAGTATGGTAGAAAAGCCAAACTGTTTTGAATCGAAAGTTGAAACTCAGACTGTTACAAAAATCCAAGTATGATTTTTAAATGCACAGTACATCTTAGAGCGAGCTCATACACGTGTACGTTGTTACCGACCCCGTCTTAGCTTTTGTGCCTGTGTTATCTATCCACTTACCAAGTCTGAAGCATTATTATGGCTGTTTATAGTTCATATTGATCTCTGATAAAACATTGGTAATTGCTCTTCTCACCATTAAGCTCTGTGCTAAACCACATGTTTTTGGGACTCCTGAGCTTGTGCATCATCATTTATTAAGGGTTAATCCAACATGGTATATCTGTTCATTGAGTATTCCTGACTTCACAGCACAGCTAGGTCCTGTGGTTTAGACAAAATAAAGCGTTGGATGTGATCCCAGTTTTAATACTCCCAATTTATTATAACCATTGAACCCTGATCAGATCACGGATTGGATTGGATCCCAGTTTTTTAAATGTCCCAATTTATTGCTGGCTTGCAACTCTGATAAGAATACATATTTGATTAAGGCTTCAGTTTTCAAAAATTCCAGTTAATTACTTTTAGATTCTTATTAGATCATAGCCGTGTAGTATGGTATGTTGAAGTTATGAAAAAATTACTGGATGATGTTGCACAGGTCAAGGTCAGAGTTTCATTTTGTGCTGACAGTATGAAGTTATCAGATTTCTGTTTATTACTGTGGCAGCACTTGCACTGGACAGGAGGACAGATTAATCCCAACCCGTTGATTCTGAATGATTCTCATTTTAGACCCGCTGCTGCTCTGCATACCAGAACATGTAATAAAAGCATCCCACCAGCATTGAGAGGTTGGTGTTCGGTCAGGAGGAGCTGAGGTAGGCAGCTCTCACCTGCCTTTCGCAGGTTGTGATGTGGCATTTAGAACCGAATAGCCATTTTTTAGTTGCTTCCTATGACTGGAGGACATTTTTAAGACAACATTAAGCTGAGAGTTAATCCCAGGTTGTCCTAGCTTGAGAACATTAATAACTGAGGATAACAGAATGACACATGGAATTATCTTTTTGTTTAACTATCAGTGTTGTTCCCAGTATCAGAAATGGATGGAAATAGCACCTTCCAGGTGTCATAGCTGTGCCATCTAAGTTTAAGCACCCGAATTCTTATCCAGACCATTTAGCATCCTCGGTTTGCCCTTCACTGAGACACTGGTTCCGTGGTGCTCTGTAGACCGGTTTTCACAACCTGTACCCCCTGCCCACCTGAAAAGTAAGAACAGCTCAGGGGCAATGGCGTGGGCCAGTGTGGGGTTCTGTTCTGTACACATCAGAGTTTTATTACTTAAAGGGGTTTTTTTTAAATGACATTGTAAAACAGAAATACCGCTGCTAGAAACTTTTACAGGCCAAACTAATAAAGTGAAACTGGCCCAGTGTACTAGCCCACCTGGAAATAGAGTGCTTTCTAGGAGACAAATTAATCTGGCCTAGGGATTTCTTCACAGTAGTAAGTGTAGATTAGCTCTTCCCTACCCCAAAATCAATAAGGGCTTAAGAATGACTTGGAAACTGCACTCCATTCCTTGCCCTTCCATATGTGATTTATGACAGTCTATCATAAATCTTGGCCATGCGCTTCGAAGTGGTGCTGCCACAGTTCGGAATTCTGTTCTCAGACCCCTTTACCTATAGGATAAAAATGAGAGTACAGCTCATGAGGATAGACAGGCGGGAAATCAGTTTGCACCTGTAATTCTCCATAGTGATCTGAAACCAAAGTACCTGAAAGTCTGAGAGCTTTGCCTGCGCAATCAAAGTTGGATTTTGCTTTCTAATCCAGGGCTGCTAATTAAAAACAACCTGTGAATCCCAGACGGATGGAGACTGTTCCTGTTTTTGAACAGAGATGTTAGTGGCAGTGAATAAGTTCATAGGCTGGTGTTTCTGTCTCCCATGGTTTTTGTGCAGGTGTACTGCAGTTACTTCATACTTGTTCACTGTTTGTCTGATGAACTTCTCTGAAATAATTTGCTTGATGTCTCAGTTGGAGAAGTGAATCTGTGGCTTTGACTGCAGTTGGTATTGTTTCCATTCCTGACATTAAGTTCCTAATGACTACAACAGAAGCGAAGTTAAATCTAGCTTTCTAGGAGTGTTCTGTTATTTTGATTCTCTTTTCGTGATTATTTGTTCCAGAATGAGCCAATGTTAGCAAAAATACAGTATATACTGTAGTTGTCTTTTCTGATAGCTGGCATTTTGTGATCTGCTGCATTTCACCCACTGTGCAACTAATGTGGACAAAAGAGAAAAAGAAAAACTTCCTCAGATTTAACAGCAAAGGTAAAATCCTGTTCTCATTGAAGTTCACAGGGTGGGGGAAAATGCACTGACCTCATTAGAGCCAAGATTTTCTTTAGAGGGCAGTAAGTTGGTAATCACTCCCCATCACCTCTGAAATAAATGGGGAAACGTTAAGAGCTCAGTCTTGTGTATCCCAAGCTCACGCTCCTTGTTTTGTGGTATGAAAGGGCTATGTTTCATCTTCAGTTTGTCATAATCTTCAATTTTAAGGTGAGTGTAGCTCCGTCTCTTTCTTAGGGTTTTCTTTCCGCTGTTTCTTCACTTATATCACTCCAAAGGCAGTTTATTTGGTCAGTTCAGTGTTATACCACTATGGGGTAGTTATCTAGAACAGGTGATACTTTCTGTTTAGCCCTGGTAGTTTTTATTACTGCGTCAGTTAATGCTGTTGTAAGATCTATCTTGTTTAGTCCGAGTTACAGTCTCTTATTCTCTTGAATTTGTGGCTTGCCTCTTTTTTATTTCCGAGACGGTTTCTGTTCTTGTTTACAATTACAGATACTAATTATGGGGGAGAAGATGTTCAAATCCAGCACAATAGAGTGAGCTGGAATGAAGAAACACTTGCACAGCTCATGGGGAAGATGTTTTCAACAAATATGCCTCCAGTAGAACACCCTGAAAGATAATACTAAATTAGTTATTGTTTGAGTCTTGATGAGTCTGTATCAGATGTCCTCAATTTACTGGCAAGAGGTGGATTATTCTCTTTATTTTGTCTTTCTTTTTTTGGCTGTGAGACTTGCCTGCCTCTAGACTTTTCCTAGGTGATGGTTGAAAAAACAGAAACTAGTCTTTTCCTGATAAAAGATACAGGTTTGAATAAGATCGTTAATCTCATTATAGACCATGCCTGTCTGAAAAACGATTATGAAATAAAAAAAAATTAAAAGCACTGAACTGAAATTATCTCCTCAGATATTCAAGTGAAATATATCCATTCCCATTAGTGATTATGGCTTATGAATATCTGAAGGCAGGATGTATTCAGTCCACTATTATGCAAATGAATGAAAATACAAGATTTTAGTTACCAAAATATATTTTGCTAGCAGCTAGAAAGGAATTAAAACATTAAACCCAATGGAAATCTAAATGACCTCCTGCAGAAATAGGCCGCTTTCCTCTAGACAACCCGTTACTCAATATATGTATGAATTAGGTAAATGAGAGACAAAAGCAGAAATGTTATGTAAAATCACAGTTGAAGTATTAAGACACTAAATCAGATGTAAATTGAGTAATCGTTGTGGCATGTAGATCTCGGGGAGAGTCACATGAATGGGGGGAAAAGAGCACTGCAGCAGCTTTTATTCTGCACAGGGAACAACCAAATGAGTGGAAGAATATTTAGCATCTCAATGATCTCAAAGGACTTTTAAAGGATCAAGTCCTTTTTCAGAGTTTTGGTATAGCTCAAACTGAGTGTACACACGCTCACTTAGCTGCTCTTGTTCTGCTCCTCTTATTGTGAACAGAATGGAAATTATCCTAAAAGACCCGTGGCTCTGTTTCTGTTACACATTTTGTGTTTGCTTGTTACTCATCACTCTCCCCCGGGAAAGTCTTTCATTGACTTAGCCAGCATCTTGCTCATTCATGTACCTGTTTGCGCTTCCACAAAGTCTATTGCTTTTAATCCACCTACAAGAAACATCGCTGTATTCGTCTGAAATATAAAACAAGGTCTCTTCGTGGAATACACTGTTTTGGTCAGCAAATGCATTTTCTGCCCTGTGTTCAACTACTTAGGTCGGCACCTTGGGGCTCAAAGCATGTTGTTCTTTGTGCTCTGCTCAGTACTAAGCACATAGTCAGGGCACGGTAAATAAAAAAATGTTGCATCATTTTTATACTTTTCCCTGGAAAGTCAGAAGAAACAGGATGACCTGGAGCTCATGGGGAGTGCAAGGGAGGAATTCAGACACCTCAGGAAAGGCTGTGCTTTTTCTTGTGGGTCTGTTTTGGTCAGTTCTCCCCATCCAAAACTGTTCTGATGTGAAGTGCAGCCTTGGAACTCTACAAGAGAGCCCGCGGGCTCTCCCGGGCTGAGCTTCCCACCTGCACTTTTTGCGCTGTGACCAGGCCCAGCAGCTCTTGGAGCCACCGAGTTGCTTCTCATGTCCCCTGTTGGGCAGCAGGTGCCCTGTCCCTCGCGGCGGGGTGTCAGGAGGACATGCTGCTTCAGCTTTGTCCTGATCCGAGGTGACAGCTGATGAGACACTGGCTCACTGTGCAAAGCTCCTTTTGGGCTGGGGCTGGAGTTGGGCCTCCAGAACCGCAGGTTGGGCTGCATCCAGTATCTTGCTGTTTGTTCCCAGTTGAAGGCAGTGTGTTGGTTCCGTGGCTTTTAGTGACTGTGACCTTCTTTGGGCTGCTGTGCTGGTAAGATTAAGTCCTGCATTTTAATCTTCACAGGGGTGCGGAGCACTGGTTTTAGAAGCTTCAGCATTTTCTTGCTCCCTACTCGCAACCCAGCCACCCACGCAGCTTCTGCCTGGTTGAGGAGTATCCCTTATGACTTTTCCTAGCTCTCATTCCCAAAAGCTCCAAAAATCTCTTCTGCTCAGCTCTTCTGGAGTGTTCTTGATGTGGTCCCCATCCCATCCTGCAGCCTGGCGTGTGCTGCGCTCTTTTAAGCCAGGTTTTGCCTGTCAGTGTCTCTGTCAGTGGTGTCAGGCTCAAGCGGTTTACATTGTGTTTGTCACAGGCGGCGAATACATATGTGGTCATTGACAGTAGCTCAGCAGAAACACAATAACTTGTTAAGCCACAGTAACTCAATCGTGTGTCTGAGCTGCAGCTGGAAGGAGCTATTTGGGCTCTTAACCCTTTTGTGGCTGCTGCTCTTTAGGCTTATGCATCTTTCCATGTGTTAGTACATGAGGAATCACCATACATGACTTGTGTGGGTATGTTGCGTAGGAAGATTGTTTTAAGGATAAATGAGAGTGTTTCCTTGATTTATAGCTCTAGGGGTATGCTACTGAGCAGTAAGTGAGGTGTAGAGAAGTGTTTTCAAAATACCATGTCCCACTTCCACAAATATATTAGGCATATAGAATCCTGTCTTCATTTGACTTTGACAAATAGGGTGCAACATGTTTTGGAAATGTTACTTATAGTTCTACTGAGGTTATATATTTTATCAAACTATTACTTGCATAAATTCTTTGCTGTTGAGAAGGGTTCTAGTGGTAGCTAGTGGCTCTTGAAAGCAACAGAAGTCTAGCATAAGATACGCATTTGGATGCTGTTGAGAAAAAGACGGGTCCCAGAGAGAAAGTGAAGAGCATTGCTCAATAGAGCACTTCTGTTGCCTGTCCTCTGGCTCCTTGTGTGCAAAGATTGTGGTTTTACAGAAACACAGCTAAGGGAAGTTTATGTAGTTGTCCTGCAGTGATTTAACTGGAGAACATGATGTTCAGGTGGCGGAAGAGAGCAAGCAGGATTGATATGGGATACCCAAAAGGAAATATATCTAACTTCCCTTCATTCTGTGTGGGTTTTTCTTTTCCCTTTCCCTCACCAGGAAGTTTGTAGAAGCTTTAGTGCTACACTAAATTGTTCAGCTGGTGACCTGTGCCTCTCCTCATCTCTGGTTTCACTGCCAGCATCATGGTGCTGAGTGACATTTTATCTTTTGTCGCAAATTTGCACCAGTTGTTTAACCAGCCCCATCCTGTGCTGTGAGGTTGGGGCTCTCTTGTAGCGATTGTTTATTCGTAATAACTGTAAGCTGGTTGCTGTGATAGTTGTGTTGGTTCAAAAGATATCTTTTTGTGTGTTAAGGAGTGAAGATACTGCTGTTTCGGATAGGGGGAAATGCAGAAGGAGGTGCAGAAATGGTGAACAACTGGACTGGGATATAGAAGGAGCCTGTTTAGCAAGGTGGGCAGAACACTATGGGAGGGATGGAAGGAACAGCATATTCATTTATTGTACCTCAGTGAAGAATTCCTGGGCACCTACTGTGGTGTGCTGTAGAGAGGATTGCTTTAAAACTGGGAGAAAACGTGATGCTGAAATACAGTGAGGGTATTTAAAACTTCACAAAAATGTGCAGCAACTTCAAAGGCAAAAAACAGAAGACAATGGAAGGCCAGGTAAATAAAAAGAAAAAACAGCCATCTGATAGTTTGTTCCCCTATATTTGAACATTTGGATTGAAATGGAGATCACTGGGCAAATGTTATAGATCTGTGTGGAAAAGTAAAAAGGAAGCAAGAAATATTAATGCAATTATAATAGCCATATTGAAAAGATGAAACATTGATCATGAAGAATTTCACATAACCTGGTATTGACTGGTCTGTATAATATAGAAGGGAAATAATTGTTCTTGAGCAGGTTTGACTTATAATAGTGGCGGCGATTGAAGATTGCATTCAGAAGGAGAAGCTGAAGAAGCGAGGCTTATTCACAGGAACAAAAGAAAATTGTGGTGACCTAATTCCAGCTTTTGTTGTGCAGAACATACCAGAATTGATAGCAGGACAAATTACTCTCCCTGTCAGACATGAAAGCGAGATTCACGTGATGCTGCTGTGCTGCACTTCTCTTGCTTTCAAGTAAGTCTTAAATACCTATGGGACGCGGGATGTACTGGTCCAAAGAGCATTATGGCTCATCATTTCCTGACAAACTGCTGTGACTCTTCTCGGGACTGTGTCCTCTCATTTTTCTGCTGGTATCATCCCACATGGACCTCTTTGCGCCGTGAGACTTGTCCTGCATGTGGTACATTCTTGCACTGAAGTCTGTGTTTAGGCTTTGGGTCACTAATCAAGGGTGAAGCCCTCCACAACTGCCCAGGTTTTAAATAACATTCAGTGATTTTGGGGAATTAATCTGGAAGACAGCAACAATCTCAGAGTGCTTTCTGCATTTTAGTAGGAGAAGAGCAGCATAATCAGAGGCAACAACTACTACCAGACTGTTACTGCCTGCAAGACCTAACAGTTACTTCTGTGATTTTTTATTTTATTTTATTTTATTTTAAACAAAGATAATGCCTTCGATTTTACATTTCTGACATAATCCCATGTGGGACATATAAATTATTAATCCTTTGGCAGGAAGGTTTCTCTTGAAGTGCCTATATGTATAAAAGATGGAAAACAGCAGGCTAGGCCTCCCTCCCTGCGTCATTGATGTGCGAGGCCTTATTTGCAGTGGAAGTCCGCCCCGTCCTTCTAGTACGACCAGTGTTCTTGGACAGCGAGTTACCTGAAAAAGCTGTTTTACATGAGTGGACCAAGTGCTAACTGTGCCCCAAATTCCTTTATGTGAACAGCTAATGTGATGTTTCACTCAAAGACCCCATCAGAATGGCTCCTCCACCACTCCCTGCTGCATAATCTCTCTTTTATCTTTATTTACAAACCCTTGGAGGATAAAGGCTCTGCACACTTTCATCTACTCTCTAATTATTACTCATTTGCTAGCAATGGTTTGTGGTTTAGAGAGAAACGCCGGCTGACCGCTGCTTTTTAGTTTCTGTTTTCATATACAGCTCCTCAGTGTTGACTTTCTCCCCATGCCGTTGTCCATTGCTTTATGAATAAGTGTCACCGTTAGTTTTACAAAGAATAAGTTGTATGTGCATAAGGTGATTTTACAGGGAAAGAAGCTCCAGGAAGAAAAATGGAAAAATTCTTAGGAAGCCTCAGTGTAGAAACCTGAGAGGCGTTAAGGATATAGGTGGATTGCAGCTTATATGACTCTGTCATATGCAGGCTCATCTCTCTAGAAAGTGTGACTACATTTTAGTTGTTAAAAACTAGTATCACCTCTAGGTATGTCCCAGTGTGGTTAATACATCAAGTATATGTGTAGAAAGGCATGTTGTTCTCATTAGAATTACTTGTGCAAGTTTTTAGCTATGGATTATTTGAAAACTATTAGCATTTATTTTAATGACACAATTCAAATAAAACAAACCGTATGAATCCCATTCTGCACTTGGTAAGCTCTGTCTGTTGCACTGGAAGCTCCCAGTGTGCTCATCTATTTCTTTAGGGAACCGTTTTCTCCATGTCTTAAAGACTTTCTTAAGAACATCTTCATTTTTCACTATGCAGACTCCTGAGGCCTTTGTGCTTTGCTGGGGTAACAAAGTCGGTAGACCCTTTTAATTACTGTCCTGTGGTACAAATTATACCTTTCTTTCTACAGGACTGCTGTACATAAAATGCAGTCAGCAGCAAAGGTTGACACTGCACCTCTGTAGCTGTCTTCCATTCTTTGTTTTTTCTTCCATGCTCCATTATTTTCTGTGTATGCTATTTATTATGTACTGTGGTCAGCATTCTGCCAGATCCATCTCACTGCATTTAATTACGCTGTGTTGAAGAGTGTTTGAGCAGTTAACAGAAGTTGCGTGTTCACAAAGCCTTGCTGTAGGTTTTTTTTTTCCTCCAGCGTGAATGTTGAATCCTTGAATATCAGCTGAGTTTGAAATTTACCTGAAATATGTTATACTATTCCAAAGAGATTACACAATGGCCCTGATTAGCAGCAGCATTTTGTAATACCACTTAAGGCTTTATCACAGTGGAGTACTGCCAGTAATAGTCTTTAATTCACTTACATGTACCAATTCATCTCTGTCAGGTTTCTATTAATTTCTTTGCTGTTTTACTTTGTCCCAATCTCCTGTATAATAAGGCATGATTTCCACATTTATGTAGCCAAAATAAAATTTAAAAAAAAAAAATTAAATCTTCAGCAAATTAACTGTGGGCCTTTGATTTGAGACAACTGTGCCATCTCTCCATTTATGTCCAGGTTTAATCCACTTTTCACAAGTTAATGTATTTAGGAGAATCTAAGGCAGTCAAGTGACCAAGGGGCAGTAACAATTTTACCGGCTAATTTAGATTAAAAGTTTCAGATTTGGGTTAGGTGTATTAACTGCAAAGTGGGGAGTAGGTGTAGAACTAAAACTGGATGTGTTCATGCATATACACTCATGAGAAGCCACACGATATTCAGCATTAGTTTTTTTAACCAGAATGATGAGCAGCCTTGGTTACAAAGGTGATTGCCAGAGATAAAGAACAAAATCACCACATGTACCATTTTGTTTTATCTGGCACTGGTTTCACAGTGTACCGAAAGATTTAAACTGCTGGGTTCGGGGTTGGTGCTCCACATTTGTGTGATGAATCAGCATCTGTGGTTGCTGTTGAAGCAGATCCAACTGCGCATTTGTTCTTTCTTTTTCATTGTCAGGATCGGTGCAAAGCATCAAGAGTTACGGCAAAAGCAACTGAGAGGTCTGAGTGATTATTCTACTGGTCCTGGAGGACCTGACATGGATGATGATGAGGTGGATCCAAATTACGCCAGAGTAAACCACTTCCGAGACGCTTATCCAGCAACAAGCATCTACAGGCCATCATCACCAGCAGTAGCAGAAACCTTTGTATATCCTCGTGATTCTCCTTCAACACCAATGGAGAGGGAGCACCTGGAAGGACTGTATGCAAAAATAAACAAGCAGCACTACCCACAGACTCCTGGTGACAGGTAATATTGCCACCTGGCATTACAAACAGTGAGCGCTCAGTGGTGGGGAGCCCGGGGCATTTACTGATGGATTTCTTCTGAACCAAACCCATGATTTGCTGCCACGGTACCCCCAAAGCATCTGAGCAAGGCAGCAGTCAAACAGAAATCATTAAAGAAAAGTCCATATTTCACAAACAGAATGAATGAACTGACTTGAGTCCAATTCCTGCACTGCTGAGTGAGTGTTTTTCTTTCTTTCAATCAGGAAAAGTTCTTACCCTGCAGCAAAAATAATCTCTGTTTTCAGATCCCTTTTGATCCTGCTGATCATCAAGCGCCTATTAGTAACAGGTTTTGTATGATAGCATGATACATTGCATATGTTTATGGGTTATTTTTCCCCAGCTGTGTGATATTATACACTTTCAATTAGGTTGGGGAGAGGACTGGGAATCATGGTATTTTTATGCAGACGGTGAAGTGTGGCTTCACAAGACTGATTGCCTTTCACAGCCTTTCCAATAACCAAGTGGGAAGGAAAAAGCCATTTTTAATCCTTACTGTCAAGCTTCCAGGTTGATAGCATTAAAGAAAGATGGTCAAATTCTTCCTTGGTTTAAAAAAAAAATTGCGTTGATGATGTAGCCATCATTATGATGATTTTAAAACTGGTTGCTTCTGGGATTTGGGGCTAAACGAATGTAAGACTGCATGACTATAATGGTGTTAATAGATGGACGTTGGGTTTTTCAAACCAGCGTGAGTGTGCAGGCAAGATACACAAGTCCATGTGAAGAGCTGACAGAGTAAAACATGGGGAACCTGAAGAATTATTCATGCTTTGAGTTGATGTTGCAATCTGTAGTGTCTCCCCATAGCCTCAATCTGTGCTATGTGGTACCACACTTGGTAATTTTGGCGAAATATGTGAGCACAGATACAGGAGTGTTTTCGGTTTGTGGCATCATAGTGCTTTAAAAACATCTACTGAGTCATTCTTATAAATAGTAATAAACTACTTCTGACATAAATCTAAGTTTATAGCAGGAAATGGGCCAAGTATCTCTCTTTTTAACCTAAATACAGTATGGGAGAGATCTTTCCAAATATAATGATATTGCTGATTTTTTTCTTCCGTATTATTAACTCTTCCCCGACTGCATAAGGGTGAAGAGGTGCGGATCACAGATTTTTGCCATCTCGTGGGTTTTGCTTTACTAGAAAAGTCTTGAGGTGATTGTCACTGAAGTCGCACAAATGTTTATGTATAGCAAAGGGATCCGAAACTGAGTTCATGCTAACTCAGTAAACCAAGATCTGAGAATTCCCAGCGGGACGGGGTCTAAACGCACGTTCACGTATTTCTCAAATATAAATACATACAGATGTAACTCAATTGGAGTAAGACATTGTCATAAAAGTTGCTCCATAATATCAGTTTTAACAGGACTTTATAGCTTTACATTTTTAAAATGACATCAGTTTTTAAGTGTGGCCTATACGTTGTTTTTCCATGCAGCAAAAAGCAGTGCTCAAGTCTTTCCCTCTGGCCTCTTTTATTTGATTCTTTTTTTGTATAGTGGTTGTAACTACACTGGGTGGACTTGCTATGTGGACAAGACTGAAGTCCCAACCATGTTGGGACTTGGCGTTGGGATCCTGGAATTTAGTGTGGATTTAGCTGTAATTTCATGAGAGCATGATAACCCTGTGAAAAACTAAAACAAAAACATCTAATGGGCAAGACAAGTTACCTCAGATCTGAGCTCGTGATCAGAAGTCCCACAGAGAGGCTGTTCCATCTGTGTTGATTCTGTACTCAAAGACAAACAGTCTGCAACAACTTCTCTTTGTTGAATTTCTCCGGCTTGTAGAGGCTGTTTAACCAGATTAGGATAAAAATAGGAAATGTGGGATTCTTATTAGGCTGCCTTTGTTCTGTTTTTAAATCTTTCTCTCCTTTGTCTTGGAGACAAAAAGGTTGTTGTTATTCACCAGCAGAAATGTGCCAAACGCGAATAATTTTATGTGAATTTATGCAGTGGGTCATGAGGTCTCAGCCAGCAGTTGTTGATTATGATGGTAACTTGGGGCAAGGAAATCTTCCTGTGCTAGAGGGGAGAGAACTGAAAGGAGAAAGATGTGGAAAGGAAAATCCCTGGATAACATGTTAATTACAAAAACAAATCTGCTTTCAAGGGTCAACTATGAAAACTACCTTGTCTGCCACGAAATTATGGTAGAGGGCTATAAAGGATGCTTATTAGCCAAACCAAAGTTATTTTGTGCTTGCAGGGCTGAACATTTATCAACACATTTGTCATGTAATAGCTCATGCTTTGGTCTTGCTAACGCATGCATGCTCTCTCTCAAAGTTTTGCTATTAATTTTGCTGCAGATGGATGGCTTTTTCTCCCACCTCTGACTCTCCAGTTGTAATAGAGTGTGTGGAGACTTGATCAGTGACTAAAGTAAATGAGTTTCGGGGTAGGAGGGGAATTTGAACACAAAGAATAGACGATTGCATTTCAGTCTGTGAATTTCGGTTATGTGCCGTTAGGATAGAGTATTAAAACTCTTCTTTGAAACAATAAGCTAATTTTTATTTTACTTGATTTTTGCAGAAGACTCTATTGACATAATTAATGCCTTTTAAAACTTGGAGGCCGTTTGTAAAGTAAGAAGCTTAGTGGCCAGATAAGTGCTGTTCACAGTGTGCATATATTCACCTTCCCTCGGCTCATCCCCAGAAGCCATCAAGTGTTCCTGGTTCATTTTTCTCCGTCCTCCCTCAATACACAGCAAAGCAAGAGGCTGCACGTGTATGAAGTCTGTTGCTTTAATCATTATGAAGTATGTTTGCTGCTCCTCAGGGCACACACAGACCTGTGCTTTGCATATTAACATCCCCTTTGCCCACACCCGCATCTGGAATCTCAGGGGTTTTTTGCTGTGGGTTTTTGGGGGGTTCGCTTTGTGGCTTGTTTGCAACTGTTGTGCAACGTTCTTCTGCACCGCTTCGCAATTGTTGATTTTCATTCCGACAATGACTATACTCAGTGAAATAGATGTAATTTTTTGTGTATATTTTGCTGAAAGCTTTGGAATTCTTAACTAAGGGAGGTGCTATATAAATGTAAATTGTCCTTATTAATGAGTATAGCGAAAGCATTAGCATGATCAGTGTATTCTGTGAACGTTAAGTTAAAGAGAGCGAAAAAAAAAAAAATAGCTGGCAAAATCACACATTTCTTTGTAAATCAAGCATTTTTCTGTTTATTTCTAATTAGCCACAATTTTCTGTAATGCAAATGGCATCCCAAAGGCTGGTGCAGCCTGCACAGCCACCGTGTGCAGCTGGGGAGCTCGCAGGGTCTCTGCCTGCAGCGCTGCGCGTTCCCCAGCCCGCGGCGGAGCCTGCGTGATCTGCGGCACATATGTTCCTATAACAAGCGGTGAGTCGCATCTCTCGGAGTTTAGTCACCAAGGCTGCGTCGTGACAGTGCTAAGTTGCACCGTGGCAGAGCCGAGATGTCAGACCAAAGCCAAAAGAGCATATGCACAACACTAATATCACTTAAATGTCAGGCATGTCACACGGTGCAACCCTTTCTCACGTTTCAAATAAGCAATTTCCTCTTTTTTTTGCCTCCCTTGAAGATGGTGCTGTCAAGTATATCCAAACACCCCCAGTACGTCTCCGGAAAGGTTCTAGAGACTTTGCTCAACTTATTTCCTCAGCCCAGAGCTATGAAACATTTGAATTCTGATGCCAAACTCAGTGCCAAGTATAATTCTTCATTTATTTATGTGTCTTATCTTGGGGAATTTCAAAGTGCTGGTCTGACAAAAACGAATACAGTTTTCCTTTGTTTCACAAGAATAGATTCAGTGTTGTATCTTGTTCCAGATTTAAAAAAATACTAATAAAAACCTTAACATTGTTTTATTACATTAGAAGTAGAATCCCAAGCCCCAGTCTGACCCAGCTTTCTGGTTTTGGAGGTGCTATGTTGGGTCCCACTCCGCAAGAATTTATACTCTACAATGTTAGGTAATTAATTAATTGGAAAACGGATCTTCCTTATTTCATGGTGATAGCTTGCACTCTCCCAGGATGTTCAATCTAGCAGCTTACCAAGTTGAAAACAGGGAAATGAAGCTTGTAGCTCTGTGCCAGAATCAAGAGAGAGAGCAGTGAGACACTGAGCAGTCTGCCTCTCCTGGAGAGGATCAAAGGGAAGACTGTTGTGCGTGTCCTGAGAAACCAAATGGCAAATGTAAGCTATACATGAGCCTGACAGGAGAGGAAAAAGGGTCTGGAGTTTTGAAATTTAGCAAAGGAAGCGATTTTTACTAAAAAGGAGGCTAAATGCTTGTCTTCTGGGTGGGTGTAGGTCACCCCATCTTGCTCAGTCCAAGGCCACAGGCATCCAGAGGTGCACAGGAGAGGCTCTGTTCAATAAGGGCAAATGAAGGTTGCCCACGTTATGTTACTTAGCCCTCTGTTTCTAGTCAGCCAGAAACTGAAGTTTTCTTGTTCTCAGTACAAAGTACAGTGGGCATTGCTCACTGTGCATCCATCTGCAACACCTTGTATCACTGAATTGCAAAAAAGCAATCTACTGCTCTAGGAGTGGATGGTCCTCTGCTCAGGAATGGTTATTCTTTTAAGATGGATAGTGTGGAGGCAAGGTAGAAATTGAATGAGGCTCTGTAGTATCTACTCTTTGCCACTATAACTTATGTTACACTGGAAAAAGAATTTCTGGTCATGCATTGAAATATTTGGTTTCCAAAGCATGGCCAGTATGAGTAAGCCATGCATATAACCTCTTCTGCTTGGTGTCCTAAAATCACCTGCGCTGTTTCCCTGTCCCTTACTACCCTGTACCTCCTGAAACTGTCCCCTGACTCCTTTACCTCTGGAATTTATTTTTTCTGAAACATACTAGGGGGTTTTCTGAACCTTTGCCTGTGATCCAGTCACTGCTCCCCACAGTGTTAAAACCAGAAATGTAATGTTTGGCAGCTCGTTGTCCTTCCTGGCTAAATCCAAGCTGGCACTGGCAAGTGCAGCAGAGGTTCCATGGTTCCTGGGGCTCCTGCAGAGCTGTCCCCATGGCAGCAGCCAGCCCAGAAACCCCTTTGGCCACCAGTTCCACAGGAGAGTGGAGGTTGTCCCATTGGAGTCACACTTGTACTGTGGTTTTTGCCCTCATACTATCTGTAGATTTCTTCCTCACAAAGGACCAATGGGTACTACGTACTCACTGTGCTAACTAGGGAAAACGTTGAGTACCTGGACTTCGTAGGACACGTTTAAGTGAGCCTTGGTTTTATTTCCCACCCATATGGGAAACTAAAAAAAGCTACTGGTAGTATTTGGTTAAAACTACTTTACAGATAGAGTTCAAAGTGATGTTTCCCAGGAACCGCTCGTCCAGATCCTCCCAACTTGGGGACTCTAGCCCTATTGTTCACTTGTCATGGAAACCCCAGATTCCATGGAATTCGGGTGACCCCGAGCATTGTAGAGCATGTCTAAACAGAAGGAAGTTGTCAAACTTGAACCGGAGCAGAGCCGCTGCTGCCATGTAATGTGTGCATGCTTGTTCGAGGCCGTGCATTCTTCAGCAGAAATAAATTCTGTCAGGAATAGTCACAAATCTGCCTGCGTGCATCCTGCCTGCTAGGGTTTGCATTTGGATCACCTCACTTATTGACAGACGTGTAAAATTTTATATACTGCACTCCCACAACTCCCTTGTGACTTCCCTGCTGCAGATGCTGGTGAGCCTGAGTTTTGGCAGCTGTGTTAAGCATTTGTATGCATTCAGGTTTTGGGTTTTTTTCCCCCTCCAGCCCTGTCTTATGTGATATATTATTTGCATGGAATTATTTTACGTTAATTCTGCCTGTTTATTGGTAATGTCCCATTCTTTCAGTTGTTTGGATGCGAATGCAAAAGATAGGTCCCTGGAGAAGGAGCAGGTCTGTTACTGGAAGATGAGGCCATACCAGAGGATACAGAGTGGAATGCAGATGGTGTTGTCAGCCTCTTAAATGTACAAATAAAGACAAAATGAGATCGTCCATGCAGCTGGAATGAAATCATATGGCCTTGTATGTGTTTCTGCCATAGCGTATTTCTTAGTGTGAGTAAGAGATGTTAAATTCTGTCTGATGCAGGATGTCGTCTGACCAAAAGCTCATACTTGCGCCTTTAATCAACAGCCGAATAATGTGTGTATTAACTTTCGTCTGCACGACATTTTTTTTAACAAAACACCATTTAATTTTAAATGCTAATACATGTGTGCAGTTAATTAAGAAGCCAGAATTGACTATAATGCTGGTAAGAAAGAGAGAGGAAGATCATTACACTTCTGCTCGTAGATAGCTATTTGTGAACCAGCTGATAATGTGCAAAATTAAGATTTCGTAAGTGGCATTTTAAATGAATGGTTAATGGCTGAAGATTAATTAAACAGTCAGAGTTGTGCAAAAGCAAAGCTGTTAAAATCTTGTTTATAGGCCAGTCACTTCCATACTTAAAGTGCAAACCCTAATAGCATGTGGTATTTCTATTTAACAGGCAAGCCATGTAACCAGGATATTTTCCTTAAAGAAGGAAATCTACCTTACTGGCCACGCAGCGTGGATGGATGTAGCGTTGTACGCTGTGCCGCCTTCTTCCTAATTAATACTTGTTTGGTAGCAGTACAGATGGAGAGATGCATTTCCTCTGAGAATTTGGTAATCTTAAATAAAAAGGCTAAATCTTATTTTAATTTAAGTGTAAGAGACATGGTTAAATCTGATGTAGTTTTGTTTTCCCACTACTTGCCTATAGTCCATTGTACTTCGTACATTTTAGGGTTTTCAAAATGCCTTTTCATTGCCCCAGGTTGCATTCTGTCAGAATGAGTCTCTTTGGCCCCATCATTAGACTTGCAGAGTTGCTTTAGCAAACAAAACAAAACAACTATGTTTTCGGTCAGGTTTATTCTGTACTGCCGTTCTGGTTAAATGATGAATGTTAACCTAGTCCCTTTTCCCTGACTGAAGAGAAACAAGAAGCAGAAGGTCATTATGCTGCTCACAGTTGCGAGGCTTGTCCTTCCAGCAAATCCTTTGCCAAGAAACTGTTTGTTTTCTCTTTCTCTCAGCCCAATTCCCAATCATTTTGTTATCTGTTTTTTTTCCTCAAGCTTCCCAGCACCATGTCTAGCTTCTGGATATGAACAGAGTTCCCAAGCAAGGCCAGGTGACTTGGGAAGCTCACACTGTATCCAACACCATGGCTTTCAAAAACTCCTCTCTTTTATCCTACTAGTTAAATGGAAGAAGGACATTCTTTCTTTCACTGTAAAGATAATCATGGTTTAGGAAACCTGACCAGTAGATGAGCACATGGGATTTTGTTGTGCTAGACTGTGCATACTAAGAACCTGTCTTTTTTGGAGGTGGAAGAGGTTGGACAAGAGCACAGACCAGCCTGTGTGTGTGAACATCCCCATGTTCGGACTCCAGGTGATGACATGAGCTCACAGCAAGCTCCATCCTGACTTCTCACTTTGTTGAGAGAAATGAGTGGCTTCTGGACAAATTATTTTTTAAAAATAGTCACAGTTTAGTGGGAGACAAAGAATCCTTTCCTAGAAATCTTAAAAGTAGTGGACAAAAGGTTAAACTTGGAGGAGAGGGGGAAAAAGGGCTATAACCAGACTTCTTCAAAATGCTGAGTAGTTCCCATTAAGAGAACAGTGATATCTGTCTTAATAGGGAGAGAGAGGTTACTCTTGGATGTGACAGGGAAGATGGAGATAGACTGACTGGAGCCACAAGAAGTGTTTTCACAGTGTCTTCACTTGTGTTTGAGGTTATCTGAGGTCAGTGGGACCTGTGCTGACAGGTTCATCTGAGCTCCAGGTAAAGCAACCCCCAGCCCCTCCTCATTGAGCATAACTGAGTCCTTAGAGTCTTCAAGCGACATCCCACAGTTTCTCATACGTTCTCAAACATTCAGTTTACACCAGTTTACACTGTCAGATCTCTAAGATTTTTCTGCTGATCTTAATTCTTCTGTTCCAGTGAGTGACTTAGCTCTCAACACAATAAGGTGGAAAAGATCTGACCTCAGAATGAGTCGATGGAAACCTTCTCAGGGAGGGTTCAAGCATCTAATAGCAGAATAAAACAACTGCTCCTAGAGAGAATCCAGGACCTTGCTCCTTGCTTGTGTCAAGATGCCAACGGTGAAAGGTTACCCAAGCACTCCATAAGCAGCATTGCTAACAGCAGCTATAGGCAGAAGCGTAAATCAGATCTTTTGGTTAGCAGAAAACTGTAAGAATTGATATTCTTTGAAAAGCTGAAAATCACTCGGTACTGTGCTAGCAAAAATATTGGGAGGACTGACAAGATGTGATGGAAATGGCTTAATAGGCAACAGGATGCTGAATAAAAAGAGAATAATTGTGATTATTGTCTGACAGCTGTGCAGAGCATACAGTGGATGACAAACTCTAAAACGTGCTATTTTTCAATCCGTGATCACAAGTCCACTGGCACAGACGGTAATCCAAGGGGTCATAGTGAGCCAAGGAATAGTTTATTTTTCCATCAGCTCAAGCGCTCCAATGGAGTTAAGTTGGGATATACTCTGAGCCCCTGTAACTACCCCTACGTCCCCGCAAAGAGACCTGGTGCCATATGGAGTCCACATGTGCTGTGGCTAAAGAGCAGCTTCTCTGTCAGGCCACGCAGCAGCAGAGCGTTTGTTGACATTGATCAAGGTATTGATCTTGGGATGGCCTAAGAGAATTGTAACTATTTTGTGGAGAGCAATGTTTGACTGTCATAGGAAATGAAATAAATAACTTGCTTTAAACTACTTTGTGGCCTGCATCTGAGAGAAAGTGAGGTCTTTCATTAGGACAGAGAAAATGATGCTGCTTCAGATAACGATGCTGGTTATCTTCTTTTTTTTATCACTAACTTGTCCTTGATGTCTGGAGGCCATTTTTGCAGCAGAGAGTGGTTGCATCAAAGATTTTGTACTCTTCAGTTGCCTGCAAAACAGGTACCTGCCTTAATTTTTTCACTCCACCAAGCTGAAGTAAAGAAAAACAAACCAACTCAGGATAAAAAAAGATGAAAGAGGAGTGAGTGTGCTGCTAGAAAATTTTAAAAATTAAATAACTGTAACATACTTGTAGAACAACAAATACCCTCTTAATTTATTTTTCCCCTTGTTTCTCTCCAGTTTCCTGCTTGTGTACCAGTAGGTCAGGGTGACGGGTTTACAGCATCACAGTCTCTGCTGGGTCTGCACTCCAGTGACTGGGAAACAGCGAGGAGAAATAAGAAAGAGCCGACTAATCTTTTAATATTTCAAACAACATCATTTCAGACGGCAGTCTTTGACCCATATTTATGGTTTAATTTCTTCATTCACTTCAAATTTTAATCTTAAATAAAATTTTTTCAGCATAATAGTATCTTAGGGGTATTTATTCTCAAACCAGTATTAGCTAGAACGTGTCCTTCAGCTGCAGAGTTTATCTGTTATAAACACTTCTGCCTTTAGGCTTTGATGTCTACTTAGGCCTGGCTATGGTTATTACCTTGTAAATGGGAATCAACCGCAAATGATCATTACGGTATTTACATAAAAGGCGTGGAAAACAATTATTTTGAGACTGGCCTGTAAGTTTAAGCGTGGAATGTATTTCTAATGCAAGTCTTATACGTGGCCTGGCAATTGAAAAGTAAGCAGCAAGGGGTGTAAGGTTGTGGAGGAGGCTTGGGGAAAACAGCATCAGAGCAATAAACCCGTTCCTAATTGTTATCGTTTGTTAGCACACAAATTACGAGCAGACAGTCTGCAGTCCTTCACCTGAATAAGGTGTTGTTTTCTTCCTTTAACATCATCTGCTGTCCCTGATTTGAAAAAAAACAGGAGGCAATTATTTTGTGCCTCTGTATACAATGGCAGCGTTTAAGCAGCGGCTGCTTCAGAGAGGGAGAGTAAAGGGGACATGGGGGAAGGGATTGATCTTTTCCTCCTTTTCTCTGTAAATACCACTGTCTGCATCAATGGTGGTGCTTTGACCTCCTTGCTACAGCGCTGGAAAAGTCTCTTGCACTTAGTGACGTGTTCTCATTCCAAAACTGAATAGGCAGAAGTCTAGTTCTCTTTCTTGGAGTGCTGCTACAAATAGATTATCAATCTAAATATGGTAAGTGCTCGAGAATTCCTCCCCAAACTTAGACTCATTAGTCTGAGTACTAGTATTTTTTACATGCCTGTGTGGCTTCTGAAATGATTAACAGTATTCCTTCATCCCTTTTTGCCTTTATTCTGCGCTCTGCCCACTATCTCATTACTATTAGCTATGGCAAATATGCCAGATGTCTGAGCAGCTTCATTGTTCTGTTGTTTTTCTTTTTGGGACCCTAGTGCATAGATAGAAGTTAATTTCTCTTTTGTGTTAAAATCTGCCTCCGAGGAATAAGATTACAGTGGTCAGTCTTTGTCAGTAGAGATAACTGAGGTCTCATATCTTCTGAATGCTTTGTCTTGGTTTAGTGTTTCTACTACCTCAGGGCATTTATAGTGGAGGTGTGTTTTTCTGTAATGTCCATGGAACCTTAAATTAACGTCCCCTGACTTTTGGAAAACAATTTTGACCTGTTTTCTAGATGTTTTGTTTATTCCCAGGGTTGAGAAATGATACATAAAGACACCTGCTCTTCCAAGTGGGTGGGAATGGAAAATCACGCCAAGAAAAACGCAGTTTCTCAGAAAAGATTCAAAATATGCGTTGTTTTAAGTGCAACATAAACAAAATAGATTATGTAAGGTTCGTGGGCTCTTGTTTGGGATGAGATCACGCACTCATGAGTCTGTAGCTTTTCTACTAACGATACTTGGTGCTTACATCTAAAAAGCAAAAGTTCCCTTCAGTTCTGCATGAGCCACTGATGGGCTTGAGTAACACAGCGGTGGCTTTAAGAAAACACGTTTCTTTAAAATGGGTCAGGAAACAACTGATTGATTTGCAGGTATCCAATAGGAAAGTGTGTTTACTGGGAAGCAAAGTGACAGTTCACATCTGAATTTAGATAAACACATAAACTGGGTACCGGGTGCATCATTTCTGTAGATGCAGGTAGTAACATGTGATAGTCACTGTATATGATAAGATCACAGTGGTTGCCACAGTACATAAAAGGATGCAAGAATAGATGAAATCATTAATGCTTTCATATTGTATCTGATCTTATTTTTAGTAGCATAGCATGCCTTGTACTTAATGGGGCGTATCTTTGAAAGAATCAGCAGGTATGATGTTCTGGAAAACATGAGGAATCTGCAGCCTTGTATCAGAGGCCAAAGCAATATCTTGGATCTGGCATTTTTTGGAAGGTACAAATTGTGTTATTGGTGCAGTTACATAAGCTAGAAATTGTAAATTGATGTTGCACAATCTGAAAAGCAAATGATAGCGTGTGGATTTGTATCTGCTGCTCAGAAAGAAGACTGATGTGCAAGTCCTATTTCCATCAAAGTGGCAAAATGTCTGTTGATTGAGGTGGGAAATCGGAACTGATTTCCCAGCCTGCTTCTCCCTGAAAGAATGATGAAGCGATGTTTTCTTTTCTGTTTTATACTTATTAGTTTCACAGCCAGATTACTGTAACTTGAGCTTTTTTGCCATACTTCTGCATGACTGTTTTTGTTAACCACTTTTGTTGCCTTTTGGCCTGTTCTTTGCATCATGCTATTGACAAAATGAGTTTTACGTTTTTTTTACCCCAAAGTTTAGAACATAGAATAACGGAAGAAATCCATACAAAAAAGTCTGAAACATTAATTGGACTAGACTACAGCATTTAAAGTAACCTATTCTATCGTCCATTTACCTCCCACATGAAATGAAAACTCTATTTTGATCTGAACTGTCACAGATAATTTCTGCACATAAAACACATCCAGAGACAGCTTTCAAATGGAGTTGTCACTTCTTATTTAGCAGGCTGGGGACTCTCTATTGTTGTCAAACCCTCTTTGCAAAAGCATCACTAAACACACTGATTTGCACAGTTGTATGTAAGAGGAGGAATGATTGCACATCCTCTGTGAAACAAAAAACTGTATGTAGGTGCTGGAATCCTCTGCAGCTGAACTTACCTACTGCTTAGGAAAAAATTCCTTATTTTTTTAAAATACCATTTTAAAGCAGATTTTCATGCTGTATACTGATGTGGGGAAGGGCTGGTTTTTGGTGTGAGTAGTCACGATTAACATTTAAAAGCTACTAACTAACATTGTGTTATTTTCCCTGACCTCTATGGGACCAGAATTTTGGCTTTAATCTCTTCACGAATTTCAGGAATTCTTAAGCAAGCGCACTGGGAATATCTCAGAACCGTGCGTACAGAAGTGCTGGCTCAGTGTGTTCCAGCTCAGATGCTCAGGGCTGTAGGACACTTGTTCCCACACTGCGGCTGATGGTGGCCAATGTGGCCACCTGGTGAGGCCAGCTGGAAAACCCAATCTCAGTTGTATGCTCATAAGTTTATGCTATTGGAATAGTAAATAATAGTAATGGTATGATTTTTATTTCATTCTCCTCTCAAGGTCAGAAAATTGACCAGGATTAGAGGATGAAGAATTTGGTTAGTGTGATGAGTTGTTCTTCATTGCTGTTTCCACGACTGCTCCACATGGGATTAAACAGCAAAACCCAAGCTGGCAGGGTGCTCTTCTGACCTAATTTTGCAGCACAGCACAAATCTCAGACTATCTGCTGATCTATCTGATAGGCGTGACTTTGTCAAATCCAGATGTACATTCAGGAGCGAAACACAGATGAGGCCCGAGAGCTGGGGTCTTGCGTTTTCTCCAGCTGTCTGAATCCTTTAGGTGTCTTCAGTGCTGCAGCTGGGGCTGGCGGGGGGGGAACCGCCTGTTGCAATGTGGAATCTACAGAAAAACAAAAGTTAGAGCCTAAAACATTACCGGTCAAAGCCAATTACCTATTTTAAGGGCCATATCTTCTGTAATGAAGCAAGAGATACAGACTGGAAATCACATTTTGATTTCGAAGCTACATGCCAGAAGATCTGAGGGTTCTTTGTTTAATGTGCCTCAAACTGCCTCCTGGAGAATGGACATGATGGGGAGGGGGCTTCTCTGTCCCCACTTTTGCTTGTAAATGTAGTATATTCATGAATCAGTTTTAATGGCTATCCCATGGGGAGCAGTGAATTAGATGAGGGGGAAAAAAGGGTAATTTTGTACATTAATGGAGAGTATAGTTGAATGCAGAAAAATTAGGAAAGGGAAAATCTTATGGTCACTGTGCTTAAGTCAATGATAACGCACATCCATGGGGTTTTAAACCTGGGCCATTAGAGAAAAAATACAGCAGATGGAAGTGATCTCTCCTCCCAAATCTTGGCGGGCCAGCTTGCTTTCCGCTCTCCAGGTGGGACAAGTGTGCAGAGCTGAAGTGGGTCCAGCCTGCTCGTCTCTCTCCTGCTCCAGGAATGGATGCTGTGGCCCATATTCATGCTCAGTTAACAAGCTTCTAGTTGAGGACTAGAGAAGTGGACAGACATTTATCCTGCTCTGGAAATAGTCATTTTCAAGGCTGCATTCTCACAGGTGGTCTGTGCACATTTTGTGCAGTTACCTGGCATCAAAGTGGCTCGGTCCAGTTTTTCCAGTGGTTCTGTCAAGCTGTTGGTTCTTTTAGATCAAAAAAAGTTGTATTCTGTCTGTCGTGCCTTCAAGCAGCTGTGAGGCTCAGAAACTCTGCCTTTGCAGCCTGTATAGGCATCTTACCTTTGCCTAAAACACCAAGTATCTCTGTCAGGCATCCTGCAGCCCAGTATAATTTCCATATTATAATATCTTGCAGTCGCGCACCTGCATTTACTGTTTCCCTCATTCTGGTGTGCGTGGGAACAGGACTGTGTTTTTATTATGCTTGAGTGCAGAGCCTGTTGTGAGGAGAGTTGTACCTCTGATGGGAACATTGCAGTGCTGTTTTGTGTTCCTGGGGTGGCCTGGAGAGATCCAGCCATCTCAGAAGCTGGAGTGAGGCCACTCCAGCCTACATTGTTCAGCCTGGCCTCCCTGCAGGGTTTGAAAAGGTCTGTGTCCCGGTGGACAGCAGGATGACCATGAGCCAGCACTGGGCCCTTGTGGCCAGGAAGGCCAATGGTACCTGGGGTGGGTTAGAAGGGGGTGGTCAGTAGATCAGAGAGGTTCTCCTGCCCCTCTACTCTGCCCTGGGGAGACCACACCTGGAATATTGTGTCCAGTTGTGGCCCCTCAGTTCCAGCAGGACAGGGAACTCCTGGAGAGAGTCCAGCACAGGGCAACAAAGATGCTGAAGGGAGTGGAGCATCTCCCGTGTGAGGAAAGGCTGAGGGAGCTGGGGCTCTGGAGCTGGAGAAGAGGAGACTGAGGGGTGACTCATTCATGGTGATCAATATGCAAAGGGTGAGTGTCAGGAGGATGGAGCCAGGCTCTTCTCGGTGACAACCAATGACAGGACAAGGGGTAATGGGTATAAACTGGAACACAAGAGGTTCCACTTAAAGATGAGAAGAAACTTGTTCTCAGTGAGGGTGGCAGAGCCTGGCCCAGGCTGCCCAGGGAGGTTGTGGAGTCTCCTTCTGTGCAGACATTCCAACCCGCCTGGACACCTTCCTGTGTAACCTCATCTGGGTGTTCCTGCTCCATGGGGGGATTGCACTGGATGAGCTTTCCAGGTCCCTTCCAACCCCTGACATTCTGGGATTCTGTGATCCATGTGTTTGCCTGACCTTTCAGCACTCCAAACCAGCCAGCAAACCGCCTGCCCCCGCCCAAAGGTGGTATGTTTGGGTTAATATTGGTGTGTCCTGAGAGCACAGTGCCATCCAAAACAAACTTCAAAGCTCGCCTTTCTGCTGGGCTGCCTGCAAAGCAGAAGCAAACATGTCCTGCAGCAATGCCGATTGCTGACTCTTGAGAATATCTCTAGGTAATGGTCACACCCTCATTTCAAAGGCAATATAGGAGCCCATTATCTGAGCAAATACAGTGCATGTCACTGAAGATCTATTGATGGTGATGAGTTCTGGTTACTGTTGACTGCAGCCAGATGCAGAATGGTGAGTAAGGGGTAAAACATTAGCCCTTGAGCTCTGTGGGTTTTTCTCTGTAAACAGGTCAGGGTTTCATAAGAGCTCAAGCAAAATATGTTAAAAACTACAAGAAAACCCGGAGATGAGTCTCAGTGAACAGGTGAGGAAATAAGGAGTCAAGGAAAGAAGAAGGAATAACTAAACTAAAAAAGTATCCTTTGGGGGGAAGGGGGAAATCAGATTAAAATATTTCTAAGAAGGGAAAATACTAAGGATTTGAACAGTGCGGGAGCTTCTCTTTGTAGACTGGCAAAAGGATTTTCATGTATAAAAGAGTTAATTCAGGTTTGGAAAAGTCCAAGAGTTACAGGGAAAGCTGAATTGTTTGATTATTTTGAAACTTCAACAAGAAACATACAGGAAAGCTATGGGAAAAAAATATACCGCTAGGAATATTCTTGATCTGCTGTGGGATGAGTTTGTTTGTGTTTGAAAACACTATCATGTCAATATTGTTCTAGTGTCCTGAATTTCATCGTTAAATGGGGTTAACTTGTATGAATCTGAAACATTTCAAGATATTACTTTTTTAATTAAGTTCTGCTCATGCTGTGCGATGCTGCTCTATGCCTCCTTCCAGTAGAAAGTGTAGAATTCCAGAGATGTGCTGTCTGTAGATCAAGGGTTGATAAAGTTACCCTTCATTAATACCAATACCTTTTTGTGTAAATACAGGCAGTTTCAGCTTCTCTTAGCACTAGAAACTTAGCACTAGAAGCAGAACACGTTTTGATTTGCAGCGGGCCTGGCGACAGGAGCCTCGGGGAATATCCACCCAGCAGGGTATTTCAGGAGTGACCTGAGGCCACAGTACACACATGTCCTCAGCATCAGTGACGGCTTCCTTTATTTCTTCGTCTTGTCCATGTTACAAAATAGAGGCAATGGAAGAAGAGATTGTTCTCTTGGTCTTCACTCAGAATACATTTACCATTAACCATTCCCCCCAGCATTTTCTGTAATACTAACTTGTCCACTTAGACCATGTTCCCCAGGGTGAGATTTCTCCTAATTTTATAACGAGTAACAGGACTTTCAGGTTTTTCTATGCATCGCAAGCGAAACCGGCGTTACAGCCGAACTCAGCAGCAGCAATGGCAACGTGCAATAATAACCACCCCACATGAGATTTAGATTAACTGCTCGTCTCTTTAGTTCATATAATGTCTCAACAGCATGATCTGATTTGCTGTTTTCATGTAATCCATCACTGATTGTCTGAGTTAGGAAAACTAGTTTCTTCTGTAGCGAATGGGGAGAGATGGGCTCCCCTGCACACAGAGCAGAGCTTCACTTTCTCTGGCTGCAGCTGTGTCACTTCATTTATCTGGTTTTCATTGTAAATATAGTTTGATTTTTCAAGCGAAGGGTACCGGAGAGCAAGTAGGAGCAGCTCTTTGGGGAGGCGGAATTTTGTTTCCAGGGCTTGTGGAAAGGAGTGTAGAGTTGCCCAGAGTTGCTCCATCTCTCCCTTCCCATGCATGAGAGGTGCAGAATCTCTTCCCCAATCTATCCTTTGCTAATCGTCTTCCCGCACCTAAAACTTCTTGTCCTTTCCTGCCCTCTCCTCCATTTTCTCCCCCCGCAGCCTATTGATATCTTCTCTGCCTCCTCCCAAAACCTGCTCTGCCATTGCTGAATTGCATTTTATCACCCCACAAACAAGAACAAAATCAACTACTTTATCTCGATCATTTGGGCAGCAAAATGCAATTTGCTTGTGTTGCTGCAGATCTTGGAGCCAACCCTGGCCCGTGCACTTTTATCACTTTGCAATCTAATCTGCTGAAAATCTCAGATCTTCTTGCATTGGAAAAAATTACTTTTAAAGAAAAAATTCTTTAAAAGCCAACTGTGCACTTATATATGCACAAACCCACAGTGATATACATGTCCTCGTATATCTCTACGTATGTATCTACATGTATAATAAATAAAAACCACATACAACACTTTGAAAGTCCACACCTAACTTGCTAATGTCAGCTACAGTTGATAGACAGCTAAGTCAGACTCTTTTTATAGTCCATTTCTAAAATGAAACCATAAATTTTAAAGCCAGGCTTCATCATTGCAGAGAAAAAAGCTTTTCCAGCCTATTGATGAAATATAACATTTGATAGGATTTATGAGGCCCAGATTCAGGAGGATCATTTGCAGAGCACTTAAAGCTGCTTTTTCCTGCCCTTTGCCTTCCCTCCTCCCAAATACACATACCAAAAAAAGCCATTAGTAATGAAAAATTATTAAGGAAGATTTTTCTTGATTCCATACAAATGTCAATTTGAGAGAGAAAAAGGAAGAAAACAGTTGCAGGAGTTCCTAGAGCAAAAGGGGTCTAAGCAGAGCCATGGCTGATTGTACGAGCGGAATACTGACTTTTACTAATAAGTATACAGTGTGATTATTTGCTGTAATACAGTTATTTGTAGTGTGTGTGTATTTTTAATAGTACAGCATGGAATTTATTTTTTTTTTATCACATTGAGGTATTCACAAACCAACTGCACAAAGTTAAAAATAAAAATGATACCCAGCTTCTCGGTATCTTGATAAAGTTTCCTTCTGGCTTGTATTACCAGAGTGATAATTTCAGAGGAAAAACATCTTCTGTAACTTGCGATCACAGTATCTGTCAAATGGTAGGAAATGAAGACAACTGCCAGACAGTGTCAGATTTATTAACAGCTCTAAGAAAACCAAAATTAATGCATTTTCCCATCTCTGATGGGTTGAAATGTCCATGTGCCGTACTTATCTTAATGGACAAGTGAGGGAAGTAGCACTCATCAATTAAGTCTCTCGTTAAGCTGACTACAGCTTAATCTGGAGCACATGCACCTGCAAAAACCCTACTAGAGCAGCCTGTGGAACTGGGATGTGCTTGTATGGGCAGCCAGTACATGGGTTGGGGAAACTGGTATCTTTGGCTGCAAGGTAGGAAGGGAGAGGCTTCCAAACATCAGGATGAGAACAGAGAATGGAGCAAGGAAGAACAGACACGCAAGGACTTTTGAGATGTGTCTCTGAACACACAAGTTGAAACCATGAGAGTCATTCTGGAGAGACAGAGATGGGCTTGAACCAGAAGACTTGCTAGAGATAGTCTTGGTGTTCCTTTTCCAAATGAGATATGCCAGGGTATGATTGTGTGTGGTTTGAAGATTCCATTACTTTGGTGGTGGTTTTGTTTGTTTAATTTAACATCTTTTCAAAACAATTACTGAAAAAGGAATAGTGCTTACTGCCCTCAATCTTAAAGACCAGAAATTCAGCCCTGACTTCTCCAGGTGGAAAAGTGGGAGTCATTTCAGAGCTGTGGTGCAGCTGCAGCCATAGGAACAAGGAGCTAGAAAACCTGAGCGTGTCTGGAAGTCCAGGAGCTTCCATTGACCGCAGAACAAAAGGCAGTAAAATTACACTGTGAGCTTCAGGCCCCTGAGCTCAGAAATATTTCTCTGAAACGCAGCTCAGCTTATAAAGCGTTTAATTCTGTTGATGTGGAGGTTGCGATGAAAGCTGGTTGAAGGAATGCGCGGTCCCCCGTGTTTGCGAACGCGAACACAACTGTGCGGAGGATCCCAGCTGCGTGGGGAGAGGTGCCCAGGCTGGAACGCGAGGCCTCAAAGGCGGCAGAACTTTGCAAAACCCATCAACTGCTCCAGCATCTGGCAGGGTTTCTGTTGAGCAATAACCACAAGCTAAATTTGCCATATATAATTCCTGAGAGAAGCCGGTGGTAACTGATGTTTTGACTTTTGAGCGTGTTCCTGTGAAACTGCTCAGATCTCAGTTGTAGTTTGGAAATACTGCCCTACCAGAGAACCAAAATGAATTTACCTTCAGGTTGTCCCTGTGGTAAGATTATCATAAAATTTTTTGCCCCTTGCACTACTACGGTGTAGAAAATGTCATTAAGCCTGTTTCCCTTGCACATCTGTTAAATGCTTCATGTGTCATTGTAGTATATATTCAGAAGAAGTGAACTTTGGATCACTGTATTAGAGTTAGAACATTTTGAAGAGTGCGTATGCATTATACTCCCCTCCGTGTTGCAAGAGTCATTCAAACACGCTCAACGGTGCTTTCATTTTGCTGTGCATTGCACTCACAGATAGTGAAACACGCTAGAAATAATTACTTTTGTTGTCTTTGCTTTTCTTTAGCTTGTAGCTGGAACTTTAAATGCTTCCCTTATACGGCTTCACATGCTTCACCTTGTGTGTGCCAGTGGCTTAATAAGAACATCTGCTGTCTTTCTGTAGCAAATCTGATGATATTTCTATGCACGTATATTTAGTTGTACATATAAATAGAATCCAAGCACTGTTAGATGCATCTGAAAGTGTACGTCACATTGAAATGGTAACATATGAGGTTTTCTGCAGTTCCATTTATGAACTATCAAGTTAAAAACGAAGCTGTGGAGTAGCCAGAAAACTTGTTGTTATTTCTGCAGCCAAAAGCATATGCTTGTACAGCCTAACCCAGCTAGGTCTCTGCTATATTCTTAGAATGGTCAGTATTTCGTGTGTCGTATCATTGTCTGCAAGTTGCTTTTTCATCATAGTTGGGCTTTCACACAGCAGAATGTAGGAGAGCGTTGCTCCAGATGTCTGGCTCCTTTCACCCATTTTGTTGCTGTCTACAGCAAAATTTGAGTTGTAGCTCTACAGTGCAAATTCCCTTTGAATCTTTGGATGCCCTTAAACAGTGTAGCACTGGAATATGTGTAAATGTCTACAAAGTGCGGTGATTGGAGTGGCTGCTTTAAGAGGAGCTATAAAACGGTTCCAGCTGGAGTGCATTCTTGAGGTAAGCTCGAAATACACTCCAAATTGTCAGCACACTACTCAAGGAAAAACAGAAGAAACAAATCATCCTTGGTGTGCTTTGCTTCCTTTAACGCACATAAGGATAGTGTAAATGGAAGCCAGTCAATTTTCAACAGTTTGTGTAAAATTGTCCCTAGTTTTGCTTCCGTACTTCAGCCTTTGTGAATCAATGCATCACACCGGGTTGTAAGTATACCTGCGTGTATTTCTATGGACATAACGCCGTCTGTATTTCAATAAGTATTGTGTATCTGTCCATTAATATTTATATGGAACTGAGAGCTTTGGTTCTTGCAATTTTTAATAAACATTGATGGTGTTACTAGTTTATACAGAGCACTCAATATGCTCCATCAAAATGGCAGCTCTAATTAGGTTCCTTGAATTAGCTAATGGATTTTGAGAAAGATAGCTTACAAAGCTCTTACAGCTGTCCAAGATATTCCTGCCATGGCAGAGAGACAAAAGGCCGCTGGAAGCTACAGACTTTAAAGCTTTAGAAATGCAGCTGACAGTTAAAAAAGATAAATTACATTTGTATTTTTTCCCGTAAAAGTCTTAATGTTGGATTAATGTTGTCCTCGTAGTGACCATTCATTAAAAACACCCGGAAAAGCCAACTTTATAGTAAGGATGCATTTTGGCTATGAGATCTATGCTTTTCCCTAATGCTTTACACATGGTTTAAATTAGTTCATTTTTTTTTTTAGTGTAAGTTATGTCTGTAGCAGGATTACAGTTGCAGGGACATTTTGTTTAATTGAGGTTGAGATTTCTACCTACGCCAGATATTATAAAAACAAACAGAGGATTAGTTGCTGCCACTCTGCCGGTGGCATGGACCTGCCAGTGTGTAACAACAAGCAGGATTATAGTCTCTGGTGTGAAACTTGGAGAGGTAATTTCTGGGAGAGAATGGATAGTTACTCCACTACTTTGTAGTTTTCAACAAAATCTGTTTTAGAAATGGGCAGCAGCAGCAGCATCTACTGTGAGCGAATTCTTAGCTCTTCAATTCTTCCCTCACAAGGGAGCGCAGAAATTAAGACTGCGGTGAATTGTCACCTCCTCTCCCTCCTGCCTTTGCTTTGTGTGTGCTAAAGGGGATTCCTGAGGGACTCTTGAGTGGCTAATTCATTGGAAGCCTGTAAAGTACTTATTACTTCAGCTTTAGCGATAAGTTTAATAAGCTGCGGTGCAAAAAGCGATAGTCTGCAAGTGAAAAAAACCAGCAGGCAGGTGTGATAGCCATTAAGAAATAGAGCTGCGTTTCCACGCAAGACTTTAGCATTCAGCGCTTGCTTTGCTGCATTCTTGGAGCTGCTGCAAATGGAGTTTGGAGGGCGGAAAATCTGCTCCGTGTTGATGTGACCTATCTGTTGTAAATATGCCAGCTGCTTTACATCAGGAAAGTAAAATACCCCCTCCCAAGCCGTGTTGTAATACAAGGTGCCAAAAAAGGCAATTTAAGTACTTTGCCGTGTAAATCCAGAAGAAATTACCTTGGAGAGAAGGCCCTCAGTTACACCTCACACGTGACTTCTGCATGATGGATAAAAGGCATAATTGATATCATCTTCGGTGAAGAAACCAGAAACTGTTGCATTGTCTAGAGGCTACTGAAAACACCGGGAGAATCTGCTTTTCATTATTTTCATTGTGTATTGTTTATAGAGAGTTTGGTTGTTGTCAGCAGCTGAGTCCCTGATCTCCCTGCTTTCCTGGCCCGTCAGAGACGCTTGCATCTCTGGGATCAACAAGACAGCCGTAAACTGGTCACATGCCAGAAATGGCCACTGCCATTAACCAGCCTGGACTGTAAGGTGTCTTTTTATTATTATTAGTTAAAATCTGCTGATTGCCTCCTTTGATGAGGCACAATACATTGAGCAGGAAAAAAAAAAGGAGGGAAAAAATGCCCTGTCTTTGAAGTAAAGACAACAAGCTGGCTACGAGCAAGAAAATGTCCCCTTTTTTCTTTCCTTCCTGCTTGATTGCAAACAACCTGTTTCTGTTAAAGCAGCACATACCATGTCTGCTTTTATGGTGAGTTTAAACCTCACTGTTTCTGTAAAACAACAAATTAAGCTGTAACTCCCATAATTTCTGGCCAGCTCTAGTCAACTGTAAGTTATAAAGGCAAGTACTGGGGATGAGAAGTGGCCTGGATTGAAAAGATGATGCTCTTCTGACTGTCAAGGGCATCTGCCATGGCAAACAGGAGGAGGTGTTGTATGTCATGTGAAAGGAGGGAAACATAAAAGGATGGTTTATGTCAAGCCACTGAGAGGTATTCTATAAACAGTTTGGAGAAACTGAAAGTGATACAAATCTGTTGGTCTCAGTCTTCAAATCGTTCTTTTGAGGGTTCTGTAAACACATTATGAGCTATTTGGGGAAAGAAAAGGTTAATGACACTGCTAATTCATATCATGCAAGGTTATCTTTCCTTCTTTCTTCCTAATGAGTCTGCAGGAACCTCAGAATATCATCTTTTCCCTTTCCACTAGGCTCCTAATGTCAAGAGGTCAGTGGTGATGTTACGGGGTCAGTAAGACTCGATTTACATCCAGACAAATGGTGGTCGTGCCGCCCTAGGAGCCTGTGACCTTTTGGACAGAAGTGGTTGTGCTGCTTTCATGTCAGCCTGAAGAATTGAAGGGTGGCAGCCGATGTTCCACTGAAGCACCGTTACCGCTTTTTTAAATATTGTAAAGCAGATTAAGACTTGGGGACTTAAGTATACAAGTTCAAATAAACTGAAATAAGCATAAATAGCTTCTTCAGTATAGTTTGTTTTCCTGCAGTTTATGATTCTTGACTTTATGTGTATTTCTGTGCATACAGATAGAGAGGAACATCCATCTAACGCTTGTCGTGTCAGCCCATCTATACAGACCCTCTCAGGATAGTCCTGTCTAAGTGGAACTGGGCTCAAATTCTTCCAGTCACTTCAGATTTCCAGATCAAGTGTCCTAATGGGGCCCCTCTCCGTTGATACAGATGGTAATTGTGTATCCATAGGGTATATTTCTGCCCAGAGCAAGAAAAGCAAGTGTTATGGAGACCAGTAAAACTATTTGCATGGTTCCAGCAGCTAAAAAGACCTGGTTCTTAAGCTGGGCCCTCAGGAAGGGGTGTGTGTAGATCCCAGCCTGGCTCTGGCTGAGTATCAAGGGTGATTTCTGAGCCTGCAAGGCAGGATCAGTGATGTCAACAAGGTGTTTCTGGCAAGTCTTTCATTCCAATATCATTCATTTACTCAAGTGCCTATGCAAACAACAATTGTTCATTTCTTCCTAAACTATCTTCCTTTCTCTTGGTGGTTGACAAAGATGGAAGCTGAAATATTGTAGAATTATGTTCTTATCATTGATATACCTTTTATCACTTCCCACCATTCTTTTTATTCCCTCTTGCTATTGAGGTTGCAGAAATATTTTCATAAGCAATGCAGTATTTGAGGGTACAAAGACAAGGGCTGGAACTGAAAGAGTAACGTAGTCAAATATTTGTTACAACTTCAAAATGAAAGTTTTATCCTAAGTAGAAGATAACTCTTATATGCCCTATTGGACTCCTTTATACAGTATATCTTTGCAAACCACTATGTTCATTCAGTATATAAAATCAGTTCTGTTTTGTATCAGGTTGTGAATGGAAGATTGCCCATTCTTTTGAGTCTGTGAATCATGTTTTGTCTTGGATTTGTTGGTTAATGGAAGATTCACTAAAAGAACATATATCTATTTTTTTCAACTTGGAAGTGCCAGTTGTTTGTTCAGAGGCTGACAGTCAGCTGGGTGAAATGAGCGTTTGAAAGAAGTGCCTGGCAAAAAAGCCCCATGCAATATTAATGTGTTTAGGAAAACCACTGGAAACAAAATATTTATTGCCTCTTTAAATGTATGTTTATATGCAGCTTTAAGTGGTTCATCTTACTCTGTACGTGCAACACTTGTTTTTAATTTGGTATTATCTAGAGAGCTGCAGTAAGAAGTCGCTAATTTAAAAAGTGACATTTTTAACCAGGATGAAACCTAGATTAGCAACTTGGAGGAAGAGGAGAGAGGAGATTTTATTGTGCAAAACCGAAGTCGTATGTGTTAGATACTGATGATAATGTTTGCATTCTCTGAAAAAAATAACTCATCTGTCACGTTGGGTATATAATGTTATTGCTATGGTGCTTGTTCATCTATCTTTTCAGAGACGATGGGATGAAATTTCACAGTCATATTTTACATAATGTTAGAGATAGCTTGAAGCTAAGTCTGTGCCCAATTATGGTTTCCCTTTTGTTTTGGGAAGCCTGTTCCGGCTGCATCGGTTGAGCAGCTGTTTTGCAGCAGGTCCCTTTACAGCCACGGTGGACAAGGTGGAACCTGTGAGGTGCCTCCGATGGATTCAGACACGAGGCAGAACATGGTGATCTCTCGTGGTTGGTTGTCTGGTTGACAGGACACAGCAGCGTGGGGTTAGAACGATTGCTCAGACTTCTTTTTAATCTTTCTCCCAGTCCAAAAGAAAGCTTTGGTTTGTAAGTATTCTATATAGCAAAACTATAGAATGGCTGACATGCATGTGCTTTTTCCTCTTTTGAATGTTCATATAAGACTTTTCTTTCTCTATTTGCCAAAAAAAAAAAAAAAATCCTGGCAGTGTGTGCAGCTTATTCTAAGAACTGTTGAACTTACTCCTAAGATTGTTTGTGGCTTGAGATTTTGGACAGATTTTGTTACCGTGGTTTGAAATCAGCCTCTGAGTCTTTGCTGAGCTCTTCATGAAGTTTCTCAGAGATTTTTTTTTCCCCTACCTAGTCAATATTTAAAGACTTCCCCAGAAAGCTTCAGGTTCAATCCCAATATCAGCTGCTTCTGAATCAGTCTCTTTACATGTAGCACAGTTTGAGGAAATCATTCTGAAATCAATTGCAAAATGCAGAGTGGACGGTTCTCTCACAGCCTTGTGACAACGGAGAAGTCCATGGGTAGAATTTAATGTTAGAGCCTGGGCTGATGCGGTGGTGGAGGGGAGTAGCAAATGTGCAGTTGCACGGTTCTCTGAGTGACGTATAGCACAGGGATACATGTCAAAGTGAGTTGTGCACGAAACTAGATACGAAGAGGACTGTAATATTTATATCTCCTCAAGGAGGGAACGCTACATTAAATGTAAAGTTACTGTAAAAGACATCTGACTGCTGTACTTACTGGGCTTGGTGAAAAGCTTCAGTGAGTCTCCTTAATATAAATTGACTTTGATTGGGTTATTGTTTTTATATTTCTTCTGTAATTTCAGGTTTCTTTTCAGTATAAATAGTCGTGTATCTGAAACATTTAGAGCTGGTATTCATCTGCTGTTTCCCTGTCTGAGAACTGCTATCTGATCAAACCAATATTTTTTAATTATGTATTTATAGGCAGATGGGAGAATAGTTTACAGTCAATCTATGATCTTCTCTGCAGATCTTGGAAAATTGTGTTGTGTTTTTTTTTTTAATATTGCCTTATCAGTTTCTTTTTTTTTATTACTGATGACTTCATTCTGTTTGAATTCAATGCTTCAGTTTCTTTGGGGTAAACTAATAGATTATGTATGCGATATTTGCACAGTGCTGATTGAATTCATCTGGTGAGTTTGAATGTGGTTCATATATTCACATAATTGTCAGGAGCCAACTTGAAATTCAGAACTGTTTCATGAGCATTGCACAGGGCATCGTATTCATCTCACATTACTCAGGAGTGGGTAAAACTTTCATGGTAAACTAGAATGCAGCTCTTTCAGAAGCAAATGTCTTTTAAATTTGTGCCTATAAACAGTGATGGAGGGGAAAAAAGAAAAAAAAAAGCTGTGGAGCTTTAACCATTTCCTGAAAAAATGAAGCTTGTGTACAAACTCACCCTCTTCCAACCTGTTCCCCCCACCTTTCCAACAAGTTCTGAACCTGCTGGCCATTTTTGACCAGACTTGACAGGTGATTCAATGTTCAAAAGATACAGGATCACTAAGCTTCATGAAAATAAATGCTGGAGAGGCCCTGAGGAATGTCCTTGCTGGGGAGAAATGCTGCAGTATGAGCTCAGTCCCATTATCGAACACCAGAGAACCCACAGGAGAGAGCACAGGAACCAGACTGCTCCGAGCTGCTGATTTCCACAGAGATGATGCTCGTGTTTTCACACTAATCCAGATGGGCGGCTTCCCATGTGCTGCTGTCTCTCATTCAAACGCTCCTGCTCGTTCTCATGGTTAGGGTTTGTGCTTTAATACGGCATGGCAGAGGTTTGCCAATGAAAAAGCTGTGGGGCCTGGTTCCTTAATATATGTAATCAGCTTGATCTCTGCAGCACCTACTTGCTGGCTGGCTGGGTTTGAGCAGAAGGACGTTCACCTACAGGAGGTGTGCAGTGAATGGAGCACTCTGTCTCTTAGAATATATCCATGGTATTTTCAGATTACCTCTTTAGCCACAATAGTTGGAGGTAGAAGGTGGGTTACGTGGCATTAGGAAACCAGTGGCAGGTGCTGCTGCAGTTCGCGGGGAGCCCCAATGGGGCTGGAATCAATCCAGACCCATTTGCCTGTATTTCAGCGGTTCCCTCTCTTAGCCAGTGCTGCTTTGGGTAATGATGTTGGCAAAGCAACAGGGACAGCGCTTTGGGCCTTATCTGTATGTTAGCAGCCCTAATTAAATGCTTTATCTGTACTCACAAGTCAAATCAGGGGATTTCACGGGTATTGTGTTGCTCATGAGCTGTGGACTGGAGCTTCACTGTTCGAAGTGATAGCCCCCATTAGCTAGTCCTCAATTGCAGTGTTTTGCAAACTGGAGATGGTTCTCCACTATTTGTCAAGAATTCATGCAAAGAACAGAGGCATTTATCTGGAAGGAATCAAGGGGGAAAGGGAATATAATTTTCTTTTTTATTCCTCAGTAGTCCACAGAGTTTGTGCAGGCTTTCTGCACTGTCTTGGCAGATCATGAGAAAAAGAATGTGTATGCTCTGGAAAAGTTTGGTGAGTCAGCCAGAGAAGCTTGAAACCTCTGAGACTTCATAGAATAAAGGAGCTGGATCACTTAGGATCCAGGGAAGGCAAGTAATTTAAGTGTTTGAATTTTCATGGAAACATAGTGATGCTGCAAGTAAACATTTCCAACCCTGGCTGCACATGCAGTTGCATTTGCACCTGATGTGGAATTTCCCTTCATTGGTAATTAATGTCCAACCAATCTAGATTGCTGTTAGATACTAGAAACTACTTACTATTGAACTGATAGATTTATGTCCAATCTTCTGTATTTGCTTTCCAAATTCAGTTTGCTGTGTAAATCCTATAAAAGGCTTCCCTAGATTCTGGCTTACTCATAGTGGAGTGCAGTGTGACAAGGTGCTCCACGGAGTTTGTACTCTCATGAATTAATATATATATATATCTATAACCTGTTGTTGGTGAGGCAGAGTTAAGGTTGTGGATTAAGAGAATATATGATGATGTGCTGCAATAACAATGGTCTGAGTTTAGGAAAGGCCACAAACAAACACTGTTACAGTTCCCTGTGAATGCCAGTAGATGCTACTGAGCCTTACAAGTCAGTATTCACCCCAGGGCTGGAAAAAGCTGCAGGAAACTTTGAATGTATTAGTTTTAAATGTGGCTATTTTTTTTTAATTCTTAAGCATTTCCAGGATGGTTTTTTTAATGCTTCCAGAGTTGCACAAGTCCAGCTGTAAGGTTTTGGAAGACTCAGCAAAGACAGGCATGCGTTTAACTTGATAAACTAAGCAACTCCACTAGCTTTACCACGGCAGTTTGCAGAGTATGCAGTTCAGAATACGAGTGAGTCTTCGTGGATTACTAAATGGATTACTGTTTAATTACCACTTTGAAAAACTGGTGTCAAGATTTGATGGTGTGCTTTCCCATCTGTCTCGCCTCCCCTCTATTTTCATGCCTGATGTTTTCCTTCTTTGTGTAATTGGGAGGGAGGTTGTTTTTTAAGAGATAAAACTTCTTTCTGTGCTTCTCTGTGACTATAGTTTATTCTTTACCTTGAACAAATGTAATTCTAGGGAAATTCCACATTTAACGTGGGAGCAAAAGGAAGCCTTTTTCTGGCAGCTTATCATTATTGTTATTAAAATATGATAGCCATTTATAGCTGTTCATAGGAATGTTAAAAGTTTCCTTGTGCTCCCCCATCTGTCTGCATCCATCTGTTGGCTCTTGTCTTGTACTCGAACTGGTGAGTTCTTTAGACAGGGACAGCCTTTTTTCAAAATGGGGATCAAGTTCACAATCAGCAGCTTTAAAAGAAAGCAAAAATCAGGGTGATACGTGCCAGTGGGCACTATGTGAGTCAGGAGAATGAACCGTTCCTAATCCGTTTGTCTCAGGTGCGGCAATTCTGTGTGTGCGCTCATGTGGGTACCTGGTGTTAGATGTGTGTGTACACGGGTTTTATTTGGCATTTTTTGTTTTTCCCAGTGGCTGCACAGGTGGTGGGAACGCGGATCGTATCCAGAAGTTACGGAAGGAGTACCATCAGGCCAGGCGAGAAGGCTTACCCTTCTATGAGGATGACGAAGGAAGAACACAGCCGGCTGATTATGACCAGCGTTGGGTAGGTTCCACAATGCGATGCAAAGTGCTTTTGCAGCGTTCAGATTTATCAGAAGATGCTGGTTTGTTTGCATTTTCCAGAAATCCCCTGTCAGTTTAACATGAATATGGGGGGTTTGTAGAAGTTGAGAAATCCTTAATGCCAGCCCACTGAAGAAAACATTCATAACGTGAAAACTTGGCTAAAATAACTCGTCTGTTTGCTGTGTCTGATTTAGGTCCAGGTTTCCTCTCTTTAGGCTCAAGATATGCAGTCATTGCCAAATTTTGTCACATGTGGTAGTGTCAAGGCTTTATTTATGGTGCTCTGGCAGTTCATCCCGATTCCCTGGGTTAACAAGAGCGATAGAAGAGCAAACTCTCCCCGTGCTTAGCTGCAAAGTGAGAGGGGACAAACAGAATATCTGCTCCTGCCCTTCCTTCTGCACACTGGACAGTAGCAATCTGGTCACCATACGCCCTCAGTAGCTTTTATAAAGTGAAAAACTGAATAATTCACTCCTTAACCATCAAAAGATCTTAAAATATTCTACCAACACTATAAAACTGTTGCAGACCTACTGTATTCCCTGCTTTACATCCAAGAGTCACACTACACAGAGACATATTATCTACCCCACTACTGAAGAGTAGAGAACCAGAGATTAAATCAAGAGTGCAGGATTTTTGAATGTGTTAAATAGATGCAACAGCTATAGACTGTGGGATCACAACCGTGGTACTCAAGAGCTCCACCTGAGCGGGTTTCAGAGTCGGACCCTGTCTCTTTAGAAGCAATTATAATCAACTAGCATTCAAAAATGTAACTTTGATCAGATGCAATTTATGCTAAATTTGAAATTTGAGTTTAAAAAGAGACAGAATTATGTTAAAATCTGAAGAATCTAAATACAGCTGAAGTCTGAACTAACATTGTTGGTTTTAAAGTCCTCCAAACTATCTGTGTGAATGCTAAAGTGAAATCTTCAATTATGTGGTTGTACTCTAAAAAAGTCTTCTGCGAGACTAGACTGTATTGCAATCACAGAGAGACAGTGTTAAAAGGGGTGCTTTTACATAAATTATCATATATATTTGTTCACTAACCCAAAAAATGGTGTTGTATGTATTATTCTAGTTCAGTTAGCAAAAGTGTCACCTTCAGCAAAATAATCCTTTCCTTAGAGCAGTTGACTTCAATCTGCTGCCTTAAATTTTCTGACCCAAATTTGGGAATCTTTGTAACTGCCATTCTTCTTCTCAATAGTTTCTCAATGAACTGAAACCAGAATATGCATCAAATATATCTTTCTATTGAAATTATATGGCGTGATAACTGTCCTGACAGAGGCCCCAGAGTGGGCCAGTGGTACCTCTTCAGCAGCCCGAGGTTTTCTACTTCTTATCTGAAACTGATAAAGCTTTATTAATCCTCAGAGGAGGCTGAGATTGATGGTCTAGTGTAGTTTCCTAAGATGCACAAAGGTTTCTTCTAGGTAATCCTTTTTAAGCCTTTCCTATTAGGTATAATGCCCAGAGATTACTGATTTCCAAAGCTTTGCTTTTCCTGTGAGGCAGGTTGTACTTAATCAGAGCATCTGAAAGGGAGCTTTAAGTATCTCAATCTTGAACTGATTAATAGTAGTGGCACCGGGATTGTTTCTCTTTGTCCTTCCAATGCAGAATATTTTTTAATGGTTTTTTGTGGCGAGGAATGGTGGTCTATTCAGAAATCACAGTTCACCTTGAGGGCTTTAATACTCTGAATCTTGTTGCTTCAACAGTTCCTCTTGTTGAAGTGGTTTACAAATTCCAAAGACTTCTGGTCCCTTCACTGAAACAATATCATCCATTGATCCATCCGGCCTTGTCTTTCAATGGGGAAAACATTGTGGCCCCAGCTTGCTCTCATCCGACTCCTGGGTGTAATTTCTACTCCGACATATAGCTTTACCCTTAAAAAAGAAGAAACAAAAATAGAATGGAAATATTAAAAAGAAAACAAATGTCTCAAAGCATCTTGCCAGGAGATATTTTAGAAGCAATGTAGTCTTGCCCACCTCGGGCTGCTGACCCTCCGCAGTCCTGTGGTAACACACGTTGAACAACAGCTGATTTGTTCCACCTTTACTCATCAGTGAGGAGTCATGCTGATGACTAATTGCATAATTGTAAATAAATAAAAACTTAATCTCCAGGATGTCAGGTCTTTCTTTAAAAGAGTCAACAGACAGCTGAGGAGGAGGAAATCCTTCTGGTATAAGTTTTCTCCCTTCCCACAGGAGGTTGTGGCACCAGGGAAGCTGCAGCTGGAAAAGAGATGCTGGGTCTCCCTATGTATTTTTAATACTCAATTAGTTCTTTCTGTGCTTTTGTCAGTCAGCTGTTTTACCAAAGCCAGCCTTCCTATAAGATGTCTTGCTAATGTACAGCAGCTGCTGTAATCGCTTCCCACCATCTCATGAAACATGCAGATAAGTTGGGAAATAACAGAGGATAATTTGAGAAGACACTATCCCATCGCAAATCAGCAGCCTCAGAAATGGACCCTGGGTCTCATCCTCCAAAAAAGTGTCTGAGAACTCAGGAGGCAAATTTCTATCTGATAAAGCTGACATTGACAAGTGGCCTTTAGCTGACACTGTAATGGGACAGAATTTCTAATAGAAGGGGTATTTCTAACAATCTACTTTTTTCAAAGCGGGATAAATCAAGTTAAAGTGCGGGGCCGGCTGAAAAGCTAGCATTGTGAGGGAAAATGATCTCATGACAGGCAATTGGGATCCATAAATGTTTTAAAAATAAGGTCAAAAATTCATTTTAAATAAGCCTGCTATTCTCTCATCATCCATTCCTCCCCCCTGCATCCATTTTCCAGTTCTCCTCTGTTCTTCTCATCTGTTGCTGGATTAATTTTTTGCTCTCTTGCGCCTTCGTTCTGCTCCCCCTTCCCCACAGTCTGTTCTTCTTTTTGTAGGTAGCTGAATAATTCAGTTTAGTGTGTCTCCATAAACAGACACATGTATATAGCACTGCCTGTGCTATAGAGCCAGATCCTTTGAAATTCTTTTTCCTTTGTGCTTTGGTTTGTTGTTGAGTTTTGAATCCTTTGGACTCCTCCCCAGCTCTGCCACCTCCCTTTCAGGTTTATAACTGGGATAAATGAAAAGCCAAATTCTGTAGGGCTGATGACAAGGCTTAATGTAAATCTCAGCTGGTTAACCAAAGGACAGGCTGATGGTAAGTGTAAATATTGTCTAGGAAAATGAATGCCTGTTGTTGTCAGTGTAATGTGAGATTACCCTCAAATTTTCTGGCAGTGAGGGTGGATTGGGGAGTACCAGCTCAAGACAGAGTTTAGGCATGTACATACATAGTCACGTCTTAGTGGGACATCAGGCAGTCAAAGCACTGGTGAACATAAGCCACACAAACCTAATCCAGGTTTACAGAAAGGCTGAGTATCAGTCAGAACCTGGGAGAACTATGTGAACAATTAGCTGCAAGAACTAATAACAGATCATGAGAAACAGTGGAGGAGCTGTCAAGACAAAGCCGTGAACTTAGCATCTACACTTGTATTTAGAAGCATTTAAATAATGATGAATTAATCATCTATTTGAGGATTTACTTGGATTGTCTTGCAGGCTTTGTACAAATCCAGTTACTTAAAACATCAATTCTTTCCTTCAGGGTGGCAGTAAATCCTTGAAACTTTATCGTTTTTAATGTACATTCAGGGACTAGATGTAACACGGGCCACATGGCAAATAGTTCTTCACCTGTTCATGACCACATCAGCCTCGCTGTACCGAACCTGATGTTAAGTGGTTCTAAAAACCATTTTCTTACTTGCAGATCAGATTTGCAAGCTGATAAATAACCTAAAGATACAAGAAAACCTGTCTGTGAACATTTCGATGGAAACACATCTGTGATGAACTGAGTTTTGTCAGCTCCCAGTTGAGAGCAGGAAAGAAGAATCATGCCTGTCTGTGTGAAAGGCCAAGTACTTTATTGTGTGCCTGGCAGGGCTCCAGGCCTGAAAATCAAGCAGAACAAAAAAAGGAGCGTTAAGAACTGCATTATTTTTCCATAATGTGTCAAAGGGTTCTACGTTTGCTTCAGGATGAATAAGGAGCTGTTTGTACTTTTCACGATCAATTCATTCCAGGTTCAGGATGTTGCAATGCAAATAAGTTAGGTTCCCAGAACACACAGACGTTTGTGTTGGACCATGGTTGGAAACCAAAATTCCAACTTCTAGAAGAATGGCATTCCTGTCTTCTAGCGCAATGGTAGAAGTTGACAATTTTATGTACTATGTGAAACCATATAGCAGAAACTGCTGTGAATTCCAGACTTTCGGAGCCCACAGACTATTAGTAGAAAACATTTAAATAATTAAAAACCCCACTTAGAGTATAGCTGCTTTGAAAACTATGGATCAGAAGTGTTCATGTATGTTGCTATAATATTCATTAAGAGAGTATGTAAAACATTTTATTGGAAGGTATGATTAACTTACCAATCAAGAACTTTCTGTGGTCACTACCTATCTGGGTATAGTGAGGGTTTCAGATTGGGTTGTGTTCTTAAGAGCTGTTCAAACTAAGAATGGAGATTTTACAATTTACAGGCTGGCTTTTGGGGATTGGTTTGGAGGAAAATGATTTTGGAGAAATCCCTGCCAAGCCTCATGTGAAAAATAAACTATTCCAAATGGCACATGCAAGGAGAGCCAAATTCAATTCCATTAATACTAGTAATGAAGAATGACTCTTATAACTTGTTTGGAGTCATTCCTACTTACACAAAGGTTGAATTTGGCATAGATTATCTGAACCAGAGTGGAGTCTGAAATGCTCATGTCTTCACGCTAACACTATGTACACACTCTTATTTACCAAGGGAAACAGTTCTGCTGCCATATGTCGTCTTATCAAAGCCCACTGGTGTTGTTTATACCCTACAATATTACAATAATTCCAGAAATAGATCATGCCATCTATTCCACAAGGTGCCTCATCACACAGCTGCTTTTTGTTCTGTTTCAGCACGGAAGGGGTGATTCTGAGGAGGGCAAACATTAAGCTTTTCTCATACTTCACATGAATAGTTGAAGGAAATCAGACAAAAATAGCCGGCGCTTCCAGGCTGTGGCCGCCCTCGCAGGTTCCACGTTAACACATGTGCCAGTGGTTGTGTCCCTTGCAGTTAGGAGAGATTCTTCTGATGTTGCCCAAACAGAGAACTTGAGTGGGGCATCACGGAGATCGTGACAGCTGCCACACATTATGTTGATAGGATATGAAGGGCCCTAGAGGTTTTCTGTTGTATGTGTTTCTCCTAATTTGCCAATATGTTTAGGGAGGCAAGCAACAAACCTCGAAGTGGTAATTATATTGATGAGGGGAGTTTGTGAACAGGTAATCTATGTTTTATAGTGTGCTGAACAGTTGCTGAATTTGTGCACATAGATGGGGCACAGCTGAATGGGCACAGAAATGGCCTTTTCAGAGCTAGGCTGTAATCTGGCTTCACTGCAGTTCTGAGTGCCACGGTAGCTTTGGTTTTGGCAAGCTTATGCCAGTATAGCCTTTAACGGTTTTCTGTCTACTTGTAGGACACTCCATACCTAGGTGACTGTGTGGCCACTTTACCTGAGCATGTGTGCACACTCTGTCCAATCTCCCGCTAGCATCATATGGGGAAGGCAGAAGAAGACTGAGATTTTAACATCGAGCCTTCGCGCGTAGGGTTGCTAAAGCCAATACTTTGCACTTTGAACCTTCCCTTAGCCTCAGTGATACGTTCTTCTCCATGACAGCTTGGTCCCAACCCCTAGCAAGTCAGTGCCCCACGTACCATAGAATCAAATGCAGCTGCTCCTGGGTCTGACTACAAGGGGAGAAAAAAAATAGGTTTCCCTTTAAAATTGACCTCTTCTTCCTCAGGCCACTAGTAAGAGGCCTGTTTCAGCTTCTGGAAGGGGGCCCCAGTTGCAACAATGCTCATTTTTTAATCACAAGACAAGCCTGTAATGCCATTGAAATTCACGTTTGAAGCTGAGCATGCGCTAAAGTATTTATTAGATCAGGCCTGAAATTGGGCCTCAAAGTTGACCCCTTCTTCAGCACAAGCTTTACTACGGGGTATCTGGTGCATTTATCAAATAGATGCTGACACCACTGACTTCTTTTTGAATTCTCACAGCTTAATCTCTCTGGGTTATGTTCTTGTTCGGTGTGTCGCAGATTAAAAAGAAATCTCTTCCATAAAAAATACTGCTGATCCAAAGAGATGTGCAGCTACTGTTGTCTGAGACAGCACCATGTTTCCTAAAGGTGCTGGTCACTGTCCAGCTCTGCCTGCGAGGGATAACATCCCAGTAGAACCGATAGCTGTTTTGACAAAGGACTGCAAAATTTGTCCATTTAACATAATGGAAAGCAGAGTGACCTCGGTGAGGGAAATGGCAATGGCTGCCCAGCGTGTGCAGAACAGGGTCGAGCTTGAAAGAAGCTGGGTCAAGCAATACAAGTGTGTCATTGAGGCTGTTACAGAGTACAGGTCTTTTATTTGTTATAGTTAAATACGTGACAGAAGCCAACTGAAATAATGGACTTTTGATGACTTCTGATTTCTGGATTGAGTTCTTGTGCGTCCGTGCAGCACTTCTCATTATTGCAGCACAAGATCTAAGGTGGAGGCCGTGGGTCTTCTTGAGTTTTGCTGGAGTTTGTCACTGCAAAATGCATCAGCAGAACTGCTTGTTAAATTCCATCCTAGGCGCGGTTTCAGCAGCCAGGGTGTCAGCGCTCTGGCTATATTGTTGTCTTGCAGTTAAAAAACACTAAAAAGTTCAAGATTTCTTCACAGCCAAGGTGTGAAAAGTAATTAGAATGTACCTCTGGGTGCCGGGTATAGGCAATTATCTATGAATTGATAAAGGCTCTATTTTTCACAACAAACAGGCGACATTGTTGTAATTATTTAAAATGAAAGTCACTGACTCAGACACAGAGAGATTGGGCGGATAACTTTATTAGTTCCCAGTCTAAGGTCCGTAGTGCAGATGCTAATCTAATATCAAGACTGCATTAAAATTAAGTACAAAATATGGGAAAAGAGAATTCCATTTACCCGGTAGGGCTGGTGCTGGACACAAGTTTGGCTTTTCTGCTCAAGGCCAGCTCTTTTCAGCTTTCACCCTCAAGTCTGGCTATTAAAGAACACTTAGAAAAAGGAACACTGGTGCCTTCTTGCTCAGTACGGGATCCGACTGGAATGCATTCCTTCTATCAAATCTGCAAAAGTTAGTAATCAATTTCATTTTTGTTTGTGTTTGGTTTTTTAAACCTTCTTTAATGTTCTCGTTTTGTTTAGCAAATCGAGTTTGTAAACAGGAATTTCCCAATGCAGGAGCAAATCTGATAAAACGCTGTCACTGCGCAACCTGATCTGAAGGGTTGATTTTGAATTGATTGGTTTTAGTGGTTTTGAGACACTTGCTCTGCAACTATATTAACAGTAAGAAAGCTTTTTCCTCGTCAAATGGCCTGGTTGCTGTGTCATGTTGCCCAATATTAAGTAGAGCCATTCCAGCTCATTTGTATGTCGTAAGTCCTGTCTGACAGGAGATATTGAGTCTTCTGTAGAAGAAGTGTTTATGTTTTGCACCATCAGATATTCCAAGAGAAGTCAGAGTAGCAGGTACCTAGAGGGATGTTATGACTTCGAAGTTACCATATGACTCCGAACAAAGTGAGGACAGTGGGATTCTGAGATCTAAAAGTTTCTTGTATTGCAGCAAGTATGGTTATATCAAATTATATTCTATACTTCATAATTTGATGATAATTCCTTCAAGAGAAGGTATAAATTTATAATTTAAATACCTGCCTGTGCCTTCTATCCCTGGTCTGCCATCATCAAAACAAAGTCATTCTGACAATCTAAATTCAATCTTTCCTGTGGAATGATTACAGGGAAATTTATCTAGTGGTACCCACCAGTGGATCAGTATTAACATTTACATTTGCATTTGAAGCTAATTTTCAAAGTATTTCTCTTAATTTGCTAGGAAGATACCTGTCAGGTTAGCAATTAAACTGTAATTTGGTCACTGAGTTGTTTACACGGATTAATAGATCTCTCTCTTACGCATATGCTCCTGGGTTTGAAATAATAGCTATACTGCGTGGTAGCATGACCCCACTTGAGTTTCACACACACATGCACAAAATCAAATTCCATCACATTTTAATGCAAATTTTACCTTTGCAAATGATGGCCTGAAAAGAATGAGTTTCCATGGTAACCTTAGGGAACACATAACCTGTTTATCATAACTTCTCCATGAAGCAAGACAGGGGGTGGGGAACATGCTTTGATGTCAGCTGTATTTTTCTGTAGACGGTGTTCTGCTGTAGAGAATTTACCAAAATGCTCCTGTACTGTCCTAAATAAACTTTTTTGCCTTTCTCAGAAACAGAAGCAGTCATATAGAATATAGAATAACACAGGAAGGCCCTGCAGTAGGCAGTATTCAAAACCATTGACTGACCTTTCAGATCCTGTCCATAGTTTGATAACTAGGTCAATGTTTTGAAAGACCGATCACAAATTAATACCTAAACCAGATCACTCCCATCACTTTCTCTCTCCTCGCTTTCCTTCCATGCTTTGCATTTGGCCCTCGGGTATCCGTGCTGCCTTTCAAGGGCACTTTAAGTTTTTCATTTTCTCGTTCTTCCACTTCGCTGTTGAAAGTACTGTTTGAAAAATGCCTTGAAATATCTCCTGCATTGTGGAGCTACCCCAGAAAAGAATATATTGATTATATTTCACATGCAGTGCTGACTTTCAGAGGGGAGGTGGTGGCTTCTGGAGCTGCCAGTAGCCAGGAGTGAGTTTGATGGCCGTGAGCATCTGCAAGGTTGTGTTTTCCCTGCACAGTAACTCCTGGCTAAAGGAAAGAATGTCTGCAACACTTTTTTAAGGTCATTAGGAGTAAGGAACAGATGTTGAGGTTTTTCAGAATGCTGCTTTGAAGTGCCATTTAGGAGTCAACTGACAAGACTGACCCTATAGGCAGCGATTTTGGGGACTGGAACACAGAGGAACCATTGCCCACAATTGCCCATCTGGTATCCATCTGGTACCAGCAAACAACAGACAGTACCAAATCGCAGAGAAACTGTACCAACTGCTAAATTGGTATCGGCAAGCAAAGAAGGTCGCCACCCAGCAGCGATTTCAAGCAGGAGAAACAATATCTGTAACATTTACAGGCTGGTGTCTGTAGATCCAGAGGAACCTGATGCCACAGCATATGGAAAGCAATTCCTCTCTCTAAGCCTGTTTATGCTGATGTTGTTTGCTCAGTATTAATCCAGGTTTGGGATATTATTTTAATTTTTTTTTGCTACCCATATTGAATTTGCAGTGAGGAGAGTTTTTGTCACGATGCCATTGAGAGAGTGCCTGTCTTTAGTGGCATCTGCGTTTAACAGGATTAAGGTGGATTTAATACCCTGCGCTACAGACTAACCATTCAAATTCTAGGAGCAGTGTTCCAGAGAGGTGTCAAATCACAGTGGAAGGAGTTGCCCTTAACTTTTAACTCCGTGACAATTTACTCTTTGCTGTTTTTCTTTGATGTGAAGTATTCTTGGGGAGATCTGTGGCAGGGGGCTGTTTCCCAATTTTATTGCCTTCTTCCCTTCTTCCCTTTGTTCATTTTCTCCCTTCTTCCTCCTTTTCTTCTCTTGAAGCAGTGTGCCGGTTTGTATAGTAGCTAAGTGTTCAGAATGTAATAATACAACAGTGAGAGATTTACTGCCTCTAGGCGCTACCCCTTCTACTCTGAGGACCTCCAGCAAGGCATGATTTTATAGACAATGAAAGGCTCGCTCTCCCCCGTGAAGCCGCCTGCCCGCAGGAAGCTTTTCACTGTCTATTTCCACTACTTGCTCTGCAATTTAGTTCCATGCCCTGCTATTTCCCCCTTCCCTCCCTCTTTCCTTCCCTGACATACACATGCATATACCCCCTGCATACACATTCAGCACCAACACCAGATGTGGGGAGATAAAGCAAAATAGCGTTATCTCAATCTGTGTGTTAAAAAGCTCAAAAATACCCCAAACAGTTTTGTTTTGCCATTCTCATCATAAATGGAAATATTGATCTGTCTCCTGTTTGCTTTCCAGGTACTGACACTGTCATTTCATTTTCCTTAAAAAGAACACAGGCTCATAGCTGGGCTGCAAAGCGTGGCCATTACACCCTGGCACTGGTGCCAAGAACTCTGCTGACTTAGCTAGAGAAAGATGCTGAAAGCCCCTGACTTTGAGAGAAAATTCAATTCAATTTACTTCATACAGTGTCTCTCATGAAGTATTTCAAAATGCCTTATATCAGGAGATAACATAATGAGAAAATGCTTTAGAGAACTGGGTATTCAGATAGCAAGACAAAATGATACACAACAATGAACTGGAGCAAAAGAAAAGACGACTGTCATTTAAAAGCAGTAATCATCTGGATAAGTAGTCTTGTAAACTAATTACAGTGAGAAGAGAAGCAAAGAATGCAAGATGGGGAGGAACAAGAAGCAGCCAAGTTTCAAACAGGCTAAGGCAGAGGACTGGTTTCATGGGGGAAGGAATTGTGCGCAGAATTGTAGAACAACTATAGGAGATGCGCTTTAGAAATGTATTCACACGTATGTATTATATATGCCGTATGTTGCATAAAAAGTGTATCTCAGCAACAAGTTGTTCTTCTCTCTAGTGGCTGGGAGGAGATTAATTACGTTGGCCTGGTTCAGTGGAAGAGCAATTGAAATGCCCCCTTGCAGCTGGAGAGAATGGATGCTGATGGGTGCTGGGGTTTTTTTGGTTTGCTGCTTTTAAGTTTTGCTGTCAGCTCAAGTGCCTCTGTTTGCCTCTATGCTGAGAATAGGTTTGCACGTGAGGGTGTCGCAAATCTGGTCCTCGTTAAAGACAATTAAGAGGTAGAATTAACCAAAACATATTACACGACTAATGGAAAAAGAAGCCACCCACCGAGACGGACACAGGCCAGGAAATGATCTCATTTTGCATGGTCACAAGAAACCGTAGTCCTCCAGCACCGGGGATCGGGGGATCGCGGAGCTGGGCTTCAGAAAGCAGAATATCATCTCTGTGGGGCTGTGCAAAAACACTTTGCAGTTTTGGCTTCACCTCCGTCTTTGCTGTTTTCTCTCTACTTAGTGTTGCAAGATACAGCAAATGCTGAGAGCTTGTTTTCTACTAAGCTAAAGCAATTGCCATGTTTTTAAACTGTTATGGGAACAGCCTGTTTCCCTTTTAAAGTTCCCATCTGTGTTTGTATTTCCCTCAGTCTATTGCCTTTATAGAGAATTTTCCGCTCTCTCTAAATCTAAACCATTAGTTTCACCTCCTTGAACAAGAGGTAGGGCATTACGGAGTGGGAAAAGTAAATCCTGAGATAATCAGCCCTGCTTAATTCCAGCATGGAGCGCTGCTGTCATCGCTGTTCTGGTCTTCATTGCATGGGGAGAAGGGACAATGACTGTAGGCATGTACATTTATGGGTATGTGTCACGTATGTGTATAGAGACGGACAGAAAGGGAGCATTTGTTTGCCGAGCAATCCGACTGACCAAGTAGCGTTCTGATTGCACACAGCTGATTTTCTAAGTGAAAATGTTCCAAACTACTCACCGGCAAAACCAAGATCATCAGTGACTCTGGAGTGTGCGCTGATGTTTCTTACGGGGAAGAGATGGTTTGATTACTATCTCTTTTTTCCTTTAGACAAGGATGTTTTTCTCACCCAAGGGAAATGCATTCTAGCAGCATGAACATAACTATTAATCAACACTTAAGCAATAATCAGTGGATGAAAAATGATGACCAGAAACTGAAAATGTCCTTGCATAGCTACTTCGGCACTTTTCCTTTGAGATCATGCCCTTGCATTTTAACGTGAACAATTCTTATAAAATTAGTGCTGATATATTCCAAAAGGTGGTGATTTAAAAAGCCAGCACTTATTTTTCACTTAAAAAAAACACTATCAGTGAACGATGCGTTAAGGTCCGCATAAGTAATGTCATAAAGCTGCCTCAATAGTGTCTGAGATAGATCCTCAATTGATGTGAATCAGTAATATCTTACGGGGTTACTTCAGAGATGGAGATGCCGAGATCATCATCACTAGAATGCTGTGTTGAAATGCGTGAAGACGTGTTCAGTATGCAGAGATAGGAATGTTTTTCCTGCATATTTTCACCCAAAAAGGAGATACAGCCTCTGAGAGATGCAGGTGTATGTCAGCTTTGGGAATGCCTCCAAGAGGAATCAAATGCTATTGAAAATAAAACAAACCACCCTCATCAGTATTTAGTGTGCTTTCCTGAATCAGGGCCAAGCTACATGGTGGCACCCAGCAGAAACCGGGGCTGTGAGACTCCGAGGAGTGCAGCCAGACCTTTCTTTAGCTCTTCAAGATGTTTTTTGACAAACTTAGTCACAGTTCTAATAGCATCGAGTGTTCTGTGGAATAATCTCGGAACCAGACTGGTATGAAACGCTTAATGTGCTTAACAAAACGAAGGCTCGAAGTTCCCTGTGACCGAGCCCAGAAAACAGAACTTCAAGAGTTTACAAGATCATGACTTGGTGACTAGGCTGTGAACAGGCACCTGTCGATTCACCTTCCCAAATTATTTATCTTGTACTTTCTGTTGACAAGAAAAGGAAAAAGTTTAAATTAGTTGCCAGACCACCCAAAACAAACTTTGAAAGTATCAGACTGTGCTTTGAGAACCTCTAACAATTACACTCCCAAGTTGTCTGTAAAATGGAGTGGAAACAAAAACCTTCTGGGAAGATACAGCTTCCTTTCTTATTCCTGAAAACTGTCCTACCAGCAAGTTTGGAACAGGGCAATTGAAAATGCTTCCTACAGTGGTGAAGGTGATTTTGAGAGCTGCCACTGAACATCATCTTGGTTTGCCACTGGAACCACTTAGAAAAAGCACCACTAAGAATATCGAAAAGAAGTATTAAAGGTGCTGTCTTCTATCCAGACAATGGTAAAACAGTACCGACGGGCTCATATAACATTAGACTCCTCTTTGAAGACTGCTTCTGTCATTAAAATCAATGCAACTTAATTAAAGCAAATTATAGATAGATACATCTATAAATAAGATATTAAAGTGCGCTGCTGAATATGATAATTGCTGCATATTTAGCAATCAGCGTGTGTGTTCTGCTTTTGCCAGGAGGGATTTCTTTCAGTGGAATCAATGGAGCTTTATTAAAAACCATCCAAATTAGAGGGAGAAATGATGAGTGTTATAATAACGCAAAATAACTGTTTCAACTTTCATTGCAAAACCAGGAAAGCAAAATACATCCCTCTTTGTGTGTGTAAGGAAAACATCAGGAAAATTCTTTTGAATTGTGGACACTGGTAGAATTTTTAATTTTTACCTTTTGATACAAAACACAAAAAAGCTGGATGGAGGAAAACATGTTTTCTGTGGAAATGCTGGAGGTCTTGGAGGGCAGGATAATTAGGATATCATAGCAGTAAGGAATTAAGAAGACCCCTTCAATCAACTCCCTCCGTTTCACATGGAGCATCCAGTTCACTGCCTTATGTAGCCCACCTTTGTTTTAACCACTAAATAAAGTGTGAGTAGTAAATTGTGATCTTAAATTTTGCTTGCAGTCCCTAGAACCAGGCAGACTGTTGAAATGCAAAAAAATAATGAAGTGGGTGAATTTTGGTGCTTCACCTGTATATGAAACATTGAGACCGGGGTGGGGAACAAATCCACCATTACCTCTCTCCGTTTTTCTTCAGTTTTCACTTAATTGAAAACAAAAACCAACTGTGTCTCAGCAGAGGGGAGACCTGAAGGTTAAAGGGCAAATTCCGTTATACCACAGCTCTTTTTGGCATGCTGGATCTCAACCCATGTGATTAGAAACGCTCACAGACAAAAGAAGAGCTTTGAGAACAGAGGTCAAACCAGCATCTGAATCAAGTCCTTTAACAGATGATCACAAGACTATTGAAAAATGTACTAAGCCATGCAGTAGTTCTATGTGCCATGTTTATACACAGACTTTTGGGCAAAAAGCCAAACTGAGTGGTATTTTCAAAGCACTTGGGTGATGGCCGAGCTGCGCAGCCTTCCTGGGATGGCTCCTGTCTTTGTGCATATAAAATTCAACGGTAGCATCGCACCATTTTTTACAGGGAGAAAACCACAATGCGCAAGCTCAAGTGATTCGCCTGAGCGTACAGTCCCAGGACTCCTATCTTCATAAGCTCTTCCTGATCTCTCATAGTTTTAAGTAAGTCAGGCATGACTCCGGTGGAGCCAGCAGCGCTTTGCACCGGGTTTGCAGACGTGTAGCTACAATCACATCAGCCCTGATGAAGTTACGCTATCGCTACTTATCTAGTGAGCAACACACACTCCTCATTTTCCTTCCGATACCTGAAATGTCTGGAGGAAGCTTATTGCTCAGAAGTGGGCAAAACAAAGGGTTAAAAAGAAAAATCAAAAGGGCAAAGTAGACGTTTAGCATACAAGTGAAAAATGAATGAGCCTGACTGCAACGCCCACTGTGTATTATTCCTTTTCAAGAGTGTGAAACTTCTGACTGTGAGCAGTGGTTTTTCTATAGTGAGTTAAAAAGTTTTAAACAAATTTTTGACCCTGCAAAGACGATCGAGGTTTTTCATATGCAGCTCGAAATGAAATACCTGTAGGAGAGGAAAGGGTGCGGGAAGGCTCTCACCTTGAGCTGCCTGCGAATGCACAAGAAAAAGTTGACGCTGGCTTCACGGAGCCTAAACTTTAAAAATGATCGCTATCATTGTTATTGTTCATTCCACAATGGCAGTCCAACCCCAGAGACCTGGATCCATAGGGAAGGGGCAAGGCAGGCTTGCCTGCTCGCTCCAAGGCTTTTCACCTTTTACAAACGCTCCAGGAGGACAGCAGCCTAAGGCCAGTGAGAGGGGTGAAATGCAGTATCCCCTGGGAAAAAACATGGCCTTTTGCTCTTTTCTGCACGGTTTTCAAGGTAGTCTCAAGCTTCAGGTGGAAGTCAGTCCTTTCTCTGCTCTTAAATAATTGTTCCTCTGCAGCCCCAGAATTTTCCTGTAGCCATATCATGGACTTATTTCAGGGTACCTCTCTGCAGGTGTACTCTGCGTATGCCTTAGAATTTATTTGCAGGTATTTGAGTGCCATTAAGATATTTGTTTCCAGCTTGATCTGCATGTGCATGTTCACCTTTTTTGTTCTTTCTTTTTGTTTTCCTAGGGAAGTTTTCCTAAGGAGAACTGGCAGGTTGGAGGTATTTGCTGCTAGTATCACCATTGTGTATTAGAAAACTCTTCAAAGTAGCCTGCAGTTAGTGTATTTACCTGGGACTGGCGGGGGTTTAGTTAAAGATGCGGGGGCATCGTAGGGTTTTATCTGAAGGGACATATTTGTATTGCAGAAATCTTGTTTGCTAACCTTATTAGGTTAAAAAAAAAGTACTTGAACAACAAAAATGTTACTAGCTATGTAAAAAAAAAACCTTTCTGACACACTCTTCAGCCTCTCAAGGGCTTTATTGTCTTCTGCTGACCTGATGGTGGTTGTTTTGTTTCAGTTTATTAATTTTCCATTCTACAAAGGGCTCGGCCATACAGATACTTCACAGCGGTTAAGTTTCGTGAGTTGTTTGTTGTTGTTTTTCGATAAAGATAGCATTCCCTTTCCTCAATTTAAGCGTGCTGCTCTTTTAATTGCGCTGATGGGATGATGGCTGTTTCTGTGTTTATCTCTACCCCGTTATTTTTGCATATTCATGTTTTGCTTGTTAGTTGAGGCCGCTCTAGACTAAGAGATTATCTCTTCATAATGATGGCTGTTATTTAAGTTGTTAATTTAAACCCTAAAAATACGGGAGCGTGTTTTGGATCATTCTTTTTGTAGTTCATTACCATACATTTATGAAACATGGATTTCATCTGCCGTTGTGTTCTCTCTTTACTGATTGGGATGTTGGTCTCAAAAGCTCTTTGAGCCGCCTCCAATATGGACTCAGCACCTTCCATCAGCTTCTTATTAAGGTTATTGTTTGCATGGCTAAATATTTAGTGATTACTAAACTCTCCGCACCTGTACTGAGGGCCCACTGCATACATCCCATTTCGGGAAGGAGGAGGAGCCGGCATATTTTGATCTTGTTAATTAGTACCTTTCGCACCAATTTTTAGCTTAGTTTGTTGCAAAAGACAGCAAGGAACCCTTTGCTTTGACTCTCTCTGAAGCATAAATAACTTTGAGGAGGGAGGTGTTCCCATTTTTTGCAGTTTCTCTCTTCACCGGGGCAGCATTGTATTCATGTTGTATGAGCCATGATGCGTTTTTAAGATCAGATGGAGAAGGGAAAACAGAAGGAATGGCTGAGCCTTTAATTAGCTGCACAGAGCCTGAGCACGATGTTCCAGAGCGTCGGGGGGTTTATATATACATAAATATATGTATATATATAGGGTGTGGAGACTCAGCCTCGATGGATCCAAATTAGCAAAATTGTGTATCCACCGCCAGGGTGTTTCTATGGCAACTGTCTCTCAAATCATATATACAAACAGACCTGGCGGGGGGTATCGCCTTCTATTTGGTCTGTAGGAAACGATCGGAAAACGGGTGGTTTCAGGCTGCAAAAAGGCCTCACGATGTAAATATCTTATACATTCTGTTATCCGGGTTAAGCTTTGGGAGCGCTGCTCCATGCTGGTGCAATTCCAAATCTGTGTTTCTGCACATGGACTCGCTGCTGTGACTCGTGCAAGGTGTGAGACTGACCGCCAGGGCACTTGCACGGAGTTACCAGCAGCATCCTTGGGCTCGTAAACATCTTGCTGCTGCACCTCATTAATAGTCCATCTACTGCCATGGAGGTAGACTGCATACTACGTAGCTTTTGTGCTGAGCGAACCAAATTATACAATCATTTCTTTTCCCCTCGTTCTTCTTCATAAAACAACAGAAATCTGGAGGCTGCTCTCTCACCTGGTGAATTAAGGGGACTTATCAACCTGGTCAAATTAGCAGCATAAGAACAGCCAGAGTGGCTGTGACTCTCAGCCTGAGTGACTCTGTCTTTATAAATCCTCTCTACATGTCACTTTTTCTAGTGGAAAAAATATGAATGAACAGTGCATTTAGCCTACTGCCCTCTTTTTGAAATGTAGGGCAATTATTGTTATTTTTTGCTCATCCAAAGTACGGCACCACTAAAACGGGGGTCATTTCAAGTCAGAGGTGGTTATTTCTCGTGGCCATCAGTTCCATGAGTACTCCTCTCTGTTTTGAGTCAGATAAAGTGGAGTGAGCAAGGGGCCTGTGCTAAGTAATTTTTTCGCCTCTGAGTATCGTGGATGTTGAGCGAGTGTCAAGGTGCATAACCATACTTGTGTAGAGTAATTCCTAAGCGTGCCTAGTAGCTCCAGGGGATAATTCCTCTCTTTGCATCAGACTTGGCTTATGTAATAACTCCACAAGAAATTTTACACAAAAACGTTACGTAAAGGTAGATAAGACCAACTACACCTGAGTGCACGTTTCCCACTGTGGAAGCTTTTCCACAGTGAAAATGATGTGTTGTGGGTAAATTGCAGAACAGACAGAAATGTATTCTAACTTGTAGAATGTGAATAACACGTTAATCCTTGTTTTGTCTTTTTGTAACCGGGCATTTGCCGAAAGCTTGGTGTGATTTATTCTTTTCTTTTTAATGAATTGTTAAAAATGTTTGAAAAGGCATTAAATCTTCCTTTCTGCTATTAATCTGTGAAAGGGGAAAGGGATTTTAAATGGCCTCTTAGTATATTGCTTTATAAAACTGCTGATTCCAGCAGCACCGGAATAGGAATACATACTAATGTAGGAAACACTGAGGCAGTCAGAGCCTCCTGCATTTATGGAGGAAAAGACTAATAGCTCCATTTTAACAAGGCTCTTAACACTTTGGGCCATCAGCAGGCATTGAGTGAGTGAAATTGGGAGAGCTCCTGTGTGCTAAAAGCATTGAAGTTCGCCGTTTTGTACCCCAGTTGGAGCCTTCCTGATAGAATTGTGCTCTCCGGCCAGCGCCAGTTACCATCTTGAAAACAAACCAAGTAATGCTGGCATTTTGACCGAGTGCACTAACACTTTGCTTTGGAAGCGGCACCCGAGCATGATAAATGCACTTAACTCCCAGCTGGATACTTAGCTTTGCGGTGGCATTAGAGAAAGTTTCTGGATTTGCGTTAAGAATGAAAGCAAAGCCTGTTTATATCATGTCTTATACTCGAGCAAAACACACAAGTGGAGAAAAAGCAGCAAACTTGGTACTAAGATGCGAGCTTGGATTCAGGTAGTTATGCCATGGGAATGAGAAGGGGTGTGCTTGCTTAATTAGATCGTGTCTTCATGTTACTGAATTGCAGGAGGAAGGCCAGCCGGGGAGGGAGAGAATCCTGGCTGGCACACAGACAAGGAAAAGACTCTGAAGATTGTACCTGTTATGAACAGTTCTTTGATACAGAAGCCTTTCTTTTTAGCAGTGATATGATTCTGTATGGGATTTGGAGCTTCTTTGAGCCCCTGCCTTTCTTTTGTCGATGTTGGCATGTTGCAGCATCATCTGCTCTCCGCTTGTCCTTTGGAGAAGCATTGTTAGTGGCTGGGCTGCATAATTGATCTTCATCTCTAATTACTCTTCTCTCCACAGGTGCCTGGAAAAGTTCCAGACGGGAGCTCGTACAGTCTCCAGTTGGAGGGGATGGAGAGGCAGTACGCATCCTTACCCAGGTACGGCGACCGGCCCCCTGCACACACATCTTGTCACCTTTTGCTGCCGATTTAGTGCCATCTTTATAACTGTACTATCAATTTGGACTTCTGAATTTAAAAAAAACAAAAGTGCCCTCATTGAACATGTCAGCGAGAATCATGATCCACAGATAGAGAACCTGACATTAAGGAAACTGGCTCTGCAAGAGTTATAACAAGTTGTAGCAGGGCATAAATGACTGAGTTTATAGTGATATAATCCTAGCTGGCATTGACAGAGCACTCCATGGAAAGCTTCCACGACAGCAGCCGCAGCTACTGAAGTCCCAGTGTTGCTGCAAAGAGCGTCTGACTGGCAGTCCCGTTCCAGTAAAGCATCTCTGCGCTCCCACTGAGTGCTGTGGAAATGAGAGTGAATTCTCCAAGGGCTCTGTTTTAATTTTTAATCCTTATCAACTCAATGAAGAGTAATTCCAGTCTGAAATCAGTGGGGCGTAACAAAAAGGAAGCATTTCAGAGATTTCAGTCCTGTTTCTATGGGAGTTCTAATAACAGAGTGTAAGATTTAGCAAGCCAGAAATGGGAGTGAGAGGATGCTTGGAGAGATAGTGGGAAGCAGTGGGAAGAAAGCAAAAATAGAAGAATATTTCCACTTCCGAATTACATGGATGGGAAAGACCTTAGAGGGGTTGCCCAGTCCACTTCTTGCACCTACAAGCAAGATAATTTGTAAATCAAAGCAAAAATAGCTATTTACAAGCAAGAAGAGATTCTTTATTGTGAAGCAGTGCTGGCATTTAGGAAATCAAATAGGTTTTTTCCTTCTTTTTCTTTTTCTACTGAAATATTTACATTCAAAGGTGTCACCAGAGAGACCGATGGATAAATGTATAATACTGTGTCCAATTCCAGATGAAAATACAACGAGTATCTTGCTTTTGGAAATGAATATATAAAGGCTGTCTCACAAGACGCTGTTGGAATGTTGCAGGCATTTCTAGTGTACATGGTTTCAAAACCAAAGGACGTGTCTGTAGTTTAGTTACTGCCTTTAAATGATATTTGTGTCAGCCATCGTTCTGGAAGTTCATCCTGTGCAGGAACTGGTTTCTCGCGTTCCAGCAATGTATTTCCTGATGGACCATGGATATTCTTACTTTCCTGGGTAAACAGCCATTCTTTTTGTAATCCTCCAACACTCATGTCTCCTGTCGTGTTTTTAGCAGTGATTTTTGCAGGTTAGTTAGGTGTAGTTTAATTATGCACACTCTTCTTGAGTACTTCCTTGTGAATTACAAGAATAAATCAGTAATCATTGTCCAGTGTAACTCTCCGCAGCAATTTTCTTATTCCTGTATCGTGTCTCCTTTTGCTAGTTTTCCCTTCCAGCTACTCAAACTTATTTTTGTGGTCTTTCTAAAACAGAAATTTCCCAGTAAAGTACCTTCCATCACTCAGAATTCCTTTTATTTCCCCGGCGTTCCTTTCAGGCGCGGATGAGCAGAAGTGAGCACACGAGTGCAGGTGCAGCCGTGCCCTTGCTTTGTGCAGCAGTGTTCTCTGTACCCCTTCTATCCCGTTCCTTTTCAAACCTACTGCATCCTGTGTACTGCTCACCTCTGCACCTAGCATTTTTGTAGGGGTTTTTTTGTTGTTTTTAGTTTTGGGTTTTTTTTAAAGTAGGTCTGTCTGAACCAGATCATGAATTTCACAGCGTTCTTCCCGAAGCCACCATTTAACTTGCTGAAAAAAGACTCTCCAGCTCCTATAACAGGTTTGAGTGTGTAGCTGGCTGGGACTCACCAGTTAGGAAGCCATCCAGACGTTCAATAAGCTTTTGGAGATGGGTGTGAAGAGTGTCACATCTCTTGGTGCCTGAGAAGATGATGCTGGGCAGTGCCTGCAGTCCGGCAAGCGGCTGCTGTGTTCCGTGCCTCGGTTTTGTGAGTTTTGCAGTTTCACGTTACTGCAGTAATTAAGCCCTGGCAGTCACAAATGACTACATTGCAACAGTGAAGTCTAAATCCAGAAGAAGGGGATGCAGTCTCGTTGCCAGACGCTAATGGAAATGAGTGATTTCTTTTCTCCTCATGGCTGACTGCCCAGGAGCGTAGAGGAATCCAGGTAAAAACCACCCTTTTGCCAACCTGTTCTCAGTGGAGGATCCATGAATACTACTGTACTGGGCAGCATTATTTAAATAAAATAAATTAAAAAATATATATATATATATGGAAATACAGAGGTAGTGTTTCCTCAAAGAGCAGCTTTCTTCTCCCCAGCATTCTAGTATTAGTTCATGGTGTCCTGCCCTCGTCCCTGTCCTCACCTTGGTCAAACTACAGAGCTGCCTTTGGTGTGAATGCGGTGTTTAACTGCATGCTTAGCTCTTTAGGTCCAGTTTAATAGGAGATACCTAGAGGCTTCAGGGGAAGGTTGTAGATGCTGGGAAACAAATTCTTCTTGCAATAGTGTGTTAAGTCCAAGAGGATGCGACCTTTGCCTGGTGTGGAAAGAGAGGAAAACGCTGGGGCTGCAGCCAGTTCTGCTGGATGAGGAGGGAGAGGAATCAGTGCCATGTCAGGAGGAGCTGGGACCGACGCGGTGGAACTGCTGCTCACCTGAAGCCAGCAGGCGTCACGCCAGCGTGCGTAGGCATGGACAAGCGCCTTGGTCTTCCTCCCCACTGGGTGAGGAGGAGGAATGGTCCCCTGCCAAATAGCTTTGTGAACGGTGCCCCCTCGTCACTGCCCCGTTCCATTGCAAAGGCACCGTCCACGTGAAGGGGAAGTCAAATGGCCAGCAGCATCCAAAGCTGCTGGGTTGTAAAAGTCCAAGCTTTGAAACATCATTGCTGCTTTGCCCTTTTGTTTTGTGTTTTTCTGTCTTTCTCCGATGCTGCTAATTTAAGCCTGTGTATTATGGGCTATATTCAGGTGATATGTCTGTATTGACCGTGTTTGAGGAATTCCACTGTATCAAGCTTTTTTAGTAGTTACAGCAGCAAATCCAGTGTCCTGTTCTCACTGAGCTCAGTGACGCCCTTTTTGCTTTGAGTGTAGGATCTGTTCCTGTGTGAGGTTATATTTTTAATTAAAAGCTGAAAACAGGAGGCAGCATCCTTTGGAGGAAGGCTTTGTATGTGACTGGCTTAATGAGTGGCCAGATGAGCAGTATTATAGTTCAGTTCCTAGGTAAAATAACACCACTGTAGCCGTGGGTTGGAAACCTCTAGAGGCAAAACCATCTGAATGAGATGATAAGTGGCAGTGGCAGGAGAGTGGCAGGTCTTCATCTCGCCCTGCTTTGTGCTGCTCCGTCTGCAGAAAAGCGGCAAAGTGGGAAAGACAGAATGGAAAGCTTTGCAAGAGAGATACAGTTCTTTGCACTCAATTCTTACGTGTTGCCCTAGGGCTACCGCTAAGTAGTGCTGAGTACTAGTATTAAGCAGTGTTAAATCCTCCTGCTTAGGAGGAGAATGGCTTGATTCTTATACCTCTTACCTCTTCTTTCGGGAAGAGGAGCAGGGCAAGGGTGTGGGAGCCCGAAAAACAATTGTATTTTTCAATTTATTTTTTAATGCCTGTTTTCTTGGTGTGATCCAGAATATTTTCCTGGTGGAGCTATGGAACAGATATGAAGCCGATGCTGCTCTGTTTGTTCATAGGTTTATTTTTGAGCTTGCATTTATGGACATCTGTCTTAATGTAAATCACAGCCTTGCCGATGGCAGCCTTGTTTGGAGAAATCTCGTGTTTGAGGACACGTTCTTCTGTGTGTTGGTGGAAAAGCTGGCTGAGACCAGAAGCAGACTGTCAGACACCGAGACGGGACACTGGTGACATGATTGAGTGTAGATCAGAAACTCAGCCATCTTGCTGGTAAGAAATACTGATTCCGAAGGAAAGCCAAGACTCCAGACTTGCTCCGGACCCCTCGTATTATTGAAAACCACGTGCTTTTGTTGAGAAAAGGGGTTGGGGCTGGAAAGGCAGTAAGAGCATTAGAAAATAACTGGAAAAATGAGTTCAGGCTGTGTAATGAGTTCAGCCGCATTGCTGGGGCTGGGAGGAGAGCGCTGAGCAAACCCGTGATTGTTTCTTTCTGTCTTAAATGTAACGTGTCTTCAAACTGGGAAACCTGCAAATGTATTAAGGAAACTGCCTTTGAGGACACATTCTTGCCATGCTGGAAGTTTCTCTGCAGATTGACCGTGCAACCTGTGCTTCTTCAGACAGTAGCTGAAAGCAGCACATCCTCCATTTTTAGGTATGAAGCCAAAAAGGACAATTTTGGTCTCCTTGCCTGAGCCCTCCAAGACTTTCTACGTTTCTGTGTCAAACTAAATTTCAATTTTGATCTGCCACATTAATTTTACAACTGTATTTACAAAAGCATCAAACCTAGAATTAAAATGTCACATTGTGGAGAATTTGTTACATTCTTCAGAGATGAATTATTTTACCATTGAAAGAGATCATACCTTTTTTTTTCCCTAAGTCTGAAATTTCCCAATTTCAGTTTCTACATACTATGGTAAATATTTTTTCTGATAGATTTTAAAAGCCAAACCTGCGAAATGCTTCCACTTCAGTATTTCTGTGTAGTGATCATTTTATGTTATATTTAGCCTTCCTTTCAATAAATTAAATAGATTGAGCACTTAGATCTTACTCTACAGAGCATGAAAACAGCATTGAATCAGCGAAGTTTCTCTAGCACCTATGACACAAAGAGATAAGGTTCCTCAAACGGAAGGGATTACTTAGCAACTTGCATGAGCTTTTTCTTGTATTTGTTCTTGCCTTTATTTTACTAACCCAGTTTATTTCAAAACACGGGATTTCTGCAATTTAATTGAATCCCAGGTATGTCATCAGAAAGTAACTTGACACAAATCACAAAAAAGTTAATTGTCTATTAAATAAGAGCCATCATTCACCATTGTCTAGCAGGATCTGAAATGAATATACTGATATTACTTATGTATATAGTGTAATCTCCTGGTTAACATAAATGACTATTTTAGTACAGATGATAATTAGCTGCAAATCAACTTAGCAGAGCATTCCCGACCTATGGGAATTGAGTAACCAAAGAGCACAGATGAAAAAGCAAGGTTTAAAAACAGTTATTTAAATGAAAATTCCCTGCTTGTTGGTTTAAATCACAATTAATTTTTTTACTTTAAATCACTTGAACTTATTCTATCCCACGCTGCGAAAAATCTGTCCCCCTTCTCATTTTGTATACTTGCTTACATTCCTCCTTGATACCTGACAGTATGTCACACAGCACTGACCCAGCAGCGTTCACTTCATTACATGGCTCTACTGGATTTTTCTTTTCCTTTGTTTTTTAACCCTAAATCATCAACTCAATCCTTGTGGGTCCCTTCTGACTCAGGACATTCTATGATGCTCTGCTTTATTGCAGGCAGAAGGTGATGGGAAAACCTTCTGTAGAATCACAGAATCAACTGGGTTGGAAAAGACCTCAGAGATCATCAAGTCCAACCCTTGGTCCAACTCCAGTCCATTGACTAGAATATTGATTACAATTAGGAGAAGGGGGTCAAGAGAAAGATTTGAGGACCAATCGTGAGCGGTCTATTTAATTTTCAATGTAAATCATTTTTCTGTAATGTTCCTCTGACGTAATTGCAAAACTAAGAAGACTTGATAGTTTGGAGTCACAAATAGGATTTGAACCAAGTAGGGCACAGAAAATGAATAGCCCACCTAACTTCATCGTCCTAGTCACATGAAATATAAGTAGTATTCAAGCAATATATTCTATGGTATGCTTGATTATTAACCTTCTCTTCTGTTTAATCATCTAAAGTAATACCAGTAACTCAGGGATACTTTTAAAATATGATTTTTATCTTGACAGCTGTACTTTCTTTGAAAACACAGCAAGACCTTATCTGTCCATATCTTCCAATGTGGTGATCTCATTGTAAATTAAATATGTGTAAGGTTTTAGCTAGGTTTAAAGTCCTGGGAGATGAATTTAGAATCTGTTTTAATGGAAATACTAGTCTTGCTCAAGGACTTCCAAGATACATTGCAATAAACAAGCCAAGATGAAATAAAAGCAAAGAACAAAGATCATTCTTACGTGCTAGAGCACCAGCTTATTAAAAGATTAGCTTAAGTCTGATATCAAACAATTTAAGATTTGCTTAACTAACTTTACTTAAGTCTGTAAGATAATAAAACTGATGGCTGTGGAAACTGCCCCGTGTGTTTGAGATGTCAGGGAAGTCATTGTATTTCAGGCAGGACGGAGTCCCAGTCCATAGCAGGACACCAGATTTGTGATACGTACGTGCAGGGGAATATTGGAAGTGCTCTGTTGTAACTTGTTCTGGTTTGTCTTGGTTTCAGTTACTCTGCTGCCGTTTGCTGTTTGGTACTAATATCACCTCAGTGTCGTGCGTGAAGTCTGAAGGCTTTTTTTGTGTATGGTGTCAAAACACATTTGAGTTCATAAATAACCTGTGTGTACCTTCTACAGGGAGAATCTCAGGTATTAAAACCAGAGCAGGTATGAGAGGGTCAGTGGACTGCAGGCATTTCAAAAAATGGGTTTGTACCTTTTTGTAAAACTTGGCCAAAAGGAGGAAGGAAAATTGTAAACAGGATCACAGCTACAGAAATCTCTGCATTGAATTCGAAAGGAAGGAGATTTGGTTGTAAAACATACCTCTAGCTTTCTAATAAAACAGAAATATCCCTTGAACAGGATGTCTATATCCAAACCAAATTAAGTCTTAATACTGAAAAAGTATACTTTAGCAAGTCAGAAAGGTCAAGGTTCGTGACATCAAATCATGGATCGCGGCTGGCAGACCACCTCTGTAATTTCCATGGGAATAACTAAAGAAAACTGAGCAAAGAAAATGTCTGCAACAACTGGGACATAGCTTATAAAAAAACCCACCACCACTAAAAGCCAGATGTCCCAGAAGAATACTCTCAAGTGTAGAAGGAGGCAGACGGGGATGGGCTTTGTCAATTTTTCTAATAAGTCAGTCAACTCCTCATAGCAAAAAGCCGGTTAATGCAATATGGAATAGTTTAAAAGTCAATTAATATTTTGAAACTAAACAGCAAGCCTTTTTGCAAGGGGATACTAGCCGGAGTAAATAAAAATACTTTCAAGTGTCACTTTTACAAAAAACATGGATGTGGTATGGTTTTTAGTGTATAACCAGACATAAGGACCTCCCACTCAAACTAAGGGCACCAAATTCAGCTTAAAAATACAGAAGATGGAGGAAAATATTGCTTCAATTAATATTACAAAATTTAATGAAGTTGTGGAGACATTGTCTCGAAAAAAAAAAGCTTGTATTAGCTAAGCCTTCAGTGAGTGAAAGAACAAAATAACTGTTAGGGAACAAAATAGTAATGAAAAGAAGAAGTGTCAGTACAAAATGGTTAGGTTGAGATCTGTGGAAAAAAGATAATGCACATTAGAAAGAAGATCAAATTAAAAACCAAAAGCGTGTGTCCCACAGAATGCATCGGCAGAGTGATGTGTGGAGTGAAACCTGGGGAATACGGCGTGTGCTGCAAAATGCAGATGCATCCATTGCGTTGTTGAGATGGATGTTGAAAGAGCTCAGACCAAGTGGCTGGGAAGCTCAGCCTTATAGCTTTATAGCTATATAGCTTTATAGCCACAGATTGGAATAAAAATGTTCCTGCTTATGTTGGATTATAATTCAGAACTGATCACAAAGTGTGGACTCTAGGCTGTGAAGGTGAGGAAATAAGTTTTTCTGTGTGTGAGAAGGTGCGCTGTAAAATAAGACAACACCCCTGTTCTTGGCTGGCTTTGGCTTTCCCTTGATAAATAGGTCTGGAGGTGGCTGAAAGGTGGTTGTCAGCAAACATGCTTTAAATACAGCTGACAAAGGAGAAATGTAGGAAGCCAATGGCATCAGGTGTAAATATGTGTGATTTTTGAGGGCGTTGGATTGGGATTGTTTCAGCAAGCTTCCTGCAGCTCTCACAGGGTTGTACATGAACCTCTTTGCAAAGCAGGCTTAGGGAAAAAAAACAGGAAAGAAGTTAAAAAGAACAAGAATGTCACTGTCACCATGACAAGTTTCAGGCTTCTAATAGCAAGCCACTTAAAGTGAGTCAGTTATAGGTATTCTTATGTACATATTTAGGAAGTAGGAGATTATGATGATGAAGTAGGAAAGTGAATTGTATGAGGACGGTCTTAATTGCACACTGCAAGGTAATAACAGGCTGTGAAATCTTAAGAACTCAAATATAGCTCTGGGTTCTTTTGCGAACACATAGGGGACGGAGTGGTGAGCGCTCAGCGTGCCACCCACCGAGAAATAATAAATAGGGTGGGGGAGACGTGAGCCGTGGGGAAACACAAGGGCAGCGCTTTGAGCAGACCTGCGGTTGTTTGTTATCCGCGGTGAAACCCTGCCTGGCGAGGTGAGAGCTTCTCTATAAACCGGTGATTAAAGGGAAGAGGTATCTAATTTGGGATTAAGAGAAGAGTCACCGAAGAATTTAATAGTAAAAACAGTTGCTAGAGCAGCTGTTTCAACACAGCTCATACAATTGGCAGCCACACAGCTTCCATTTCATAAGTTGGTGACATATTTGATTTCTCTGCACAGAAGTCTCTTAAACACATATCAGGAGAATATTCTGAATTCTCGATGGTTTTGTCCAACTTTCTTTGCCCATATATTCACCTAAGGCTTTCACATTCCTCTTCGACTGTGACACTTCAGAAAATAATGCTTTGGATATGTTGATCCAGGTTAAATAACTCCTCATACTGCAAGAAATGCAGAAGCTCGTACGACCCTGATCCAGAACCACCACAATCCATGGATGTGTTCCTACCCATTGCAGTCAGCAGTCGGTTCAGACTGATATGTGATCGCTGGTAGAGCATATGCCTTCATTTCTCTGCTGTCTGCATCTGTCTGGTAGTAATTTGATAAACTCTGATTAGGATATTTTTTCCCTGGGAGCTCTGCCCACCGATGTTCACAGTCCAAATCTCTCCATACTTTGGAGATTCTGGAAATAGGAATGTATCTTTGCCTGCTGTGCTCATCTCCACCCCATCTTATCTTACCACAGATATATGGGAAGTAAAAGTAGGACTTAAAAATGAACGTAACGCAAGGTTGTTGCAGACATTCAGATCACTAGCGGTTATGGACCAGTAACTTTAAGAGCAAGCATGGAGCTAAAGCTCCTGTTGTACCCTGTTAAAGAAAATTAATTCCTGCTTTCTTAAGAATCTTTACCCTCATCTCCAGGCTTGGAAAAGATTGCATTGTTCTAGCATTTAATAGTTATGTAAATTAGCACTAATTTTGTCATTTACCACCTGTACAAAATTTTCTACTAGAACAGTTCTTTAAAATGTGGCATAAACAAAGCACAAGATGCACAGTGATGCCGCTCGCTCTTTGATGCTTATTTGGGAAAATCTGCATAAGCTATTGAGCATCTTTAGCACAGGTAAAGGTGTTGTGGCTGTGCCAAAAGCATGCCAGCAAAACTTTGTAGGCATTAAATAGTACATGGGCGACTGGTCAGACTTTCAGCAAGCTGTATCTCGGAAATGTATTGAATATCATCATGCATATGCTAAAAACCACATCTTTACAGTGATGGTAGTGCCTTTGCTGTACTCAAAAACTGCCAAACGTAACTTAATCTGGCTATAGAGATATTGACAGGACTCATACCTTCTGCTGGGTTTTGTCTGGTGTCGGTGCGGCCTCCACCGGTTCTGAGCAAGCAGATGCCATCCTAAAGCGGTTTGAATAAATATTAGTTTTAAAGAGTTATTCTGCTCCAATTACCCATTCGATGAGGGGTAAAATGTTAGGGGAGGGGGCACCTGAGGATCTCTCTGCTTCAGGCCTCTTGCCCAACAGGATTCATTTAAATGTTGGAGCAGGGGTGAGGTGAGGAGTCATGTAAACTGGAAGCTGTTCCTCAAGTCGCCGTCCTCTCTCTGCACACCCAGTAATTGGTATCTCATACACTTGAAACAGCTGAAAAAACAGAGCAGAACATGCAAACACATAGGCGGGAAGCAAGAGGAGTGTGTTAACTTTAATAGAAAGTGAATTACTGCCATTTTTGTTCCACTCCAGGTGTAATTCAGCAAGGAGATTGGATCTGTGCATTAGATAGTCTGAGACAGCAGCTTGGAAATTGGCAGCTGGTTCCAGCCAAGGTTGGAGAGAGAGGGCAGTAAATGTGTGAACAAAACCCAGCCCAGGTTATCAAGTAAAACCCCAAGCCAACGGGGGTGCTTGGATATTGAGTAGCTGGCACTTTTCTTCATTTAAAGAAGAAAAATAGCCTTTGTTTTCCAGGTGAAGGTAAGTACTTTGAGAGCAGTCTTTTATAGATCATGGCAAAATCTGGCAAACAAATCCAATCTCAGCAGGATTTCACAGTTGAAAATCCATGTGAATGGCTTTTTGCTTGGATCTAGGTGTTAGCGTACTGTTGTACACACGCTGTGTCATCAGCTTTTGGTCCCTCATTTGGCATTTTTGTTATTAATTTTGGCTTGGTCTGAGATGCTGTGCTTTAAGGAAATGGAGTATATCTTTACTGAGAACGGAAATGTCTTCAGTATGAGAAGAATGTGATTTTAGGAGCATGGTATGGTCACAGTTTTTCCCTTTGTTTTGCTTTCTTTAAGAGGTAATAGAGGTATGTTCTTGAACTGAAATCAAATGGTGCAAAATGAGTAAGACATAGTAACACACAGGTTCTGGTAGTCCTCTAATTAGCTTGTAGGGGTCTCTGAAGCCATCTGGGTTTCTCACTGAGTAGGGAATTAGGCTGAGTTTACCCGTGCTGGTCGCGAGCATTTTTACACAGCCGCTTCTTTGCCCACTGCACCACGCGTTACGGCAGAAGGCACAGAGCAGGTCGGTTTGAAATGAAAGGGAATTAAAAAGAAACAACAAGACCAATTAGTCAGTTGAAATGGAGTTGGGGTTTACGACTTGAATTTTTAGGCCCAGATCCATCAGAGCACTTAAGCACCTGCTTTACCTTGAATATATTTTGCTTTTCAATAGCAGTCATTTGCTTGGCTATTGGAGGCCTCCAGGAAATCTAGACTTAAAATTGCATTGTAAAATGTGAGGGGAGGATGGCAGACAGTCAGTGGTAATTAGAGAAATTTCACTTTTTTGCTGCCTGCGTTTTCTGCGGTTTAAATAACGCCTCCTTAATGTTGCCTTAATCAGTGCTTTTTGTTAAATATCCTGTAAACAATATCAAGAAAGTTTTTTTTTAATGAATAATCTGACTTTGAGGAGACTTGTTACTGATCAAAACTTGAAATCTCTTCAGTATTATTGAGGGGAATAAAAACCTTAATGTCATTTTGGTTTGATTTCTTTGTGTGAAGGGCTGACAGCTCTCCCTTCTCTCTCGTCACCAAACAACTGAAGAAAGCTCTGTTATTGAGAGATTACTGCAGTGGTCCTTGGTCTTCCAGAGATTTCATCAGAAACATTTCATTTTTAATGGACAACAGAAAATGTTCAGCTGTCTATTATTACGCTTCTTTGTACACAGTCTAAAAATATAAATGGAAATTATAATTACATCTGGAATGCTGGGTCCCAGCTGAAATCACTTTAATCCCAATGTGCAAGAAAAAAATCAATACAGAACCTTTAACCCTGGTCTTTTCCTCCTTAGACATTTCATTTTCTGTTGCACTAGTTTATGCCACAAGTTTTGTAAGTTTTTAAGGGACTTTCTGACTTAGAAACTGGAATGTTCTTGAGTAATAGTTTATGTTGTAGCTGCTTGATAGGATATGAAATTTCTCCCTTTTACTTTTTGATCATGAAAAGAAATGAGGTGTTGCGAAGTTCTGTTAAAGAAAATCTCATTTTACTGGAAGTAAAATTACACATATTTTTGTTAGAGAGAAATCAAACTCAGCATTAAAGATTTAACATGGAGGTTTGGAAAAGTCATTATTCTCAACTCACCACAGGCTCTCTACTATATTGTGCTTTTTTCCCATGGGATTCAAATAGTAGGTCTGCCAAGGTTAACTATTATGGTTTTTTATTTTTTTATGTCAGCGTCTGTAAGTACAGACATGCCATCAAGTGTTTTGTGTTTCTGAAACCTGCATCTTTCTGCAAACCCAGAATTAGACCAATAGTTGCTGTGTTTTGGTTGAGCTTCTGGGGAGGAGAGGTTGCTTATATGCTGTAAGACCTCTGGAAACTGCTCATTGCCGACTAACTGCAGCTTCCTCTGAAGCATCTGGTTCTGGTAACAAAGATGTGATGCTGCAATTTAGGGCATGTTCTGCTACATTGCCCCACTTGCCTTGCTATTAGTAATGGTAGGTATAACATCCATGTAGGAGAGGGGTATTAATTCATCTGGTAGAATGTCTCATTTCTTAGTGGTGGCATATGTGTATGGCTCTCTAGATCATGAGCACTACAAGTGAAAAATAAGTTAACTGCATTTTGATCACTCTTTTTTTCTGAACACCTGAAAGACACAATTGAAAAGGAATGTCTCCACGTGGAGTGAGGCATTTCAGCAACCCACATCTCATACTCGAGCTATTTATCTGCTGTCCGAGGCTGTCAGGCCTTAACTTCCTGACTTCATTTCAGGATACAGATGTCTCATTCTCTCCCTGCCCTCTCCTCCCCTTTCAGATACCATTCTCCTATACAAGAGCCTGATCCAAAGCTCATTGAAATGCTTCCATTGACATCCAGAGGCTTTGGCTGAGGCCGGGTGAGTCTGGGGCACGAAGTTCCTCATCGCATCGAGTGATTCTCTCGTCTCAGTCTGGTATCCAGGCAGAGCAGAGATCTCTCTTCATCTTTTGTTCCCTCTGCAAGGTGTCTTGATGATTTTTTTAATGAACTTGCCACTTCAAGTCTATCACACACCACACAATCTGAAAATACTTAGAACGATACCGTACTAGTGACCTTTATTGTTCATTAGTGAATCAGCTGCCTAGCTTATTGTGGCTTTAAATGAGCTATATAAATTGGTTGTTATTTTCAATTATGGTTCCCTTGATTTGAACATACTAGAGCAAAGATAATTGTTTGATTGATTCATTATGTAAAAGATTGTTTCAGGTTAGAGAGTGTTTTCATTTATTTTTTTTCCCCAGCCAAACTGACATGCTGTCTGGAATCTTTGCCAGGTTCTTACCAGGTTCAGATTGGGAAATGCTGTTGTTTCTCCTGTTCTCACTGATAGCACGTAATAGCCTTCCTGGGCAGAGTAGGGTCTCCTCTCTGATTCTGGTTCTGTTCCTTATAATGGAAGTTGAAATTACTGACAGCATCATGTCTTGCACATGAGACTCTACCACATGTGTTAGTCTTTGACACATGATGGATGTATGTGTTCAAACAAAATTAAAGCCTGTACCTGGTGGTGCTGTGCAAAGCCTCTCTTCATCTCAATAGTGGCTTGCCTCTATCTTCCAACCACTGTGCTGTCACCTCTGTGAGGTATCACTAATTCCCAGCTGGTGGGCTCGCTTTCCCATTGCGCATGGACACAGTGTTTCAGTCTGTCTTTAAGCAGTTTTTTTCCTGCCCTCTGCTATGTGCTCTGTCTTCCAGCTTCAGCATCCTCATGTCTTCTGTTCTAGGTACATGACTAAGCTGATATGACTGTGTTGCCACAGGCTGTGCTTGCTCTTTCTAGAAGGTTGCTGTTTTCCAATAACTTTGCTGTTGCAAATTTTATCTTGTCATCTGGCATGCAGCATAGCGTGCAGATGGTGAAGAAGAAATTTGTTCAGAAGCTACATATCTCCTGTATTACAAGTGTTGGGGCTGATGCACATAGTTCTGGGATATTGATGATTGCACCCGTTCTCAAAGAGCAAAGGATGCCCAGGGATCATGCTTTATGCACGGTGCTGCCCAAGACCATGAATGTATGGAAGAAATTCACATAGATCTGATGACATCTCACATCGTCTTGGACTCCTTGCAGGCACTGCCAGGGCTGCTGCTGCTGGGGAAGAAAGCAAAGAAGAGAACAGTAGCCAGGCCAGGAGGGAAAAGTGGCAAAAAAATGTGGTGGGAGCCTTGGGCTCCAGGAAATCAAACCTGGGCCTTGTGGAGGGAGGCAAGGACAGCGGAGGATGTGGCTTCTTGCCCTCCTCTCATCCCCAGCCTAACATGATGTGCGCTGGCTTCCAGATTTGCTTTTCTTAAAGAAACTAAGTCCAGCAAATGAAAAGTGAAAGGGGCAGAAATGACCACAGAAGTGCATGAAGATCAGCAGTTATGTCATCTTCATCTGTAGATGGACCACATAGCTGGTGTATATCTGTAGGCGTTAAAGTTAGTGCCGTATATATGAGTAAAAACTGTATCGGTGCCCATAAGGCTGGGTTACAGCGGTTGGGAGCTGTCTTGCGTGTTTTCTCTGCTGTGTGGTTCAGGTCTCAAAGCACCGTTACAGTGATGTATTTGGTATGGGTGCCGTGCGTGTGTCACTCACACACAGCTGCTCTGCAGGGCATGTTGAGGGGGTGTTTGAGGAACCAAGCAGATTCACGGCTGTGTCTCACCTCTCCGGAATCTGCTTCTGCTACCAGAAGCTGGTGTGCTAAACCCTTCTCATCTGAGCAAGTCAGCAGCCTGTCCCAGGCAGCTGCCTCAGAGAATGGCAGGGATTCTGTAAATAAAGGAAACAATTGAATGATAAGTTCACACTTCAGCACACTGCTTAACAACCTGATAAAAGTTAATTACATACAGTATTTTTAAATGCAGCAACAGGGAGATAACTAATGCTGAGATGGAGCACAGGAACTTAGACAGCAGGACTGGAAGTTAACCTCTTACTGCCCATGTCCCTGAAGAGAGCAGCGGCCAGCAGCTCTGATTCTCACCAGGTTTGAACACACACTGGCCAGAAGTGACTCGGGGCCATCCCTGCAGTGTTTCTGCAGCCACAGGTAGGGGTGGGGTGAGTCACAGAGTCATTTCAGTTGGAAGAAACCCTCAGGATCTTCAAGTCCAACCATAACCTAACCAACTCTAGCACTAAACCATGTCCATAAGAACCTCATCATAATGCCTTTTAAACCCCTCCAGGGATGGTGACTCCAACACTGCCCTGGGCAGCCTGTTGAATGCCCAACAGCATTATAAGTTGGGGAATGACGTATTAGAGAGCAGTGTAGGGGAAAAGGACCTGGGGGTCCTGGGGACAGCAGGATGACCATGAGCCAGCACTGGGCCCTTGTGGCCAGGAAGGCCAATGGTACCTGGGGTGTATTAGAAGGGGGTGGTCAGTAGGTCAGAGAGGTTCTCCTGCCCCTCTACTCTGCCCTGGGGAGACCACACCTGGAATATTGTGTCCAGTTGTGGCCCCTCAGTTCCAGAAGGACAGGGAACTGCTGGAGAGAGTCCAGTGCAGGGCAACGAAGATGATTAAGGGAGTGGAGCATCTCCCGTGTGAGGAAAGGCTGAGGGAGCTGGGGCTCTTTAGCTTTGAGGAGACTGATGGGTGACCTTATTAATGTTTCCAAATACATAAAGGGTGAGTGTCAGGAGGATGGAACCAGGCTCTTCTCGGTGACAACCGGTGGTAGGACAAGGGGTGATGGGTATAAACTGGAACACAGGAGGTTCCACTTAAATATGAGAAGAAACTTCTTCTCAGTGAGGGTGGCAGAGCCTGGCCCAGGCTGCCCAGGGGGGTTGTGGAGTCTCCTTCTCTGCAGACATTCCAACCCACCTGGACACCTTCCTGTGTAACCTCATCTGGGTGTTCCTGCTCCATGGGGGGATTGCACTGCATGAGCTTTTGAGGTCCCTTCCAATCCCTGACATTCTGTGACAACCCTTTCCCTGAAGAATTTTTTCCTAATATCTAATATAGACCTCCCCTGGTGCAACTTGAGGCCATTTCCTCTTGTTGCATCACTTGTTACTTGGGAGAAGAGACCAACCCCCTCCATGCTACAACCTCCTTTCAGGTAGTTGTAGACAGTGATAAGGTCTCCCCTCAGCCTCCTGTTCTCCAGGCTGAACAGCCCCAGCTCCCTCAGCTGCTCATCGCCAGCTTCATCGCCTCCTCTGCACTCCCTAATACTTCAACTTGCAGGGCCCTGCTTTGACAGAGCAACCGGTGTGTGCCGGCGGGTGGGAAACATAGGGTAATAAAGCAAGGGTCGTCTTCACACAAGCAGCAGGTAGAGCACGTCCAGCCGGCGGTTGCTCCATTGCCGCAGCTGCGCTGCTGTTGGTGTAACTGTAGAAGCTCAGAAGGAAGGAGCCAGCATAAACACAGCTGGAACGGGCTGCATTGCGGGGCGCTCGCGGCCGTCTGCGAGCCACAGCAGCTGCAGCCAGCGCTACCGCTCTTCGGGCACCGGGTGCGACGTTTCCGCCTCTCCCAGCCCAGTGGGATTTAGGGGTTTGACCCTTGTTATTTAAAGCTCGACTTCAGGACGTCTGCTGTCAGAGCACCCGCAAAGTTTGTGACTTAATGCAGACCTAATTAACTGATTTGCCTATCCAAACCTGGAGATTTACACACTTCTGTAGAGGCAGCTGTAAAGTTATAACTTCAGCTGTTTATCATGCCCTGAGACTTTAAATCTCAATTATTAAAGGTGGTGCTTAATGGCTGGCTGGAAAAGGGGTGGTTACCAGAGTGTTAATGGAGTGCGGCAAGCCAGGAAATCTATAATCTAATGCCTGTATAGAAATGAATGGTTATAACAAAAGAAAATATAAGGGGGGAGGATATACTTCCAGGCTGTTAGTGCTGTTTAGGAGCAAATTGGTACATGAGCAGTAGGGGAACAATGGTGACTGAAACACTGCCTGAAGAAAGAAATAAGAGCCTCTTGTTTTTAAGGTCCCTCTTGCCGTTGTTCTCCTCAGGATCTTGAGCTTTGTCTGTGTTGCAAAGGGGGAAAAACACGCGACAGTGAGTTTAACAGAATGTCTGGACCCAGAAAGAAATGAAATGGAGGGAAAAATAACCAGCTACAATCAGTTTCCAAAATCATTTTCCTTTTTTATTGAAGCATGGTTTTACTAGTGTGCCATCGGAGGCAGAGTTGACAGCCATGCTTCATCATGGCAGTGGGAGAAAACACTGCAACGAATGTTATAATTTAAATGAGAAATGCTTAAAAAAAAAAAAAAAAGCCTAAAAGCTTGGTAATGACATTAATAACCACTTCTTGGAGGTTTTTACTAGCCCACTAAAGATCAGGCAGAATGTTAAGATCCCAGCAGCTGAACAGTAAAGACCTGGTCCCAGGTTGTTATTACTTAGGAAGATTCTTTTAATGACTTCTGTTATTTGTTGAAAATCATTTGTACAGCACAGCTGAATAACCACCATGCTTGAAATTCATTCCACGTGAAAAATGAGAACAGAATTTGGGTTTGTGTGTCTTTGAAAGTGCTTTCCAGCAGCGGCATGGAGAGCAGGGCTGCTGTGCATGGGGAGGGGGCTCCTCCTGGCACCCGAGCCCTGTGCTTGTTTCCTTCTGAAGAAGAATTCTGACTTTGGCAACAGAATTTCTTCTAAATCAAACGTAAATCTCCTGAACCACCACAGGACTTTTAGTTTCTACCCTAATAGCCTCCAAAAAGCAGAGACCTGCAGCAGAGGTTAGGGCGGGGCAAAGAGATCTGGATATTATTTCGGGCTTTCGTGCTGCTGCTGTGCTGGGGCCGGCGTTGGTCTCACCTCTCTGCATCTCTCTCCTTCTCATTGCTTGCCTGCTCTTGAGTGAAGGAGCTCTTGCTGGCTTAAGATGCATACGCCCTTTAAAAAGCAGTTTTCTCCCCTCCAATGTAACTTGGCTGGCGTAATCTCAGAAATGTGACGCAAGAGACCAAAGGTCAGGAACTCTTTTAGTCGATAGGAAGAGCTTTCGGCCCCTGCTGATGTGCAAAACAAAAGACCAAGGGGACCTTAAAATCTCCTCCAGTTCTCTCCCTGACAGAGCATGGGGGTTCCTGAGCAACAAGCATGACTGCTTAGCATTGAGAGTGGGTTACCAATGCCAAGAGGTTAATGACTCACACGGTATTATGTTGTGTTGAATAATGAGTAACATATGAAATGACACATGTTGTAATGACTCGCTACTTAAAGTACCAATCTCCTTAAGATCCCTTTAAGCTTGAAGAGATCACAGAATAGCGATGTCTTGTTCAATAGGTGCTACTTTATTTTATGCCTCCTGGTAGAAGAGATGTACCATGCCTGAGAGCATATGAACAAAACAAGTGGGGAATTGAGTAGGAAGGATTATTGGGCTAGTTGTTTTGAATGCTTGTTGGGCATTTATAGAGTCGCCGGCTAGCATATTCAGGGTTTTGTTGCTGTCAATTCGAGGGGTTTAATCCTGATTATTGCAGTTCCTAGATGTGTAGGTTGGATTAAGGGAAGGAAGGAAAGAAAGGGGAGCTTTGCCTGCAGGATGGGATTATCAGAAGCTGGTCTGAGATCTGCTGTGGAAAATAAACTAATGCTGGAGCAAAGGAGCAGAACAATGGTTTATGGCTTTGTTACTGATGGGAGGGGGGTTAATTAAATGGCACTCTGTGACATAGTTTGCTCCACTGGGGATTGAGAACCATCAGTTTGTTTGCATGCAAAATAGACCACTCATGCTGTCATAAGAAATCTTCTATAATCTTGTAGTAAAGTTTTAAACCTGTCAGACTACTGTTTTCTGTCTTACTGTTGTTTCTGCATACCGCTTCTCTGCATGGAAGGCTAGGCTCTGACTAAACTTTATGCTTGTCTTAGAGGTGGGAAGCCTAAATGTCTTATGTTGCTAAGAACTGTCCACTAGAGTAATATAAACATGTCCATGCACTTACCTTCTGGGATTGTGGTGCTTTTGCTGTTTGTTTCTAAATATTCCAAGCCCTAGTACTGTGGAGAGAGAAAAACTATGCATATCAACTCTTACATTCAGGCTAGTCAAGGCCACTATTAAACTTGGCAAAACTGCATGCAAGGCAAGAGAACCAGGCCTGCCTGCGTTGCATCTGAAATGTCCTCTTGCTTGAATTTCAAACAACCGTGTATGGCTCCCTCCTGCTCCCAATCCAAAACAAACATGAATTCTTTAAAAAGGGGAGAGAGATTTTTGTGCTCTTTCCCCCTGCTCCCAGTAACGCAGGTCATGAAATGATCATTATTTTTATGGGTCTGCAAAGCCTATAGAAGTCAAAACTATGTAATATACATTGCAGAGTGTTCTGCTAATCCAGTCCAACCGCAGTCGTGCCTGGCCCGGGGATGAGGGTCTGGTAACTGGAAACCTGACACTGAAGGAATTCCAAACACAGACCCCAAACTAAAAACAGCTCTCTCCGCCTGGCATGTGCTACATGAGAGCCAGGGGTTGTATTCATTTACGTTATCTGATTTTTTAGCCCTGCATTGTTGATAAAAGAAGAGAAGAAAGCACCTCCACCAGCTCAGCCCATAAATAATCTGTGTGTGGTGTGTTTGAGGTTAGTATGACATTGCTAGACATCTGCCTTCTTCTGAGAGCTACAAACCCCTCTTGCAGACAGCAGCCACTGAGCACTTCTTGTGCTGCAGATTCTTCCAGCGCTAAGATACCAAATTTGATTTCCTGTGGCTTTTTAAATGCAAACCCCATCATTAGGTATAGGAAGTATTGGTCTGAAACAGCAAAGTATTTGTTATAGGAGTATCTCACCTATTAAGATACAGAGACAGACTTTAATGAAGTTCAGAGTTATGCAATGATTTTTTGAAACCTGCAGTGATTTTTAAAATATCTATATATTTTTTTAAAGTTATGTGCACATTGAATATTAAACAACAGAAGTTCTTAGTGCCACTGACTAGAAACAGCACTGCAGTATCTTTAATGCTGTGTTTGGAGAGACAGGGACTACCTGGTCTTTTCAGCCACTTGTTTTCAGTGGATGTTGAGAAGAGCTTTCTATAGACACAGTGTAATGTACTTGATACTGTAAGATTGTTTGTTTGCATAATTCAATTCTTACATCTGCTTCTCCTTTCTTCTTTAAAAGTAGATGCTCCTGGCTGGGAACAAACAGCCTGCTATCATGGTGCATACAATAGAGCTCTTCAGTGAGAATTTGGACACAGATAGGACCTTGTTGCTTTCTCCTGTTCTTTAATCACAGCCTGAGCTGTGTGATGCCATCACCCAGAGTCTCTGTATGTCTTGCTTAGACATGAAAGAGACTGCAGCCAAATGTGGGCTTTCCATTTGCCACTTAGTCTGTGGCTGTCTTTGAAGTTTATTTCAAGAAGTACTCCCTGACAAAGTAAGAAGGCAGTTTTTCATGTGAGATTATATCCCTTGCAAAATATTCCCTCAGCAGTGAGGAGACAGTGATGTAAGAAGAGAGCATTCCCTTCCTTGCTTTTTACCAGGTACTAGGAGGGTGACCTCTGTGATTCTCCCCATAAAACAGAGGCAAGAAAAACTCTCTGTCATGATGAAATACAAACCCCCAACATGATGTGGCACAGCGTGAACAGCCAGACCGTCATTTTGCTTTCCTTTCCTTTTAGATAACCCAAGCATGTGTCTCATGGCTGATGTTAAAGGTGACCTGCAAATGGGGGTTAACAGTGAAACACAGTAAACCTGAAATGAAATGCGTTTCTTCTGGTTGTTTTTTGAAGCGTCAGATATTTAGGCCAGTCTACGCTGTGAGATTCTCCAAAACTGAAGAATTACTGAAATGGGGGCTTAAAAAAAAATGGGAGCTGCAGAAAGCAAAAAAAAAAACAGTTAGATATTTGAGACTGACAGATAACCATTTGACTTCAATAACCGAATTACACTTAGGTTAAAAGAAGCCCTTTTTAAGTATTCTGAATCCTTTGGTTCAGCTTTAAATAAACCCAGAAGCTCTTAAAAATTCTGCAGCAAAGCCAGAATATATTAGATTTTATATCCTTTGTGCTTGGAAGGTAAATAAAGCAAGGATAGAAAAACAAACTACTTCAAGCTTTACTTGTTATAGAAAAAAATAACAACATATCTACTGTTAATTGAGCATCAGTCACAAGTTACCTGCTTTATTTGGACAAGGCTACTTTGTGCTCTTGAAGCTCAGAATGGATCGCAGTTCTTACCTGGTTAATCATTTAGAAGAAAATCCAGTAGAGCTGCTAACCAGCATATGAAGGATGTTTGCAGCTACCTCTGCATGTGATCTATAATTTCGCTGCAGGGCAAGGTCAGATTTCACTTATTTCACTTCCTTACAATAAAATGAACATTTTAAGGGGCACCTTACCCATGACATTTTTGGAGAGTGCGTTTTCACACTGTCCCACCGGTTTCATTGCTTTCTTGAACCTGGTGCTGCTGCTTCCACTGCTTCCTTCAGCAGCAGCTTCTGCTTTTAGACCCACACCAGTGATGCATCTTCCAGTGGGAGCCAGCAGAGCCGAACTATCAGCAAAAACCACGTTTGAGCTCTGAGATCAGTTCCATCCAGGGATGTTGTGTCAGCTTCCCTACCTTCTGTCTGCCATTAATTTCACTGGACCACCAGGTCAAACAACTGGCCAGAAATCTGGAAAACAGCTGACGGTCCGAGCAGCTCCTGCTCAGCATGTCCTCTCAGAGGGCACGCTCCTGGCCCGGTCCTTTGGAGTGGCTGGACCTGCTTGACCCAATTTGTGAATTTTTGATCACTCCCCTGGGTCATTGATTTTCCACTTGAGGTTATTGTTTTGACCCCCAAACCGTGGGTCACTTGGGAGGTGTGATTTGGCCCTGTGAACTCTGAACTCATCGGGAGCCAACAAAAACAGTGACAGAGGGGAGAATTTCATTAGAGCCTCCTCGGAGGTGGCAACGTCTGCCGAGTGAAAAGGCAGCGGTTGTTTTGCTTCTTGCAGAAACAAGCGGAGCATCTGCAAGGGGCTGCCAGGGAAAACGTGTTTGGTTTGAGATGTTGTGGCAATTTCTTTAAGGATAGACAACGGCACATGCTTTTACACGATGAGCTATCAAGTGAAAACGGTTTTGCTTTGGAGGAGCCCTGCTCTTCCTGCTGGGAACCACCCCCAGTGTCCCAGACTTACTCCTGATGTGACAACATCTCTACAGCCAGAGCCTGGTATCTGCATGTGTTTCTTCTACCTTAAAAAGATTGACTTTCTGGTGGTCAATTTAACACACTTGAGGAGGGAAGGGCTGTTTTTTTCCTGTATTTTAAGAGTTATCAGGTGGAGGTTCATGCCAGAGGCTCACGGAGACTCCCCAGGCTGGTTGGTTGCCCTGTGAGCAGCTCCCCAAGCACAGACTTCGCTGGGCTTGGCTGGTAGGTGGGGAAGAATGAATCCTCAGGATGGTAACTTGGCTTCAACATGCAGCACTGGTCATAAAAGGGAAGAAAAATGTCATTGTAGCGTGTGTATGTGCACACATAATGCCCATTGGGATGACCAGGGGAGGTGAGCTGGGGAGCGCGGTGCAGCCACGAGGATGTTTTCCGCTAAATTTCCCCCTGGTTATGCTGCCCCGGGGGCAGCCTTTGGGGCAGTTACCAGATTTTCACAAGGTTTTACACATGCGAGAGTTCTGGTAATTATTGGTTAGATCATTGCTTGTGTTATTGCCAAGGCTGCTAAAAAAACCTCACATACCTTCTGTCTTGCTGGGGCTTTCCTAAAGGATCCCCGTGGAGTGAATTCAAGCCTTGTCTGCGTGTACAAGCTCTCCTCCCAGCTGTTAAGCCCTGACTCGGGAAGATGCTCCAGAATGATACCACCTATGGGTGCTTCACCCTCAGAGAAGGGATGAGAGCGATCAGCTTACATATTTCTTTATTTTTTTAATTTTTTTTTTAAAGAAAGCTTTGTCCTTCCTGCATGTTCCTTTCTGCAGTTTGCCTACACAACTGGAGATGGTATGAGCTGTAAGGTGGATTTTGCTCTGTGGCGCAGGTGACAGCAATGAAGGCTCGATGGCACAAGCTCAAGCAGCTTGGGTGCACGCCCCAGGTCTGGCACGCTCGTGCTTTGATTGCCCAGGCTCATCGTCACTGTGCAGTTTTAGGTGAAAACTACCTGAATGCACAACGCTCTGCACAGTCACAGCAGTGGCAGCGGTGTCACACTGTCTCCTACAACGGGATCGGCCGAGCTTTCCTGGAAACAGCTCTTTTGGCTGTTTCCCCTTCTTTTCCTGCAGCAGCCAGACCTCTGATGTGAGTTGAGGGATGAGCTGTGTGCTGAAGGCTCGCTAAATGATGCTGCTGGCTCAGTCCCATTCTCAAGAGTCGTTTTGGTATCAATTAATCCTGAATTTGTTATTTTAGAGTAATCGATTTTGCAGTTAGAGCTCTGTCCAAAAGCTACCTGGCTCTTCAGTGAATTCTGGATCAGGTTCCAAGCTCAGTCGCTTTTTAATGTGATCCACAAGAATTTTGTTGATTATAGCTGCTGATGACGACATCTTATAAAAATATAATATACAGGATTTTGAGCATTATCCTTACATTAAAAGGCGGCGGGTGTAGGTTTGACATTTGTTCCTGTTGGTTTGCTGCTTGACACAAAGCAGTTCCTACCATCGCAGAAGCGTTTTGTGATTGGGAGCGCGTTTTTGCACACAGAGGAATTAAAAGCTGAGTGTGATGGGGCTGACTAGCGAACAGGTCTTCTAATAGAAATACACAGAGCAGCTCTTTGAGCTGCTGTGGAAATGAGGCTTTGTCGCAAGGTGTAGGTGTGTGAGCAGAGACAGCAGTTGTCTCGGTACATGCGGTTAAGAGTCCTTTTAGTGTCTCAGAGGGTGGCTTCAGGCCCTTCAGCACTTTGTCTGGACTGTCTCACCAGGTGGGGAAGGCCATGAGTGCCTGTCTTTTATAATGTTCTGTTTTTAAAGCAAAAAGTCTCTGGGGAGCATAGGGTCCTAAAAGTCCAAGGCCTGGAATTCTTCCTTTTGCTCTTTCCATTTTAAACAGGAAACATTTGCACTAAGTTATTCCAGGGGGAGAATTGTAGGTTCATTTCAAGGCAGATAATGTTTGTTCGTTGCCTATGTCCGTGATTTACCCCATGGGCTTAAGCGAGTGCAGCAGAAAACCACATGTTTTGGTTTACTTCATGCAAAACAAATTCCAGTGGAGTGTGGAAGCCCAGATTAAGAAAGGGGGACCACGCTTGTGAAACCTCTGCGTGAACAAAAGAGAGGCATTGACGGATTGCGAACACCTGATCTGTTGTACCAGAATGATGACTTTTTTAATAAATCTATGCAAAGGATATTTAAACAGTTGATGAGTTCAGTCCCAAAGCCACAGAGCAAGTGTAATTGATTTATACTTTCAGCCCCTGTTTTGGGTCAAAACCCCGCTGTCTTCCTTCAGCTCTCGCTCACGGAGAAGCTTGCTCTGCAGTCAATGGGAGTTTTGCCCAAAGTGCAAAGACATTTGCAATCAGACTGGCAAAGACTCCTAATTGAGTTGAACTTTTGGGGATGCTCTGGTGACATGTCTGTAAGAACAATTATTTTTGCCATTTTAAAAGTATTGCTAGTTAACCTGTACTAGGGAAAAATATCAGTGCTTCATTAGTGCAAATCATGGAATTAAGATGCAGAAAGCTACAGAGAGGGCTCCATGGCACATCCTCAGGGATGACTTGTTCACATGTTGCGTTTCGCATGAACTAGAGCTTATCAAATCCATACTGATGCAGACAAGTTACAGGGCCGTTGTAATATCAGGCCTTCTAGATCACAGGAGTTGTTGGGTTTTTTTTAATCCCATTGGCAGCTTGCCCATTAAACACAGGTATTGTAGCCTGACATCCCTGGTGTTTCTTCCAGGAGCTCCAGTTTCTGCAGCTATGGTGTTTGGAAAGTTTTACAGTCTGACATGTTAGGAGAAAAAAATAGTAGTAAATGGCTTGGAAAGCACGAATATTTGTGCATGTAAAGCTTATGGGATTTGCAGACTTGCAGACCCAACTCATCTGTTTATCCTCAGGCTAGATAAGACTCAGTCAAACATGCATTGTTTAAAGGACCTTTGTTTCCATTATGGCAAATGGATCACAGGAGGCTGGCTGACTTTGGGAACCGAAGGGCTCCAGTGCTCCCCCATTGTAAAAGGGCTGTGATGTGCGCTGGACCCTTCCTCCAGCCTCCTGGGTGTCACAGACTTCTGTAGCGTGCAGGTGGGAGGCTTGTTATCCTTCAGAAGCTCTTTTGATTCATCTGGACCTGTCATGCTTGAGGTGGCATTTCCTTTCCCAAAGTAAACATAGATTGTGAGTACAATAATGTGTCGCTGGGCTTGTAGACTGCCTTTTTATGTGCTTTATTATGTTTTTCCTCCTCAGGCGTGGACCTGCAGAGCCACTGGAATATTTAACAGGGCCACGAGTAATATACAAAGAGAGAGATCTTCCGTTCTACCAAGGAGGGCAGCCTGTTGTCCACCCATCAAAGGGGAACTACATCCGCGCACCAGACACCAGAGTGGCAGAACTGAGGTACCCCCAGTACTACCCAGCCCAGCCCATCACAAACCAGCATAAAGGACCCCTCCGACAGGACGTGCCGCCTTCCCCTCCTCCATCCCACCGAGCACCAGCTTATAGTGAAATTGTCCGGCACCGTGGAACCAGTCCAGACCAGTACCAGTACAGGCAACAGGATCCCAGGCAGAAGAACCCCATAACTGCAGCTGTATAGCCGCACACTGAACTTACCAGCACGGCCTGGGGAGAATCCCGTCGGACATCATCCTTGTAGAGTTGTTCCCAAGCGTAGCTGCCTGTAAGAATGGCACACGAGACCTGGAGTCGTTCTTACTGAGCTGGGCTCAGCGTAGGTGCTTTCTAACAGGCGGACTAAAGCCATGTGAGGTACGATGTGTTTTGAGTATGTGAGGTACCAGACAGTTGAGTATTTTTTAATCCCTTTTAAAAATAGAAAGTGGCTGCTGGAAATGAAGCGCAACACTTAATACACCTCAGGGCTATTTACTGAATCCAGTTACACCTATAGAGTACGTAGCTGTCTGTATAAGGGCAGTGGTGACACCAGAGTTTACTTCAGAGTGCTGCTGTAGAGCAATTACGTGAGAACACAGCATACAGTGTGGACATCATGCAGAGCTGGGGATCTTGTGTAATCCAGTGCTGTGATCCCAAGTCGACAACGGACTGCCGCCGAGGCAGCGGCCACATTCCAGGCACGTTCAGACCAGCAACTCTGTGATTTAAGGATGCTGCAGTTCCAGATTTGTAATCTGGCCTCTGTCTTCCTCTTCCCGTTTGGTGGTGGCAGCATTTATCTCGTAGCCTTCATTTTTCACAGTTTGTATAACGAGATTCTCCTCTCATTGCACCTGCTGCATTTGAAGTAAGGCAGAAAGCTTTGTCTGCCACACTTGGGCAGCCAGCCACCCGAGAAGTGTGCGTCTGTAGATGTGCGTGTGTGTGCTTGTGTTTCTTAGTTATTATACAGTGTGCGCTCCTTAAACGTGAACCGTGGAGGCAGGATCCTCAGCTGCTGCCAATAAGTGTCGCTCTTGGGGTTTCAGTGGAGCTGGCCTCTGAGAAGTGGCTGAGGAGGTGACCATGGTGGGCACGGACCCCATAATGCACATAATGCACCTGTCGGTGTGGTGACCACCCTCTGTCACCCAAGTGCCAAACTACTCGAGTTCCTGCAGCCAGAGGCCATTATGCCCGTGGAGAAAGGGGATTTTCACAGCAAGGGGTGAGGGAAAGACAAGGACAGCAACGAGGAGAGATGCGGGATGGAGAGGGGACCAGCAGTGCAGCAGAGCCATGGGGGTGCCTACCCGCTCCCTATATATTTTGTGAAGTTAAGTGGCCTTAATTCCTTGACTTCTGCCTTTTTGGAACGTTACTAAGCTGCTTGGGCTCCTCTCATCATGGAGAGACTACGACCTGGCCAAGGATTTCTTTGATGTCTTTTTGACACCTTTGGTATGCGGCAGATTGAAATCACATAGGTCACTTCCCAGGTATTAAATATCACTGGGAAGGTTTGTCCTGCTAGGAGTGTGTCTCTTTAGCGGATATCCCTGGGAAAAGGGCTCGTTAGAGGTGCGTAAGGCTCAGGGCAGGGTGGTTCTGTGCACCGCTGCTTTCCTGAAGCAACATCAGTAGGGAACGGCCCTGATGAGAAGCAGCATTTAATCCCAGCCAGCACTTCTGTACTGCTGTCGCTGGTGAGAGACTGGAACCCGGGGGCACTTGCAGCTGTATGGAACATCTGCATTCACACCCATCTCTCCCAGCTGGGAAGCAGGGCAGAGAAAACAGCTTTGTCAAGGGGGTAGAGGAACATCTCGGTGATCCAGATACAGGGCTGGGTTCCCTGGGGCAGGGGCCGGCACAGCGCTAAGTCCAGTCAGGAGGAAGCATTGGTGGGAGGGAGAGAGGGAGAGGAACGCAGCCGATTACAAAGCGTGTTTGGTTCTTGCTCCATTTCTTTCTGCCCTCTTCCCTAGTAATGTAGGAGGGAAAAACCTCTGGAGGGAGCATTGGGTGTAAAGCTGGATGTCTCTCAGCACCCTCTATAAATAAGGCGCATTCCCCAAGGAAACTCTGCCTGTCGCGTACGTGCTGTACGCAGCCTCGTACTTCTCTCGGAGAGTTTTAGATGCTGTAGGATACTCAGCCAGGACTTGGCAGCCACAGGGTAGCCGCTGGTGTTATGAAGGCCTGCTGAAAGTGAAGCGAAAACAAATTAAAATACTTTCCTTTCCCTCCTTGAAATATAACCACTGATACATTTGATCCAGCTGTAAAGAAACTAATACGTTTGCGACAGTGGCTTTATCAAGCCAGGCCACAATTAGGAGCAGCTCTGAATATAAGCTACTGCCTTTATAAATCACTCTCAACTAACCCTTCAAATGGCATCACAGCACAGTGAACAGAGCTTATTTACAGTATTTCAAGAGCCAGGGCCAAATAAAATCTGGATGGAAACAGCTCCTGGGTTATTTATAGCCTTTGAAGGACCTGCACAATTGTCTCCCCGTAACCTGAATCTCTCCTTAACAGCTCCCCATGACTGCATCGGCTCCACTCGTTTGAGGCAGACAGATCAAACGAACACCACCTGAGCTGTTAATCTTACCCAACAGGTTATTAAATGATGCTTCTGCTGTTAGATCAGTACAGAGCTTCTCCAAAAAAAAAATGAAGTGTTACAAGTATAATATCTGGATGCATCCTACAGGTGAGAAGCTAAGGAAGAAGAACAGTCTGACCTAGCTGAGGGAACAAGACCAAAAAGTATTGCAGAGCATCTCTTCAGTCTCTGGTGCCATTGTTCTGGGAGAAAATTGCCATTTGCTGGTTTAATATCTGGTAGAGGTACAGTATTTTCAAAAGCATAATGTGTAACTACAGTATATATAGTCAGCTTCTCTGCAGTGTAAAATGTATGATTTTAGCACCATATTGTGGAAAAATATGTACCGTGCAGAATTCACGAGGTGCTACAACTGACGGTTGAAAATACACACTTGCAAAATCCAAAAGAGCCGTTAAGTAACAAGTTGTTCTTTTCCCCATATGTCCATATGTTTGGGAAAATCGTGAGCCTGAAACGCTCTTGACACGTAATTGCCTCGCGCTCCCTCATCCAAACGTGCCAGTCCGGTGCTGGGGTTTGCCGCAGGAGCGGCGTGCCATACACATGAGCAGGAGAGGGGACACGGGGGACAAGGGCTGGAAGCTCTGATTTCTTGAGCTGCTTCTGGCGCGGGCCCAGCGGTTGAAAGATGAAGAGACAGAAAAGGAGCCTGTGGATTTTCTGAGTGACCACCCACTAGTGAGCCATGATCTTGGCCTGCAAGCAGACATTACCACTGTGATGCATTATGGTGCAGAAGTCACCCCTCGGATGCATAAAGAAATATCCATTGCCCTTTGTGGGGAAAAAAAAAAAAGGGGTAACTAAGCATTAAAAAAAAAAATGCTTCTGCCTTGAAACAGTGCATGCAGCCCTGAATTCCGATTCACTCCAGCTTCCTGATCTAGAAATAGCTTCACATGCTGCCTAATTTTTTTACAGATGAATTGTGCTACCTCCTCCTCTCCCAGCCGTCACAGATGTGTTTATGAGAGTCGGTGCTGTGAGTGAATCCTGCCCGCTGCTCTGCCAGGGCCACATCCTGACACTGCTCGCAGCAGGGGCTGCTTTGCACTTCCAAATCGCCCTGCACCTCTGCTCTCCCCCCGGCTTGTTCTGCAGAGCCTCGAAGCCTTATGTGCAAATTGGAAGAACTGTTCACTATCTCTGCATAGAAAAGGAGGCTTTATAAGACACCGTTCTGTTGTTGGGGGGGAGAGAGAGGTGTTTGTGACCCTGACAATACCTGTGTGTTTAAGTGAAACTGATTTCAAAATCATGCATGATTGATTTGGGGGGAGAAATTCAACACACACTCTGAGAGGTTTTTTTTCTAGTACCACTTCGAAGTTTTTGATCTTTTGTTACATATGGCTATATAAATCTTACCTGGTTTATTTTGCATTAAAATAAAGGCTTTAACACTATATATGATTATGTGCTTGTATGTTGAGTGTTCCTCTTCTTTGTATCTACAAAGTCATCCCCACCCCTGGATGTGATTTGATATTAGGGGATCATGCACCATCAGGCCGGATCAGAATTGATAAGGTGACGTTGTTTTATAAAAAAGCAAACTAACAGCCATGTGCTGTCTTGTAGAAAAAAGCATCACTGGGTTTAAACTGATTTCTTCTCAAATGTGCATTATCTTCAGGTGTAGAGACAGAAGCGAGAGAGAAGTCCCTTGTTGTCTTGACGAGTTTCAGCTTCGGCAACTGCGTGTTTGTTGCTGAAGTTGCCCAGGCGGTTTCGTCTCATCCTGGAGCCGTTCGCTTGCTGTTGGTAACGCGCGAGCTGTTCCGCGGCCGTGTGGCAGGTACCAGGTCCAACCAGCTGAGGCTGCATTTCACCAAGGCGGCTGCAGCGCTTTCTTGCCAGAGATTTAGGACTCCTTGAAAGTTTTACACAGGTACTTAACTTGAGGTACGTGGGTCATTTCACTGAAGCTGATGACACTGCTTTTCATACTCCAGATTATGCGCAAGCATAAATCTTTGTACGATCAGAGCTGTGGGTTGCAGAGTGCGCTGAGAGTCGGGCAAGAATGTTATGGTAGATGAAGTAATTTTCAAAATAGCAGATATTTAAGTGAAAAGTCACTAGAACAGGGAGAAGAACAAATGTAGTCTTTCTAAGATGAAAATTTTTAATACAAAGAGGAAAGAAAGTTATCAAGTCATAGCTTGCACTCATAGCTAAAAACTGGACAAATAGAACACTGATGTTTCAGTTTCTCCTGCTGAAGTTGTATAAAGAGTGGTTCTGGGCCCTCAGTTCCATCAGGACAGGGAACTGCTGGAGAGAGTCCAGCGCAGGGCAACAAAGATGCTGAAGGGAGTGGAGCATCTCCCGTGTGAGGAAAGGCTGAGGGAGCTGGGGCTCTGGAGCTGGAGAAGAGGAGACTGAGGGGTGACCTTATTAATGTTTACAGATATATAAAGGGTGAGTGTCAGGAGGATGGAGCCAGGCTCTTCTCGGTGACAACCAATAACAGGACAAGGGGCAATGGGTGCAAACTGGAACACAGGAGGTTCCACTTAAATACGAGAAGAAACTTCTTCAGGGTGAGGGTGCCAGAGCCTGGCCCAGGCTGCCCAGGGGGGTTGTGGAGTCTCCTTCTCTGCAGACATTCCAACCCGCCTGAACACCTTCCTGTGTAACCTCATCTGGGTGTTCCTGCTCCATGGGGGGATTGCACTGGATGAGCTTTCAGGGTCCCTTCCAACCCCTGACATTCTGGGATTAAAACTGGAAACTCAGTGACCACAGTTTTGGAAGGTGCTCCTTCTGCCTTGGCGGTGGTCTCCTGTGAGCATTACTGGGGTGCAGAGCACAGCAGCAGCTCAGGGGTGAGGGCTGTGGCAGCTGCGCTACTTGGACGGCTTTCAGGAAGCAAAATGCCATTATCAGGATAATCCTGCAGCCTTCCCGGAGACCGTTAAAAGCCCCAGAGGCCTCTGGCTCCCTGCGCTTGGTGGCTCTGCCCTACAGAGGGGTGCAGAGGTGCTGAGATCAACCTGGCAAGTGTGGAAACAGATGAGAAGGGATCAAATTTGCCAAGCATGGGCCATCCTCTGGAAAGGACAGCTCTGCCGCTGTTTGTCCCCATGGGCTGGAAGGGAGTGCCCAGTGCAGGCAACTGGAGAGACAGGATTGCTCTGCAAATCCGGAGAGATGAAGGAGGGAGAGGGGGAGATGACAGGAAGAGGCAACAGGAAAAGGGATGAGAAATTACAATAGGATGGGAGGGGGAGACGGAGGAGAGTCAGACCTGAGCTGGAAATAGGTGATGGAGAGAAGTGGCGACAAGGAAGGTGGCACTTTCTGATCCGCTGACCTCTGCTCCTCCATTTCCATTTTGCATCCCAGGCTTGTGACACCTTCACTGAGCCCAGAGAGTCAGGGTCTGTTTGTAGCACAGAGATACCCGTGCCTGAGGGAGGAAGCAGAAGGACAAGTAGAAATTGCAAGGAAACCCATCAAGCAGCACGGGCAGAGACAGACATCCCTTTCCCTCCCAGCTGTACCTGCCATCCCTGCGTCTCACTGTTCTCTGAAGTCCCCAAAGCCACAGTGACCTTCAAATACAACTTTTGCCTTTGCTGCTGAGAAGCCTTGAGCCATCTGTGAGCATAGGTAACCAATACCAAGGGTTTTACTGGCACCTGAAAGCGATACAGAGTCCAACCATGCAGCCCTGCAGTGCAGGGTGGGCTGCACCGTCATTACAGAGAGACGCAAGTTGCAGTTACTTTTGAATCAGTTGTTTTGTGGGTAGAGATTGCAAGAAAGCCACAGATTTTATCTCCACCATCTTTTTGCTTGTCTAGAACAAGCCTTTGACGCATGCAAAAGCTGTTTTATTGCTGGTCCTGAACCTGTTTCAGGGGCCAAGAAGGTGATTATAGTCTTTAAAACAGAATTAATTCTCAAACCATTCCCAAAATATGCCTGACAAACTAAGCCGAGCCAGACGAGTTGGCTGTGCTCACAGCAAAAAAACTCAGCACAGAGGAAACAGCCCCGCTTCGCTTTTCCAGAAGAATATCTGCATCTGAAAGAAAATAATTTATTGGGAAATACATACAGTAGAGTAAAATTGCAAAATAAGACATTCAATGAGGATTCTATATAAAACCGTGCCCTTTGCCTCCAACAGGTAATGAATAAAAATTGTATAAAGAAGCAATGAACATTCAATGTTTTATATTTAAAATACATTTTGTGAGGAAAACAATGTGGCATAGAAGCAGGACTGAAAGGTTCTCCAAGATAATGCCAGAAGCTGCAAGATGTTAGCAGCATTGTCATATAAGTTTCAAGGTGTAGGTTTTTAATTTTCTCTTATGAATCACAGAAGCAGTTGTGAAAACTGTCATTAAAATTCATTACAAGAAAAGTAAACTTACATTAAAACCTACCCCATTCTTCTCTGAATTCTTGGTACCAGTTAGGAAGCACTGTCTGCTTCTCTGCCAAAACCTTACCTACGCAATGTGATTTAATCTCTAGGCTCTGTTAAATTGGAGTTTTCATACTTCACATCCCTCAATCCAGAGTACAAAAAAAACCCCAGATAAATCGCAGCCTAGATTTTCAAACCAGAAAGCCACGATTTTAAGAGGCTTCATCTGCCGTGATTTTTCTAGGAATGAAAAGAGAATAAAAAGTAGAGCAAATATGAATAAACTAGTTTATGAGTAAATAAAAATAAACAAAGCAGCCCTCCTTCTTCCCTCCTTTTTCCCTTCCTCTTAGGTATAGATACGCACATACAGACATGCATATATACTTGGGTATTGCTGCTTTCGACCTAAAAGCCAGTTTACCCTTCCGACGTTAGATGCAAAAAGGGTGTTTCTGGCTCTGTTCACAGAGGCACATGCGTACATGCTCTTGACCATGGAGAATGTCTTGCCTTATTTCCCTCTGTCCTTGTTCCTCTCTTCCCTCCCCTGGATGTAAACCCTGCAGGCCAGTCATTTTTCTTCGCATATAAGCAGAGGACAGTGAGGCCTCGGTCCAACGTGCATTTACCGCAGTTGTGCTGCCAGTCTCCCACTCTGGCCCCATCCTGCTTGGTCCCACCCCATCCCTGGTGTCCTGTCTCTGACCAGTCGCAGGGATTTTCCTTACTGCGAGAGGACAAAGGTAACTGAGCTGCTATTGCAAAAAGACACTGACCTTTTTCTTCAATGGGCTGTTTTTAACATGTTTTTAACATTTCACAACTTAGTCCTCCAAACTGCTTCAATGGCACAACGGAGCGGATAGAGCGGTGATGGAAACAAGGCTAGGGGGACGAGGGTGGGTTGGAGAGTGGTTAGGCTGCCGTTGCTACAAAACAGAAAGGGAAAAGAAAAGCAAGAATGCTAAATCACAGCCAAAGCGCAATGTATTTAGGGGCTTGGATTTGAAAAGCCAAGCACCATCTTCTGCAACGGTTACATTCCTCTGCACGTTTACTTCTGGCCAAGTTTCCTGAGAGCAGAGGCAGCATTCACCAAGTTTGAATTCCTGAGGCTCTTGCCTGTGGATTTTCTTCTGTGTTTAGCATTAGGAAAAGAGGGGGAATTAATTGTAAGGCTTCACTTGGGCTGTGTCTTTTCCCCTTGCTGGGATGAGTTATGCGTGGGGGCACCAAGGAGCCCTGTGACCCCTCTCGCCTTTGCAAGACTGTGGCTAACACACACATCACCTCGATGGCCTGGGGGCATGATGGAAAGACAGTGTAGCCGTGGGCCCGGCTTTGCAGGGCACGCTGAGGTTCCCGCCTACTGGGGCTTCCTGGGACTCCTGAGAGGACAGCGAGGTGGAGGCCAGAGCAGCAGGTCTCAAAGCATGGCCAGGGTGGTCACTGTCACAGCAGGGGCTTTATCATGGTGGTTTTTCTGTAGGACTTTTGTTCCCCTGGCAGGGGCTGGCTCAGGGATGCCAGCAAACGGTTCAAGTCGCCCTGCAATGTGGTTTGTATCAGTCACGGGTTTGGCCAGCAGCGGGGATTTTGGCTGGTGCTCCCAGGGCCCTGGAGGCGAAAGAGGAGCCCGTCTGCCAGCTGAGCTTCGTGTCCTCCTGGCCCTGCACGCCCTGGGGAACAGCGGGAGCCCTTGGCCAAGCGCGGGCAGTCTTCAGGGCAGCGTTTCAAGGAGCGTGGCTTTTGTTTTGGCTGTTTGGTTACATGTCTCCTCTTGGATGCTGATGCTGAACAAGAGGCACTTGTTCTCCCGCTAACTTCAATGGGGTTGAGTCCAGCTGGATTTGTGCTTTAGTGCAGAGAGCCAACATCAGCTGCCCCATCCCAGGAGGGCCTGGGCACAGTGCTGCTTTGGGCACACGTGCTTGTCCCCGCGCTCCCGGCAGCAGGAATGAAAACGCTTTGCAAACAGCCTTGCTGGAGCAGGGTCTGGGTACCAAGTCCGCAGGGCAGCTCTCAGGGCCCTCAGCTTTGGGGAGTGTTTTGGTACTTTGTGTACCCAGGATGTGCGAGTTTATCCTCCATCAGCCAAGTAACAAGCTTGTCTGCTTTAATTTGCTAAGCCTTTTTATTTGTAAGAAATCCTGTATTTATTTTTAAAATCTCCTTTCCAATCAGCTCACTCTTCTCCCCACACCTCCTGTAGCCAGAGCCTTGTCTCACAAGCCAGAACACCAATCGGTGTGAAAACACAGAATAGACCCAACAAACGCCGAGCACAGACAGGCGCGTTGCGTGGGTCCCTGTGCAGCCTCCAGACACGGTGATTCAGCTGCAGGCGACCAGCCGTGCCGTGCTCTGCCACATCCGAGCCCTTTGCGCTGATGATTAAGCAGGGCGTGGGCTCAGTTTACTTTTACCCCTGCTGTGGGCCTTCTTAAGCTAAGATGTTTTAAGTTGTCCTTATCCTCAGATTAATAAATGCCGCGCTGCGGGAGTGTAAACACAGGAAAAGAACTGGACAGAAAAAAAAAAAAAACACCCGAAAAATTCAGGCTGGTGTTGGGCAGTCAGGACATTTCTTTTCCTAACAGGATATGGGATCAGAGGGAAAAAAAATGCTTTATATAACACGTGTCTGAGGGGCAGGGGGGTCAGTAGACAAATGGAGCATGTTGCTGGCTGAACTGCAGAGCGCAGGAGGTGAGTTCAGCAGCAGGTCCCTGCAGTGGTGTGTCCTCCAGCCGGGCGGTGGGCAGGTGAGGACCTGGCTCAGGTGCGTGGCTGCTGTGGATCCGGCACACACAAGCCCCACACCCAGCAAAGGGGCCAGCAGCAGAGCTCCTGTCCAGCTTGCCAGCGTCTGTGGAGGCAGAGGTCATCCTCTCCATCACTCGTGTGTCCCAGCATCTTCTCCAAATGCAAACTTCCTCTTGAGATGTGGCTGGTTTTCTCCTCTCACAAAGGCTGGTCACAGGGAGGAACCCTGGTGTGGGTGCATTTTTGCTCCTGTCAGCCAGGATCCCTCCGTGCAGGCACAACACACACGGGACGAGCCCCCTGGGCAAGGGGGTGGCTGTCCCTGTGCAGCCCCCCAGGCCACACCGCAGGAGAGGGGAGATGTTGGGCTGCAGACAAAGCCAGGAAGCTGTTGCGGGTCAGGCATTTCAGGGGAGGGCATGATTTCCACTACAATAAACACATCTGATTATTTGATTAGAGGGATGAGGAGGTCCCCAGGAGGAGGGCTTCACACACAAAAGAGGCATAACTCATGCCCCCACTAGCAGTGACAGGGCAGGAGGATGATGGCAATGTCCTACTGAGGCTTTGATCAGCCGGGGTCAAGCTTGCAGGCTGCTAACACAGCTGAAAACCAAGTAGAAGGAGGTTCACACCACAGCATCACTCCTGGCCCCCTCCCAGCCCTCGACTCTTTTCCACAGCCCTTCACCCCCATCTACAGAGTGAGATGGGGCCTCTCTGGGCAGGTCCTGCCCCCCTGGAGCCCCATCCCCTCTGAGCCCCACAGCACCGGGCATCACAGAACATCCCTCTACTCCTGCCACTTGTTCACCTGCATCTCCTGTCACAAGCTGGTGAAAGAGGCTTCCCGTGTCCCCTTGCCACCCCTCTTGCCGTGATGCAAGTGGAGAGATGCTGAAGTGCTGGCACAGCAGGGTGGCAGCGCAGAGGGGATTGTTTTCCAGTTCCACCTCTCCTGGGCACTTCCATAGCCTGGTTACAGTCAAGAGCACTTGGGTGTTTTCCTGTCCCCTGGAGGGTCCAGCTGTCCCCCTTCACCTCTGTGATGAGAAGCCCCGATGACCTGGCTGCATTTCAAGGGGTGGTTCTCCTCAGTACTTCCAAAAGCTGGTGATCCTGTGATTAACTGATGGTCCTGGATGGAGGCTGGATAAAGTGTTTAGTGTAGCTGTTTTACAGCTGTTCTGTGCCTAAGACAGGCGGCTCCAAAGCCTTGACACCCCAATAGCTCGACTCATCCTGCAGGGAGCCCCAGGGCACAAAGGCACCATGTGTGTATAGAAAGGGCTTGGAGATCTGAGCTGTGCCTTTAATCTCCCTTGGACCGAGCTACAGTTCATGTAAAAGTAACTTGTATTTGGCCCATACAATCGTAGTACTTGGAAGCGAGAGCAAGAAAGAGACTTGGCACTCTCCAAGAGGTTGGAGTTCTCCTAGATCTTTACAAACACAACACAATTAACCCTTTTGAGAGAGAGAGAGAGAAACCCTTCTTGTCTCCTGCATGGAGGGGAGCACTGGCTGCATGCAGAAATCAATGGCGCTCCAAAAAACAGGATAAGCAAAGCAAAACAAGAAAAAAGTAGCTCTTATTTCAAATACACGTCTCTCCACGGAGCTGTGTTGCATAGGTGAAGTATATAGATCAATGTGTGGGCAAGCCCTGAGATTTTGATCACAGGTTTCATCCAAGAGTTTATTTAGTGCCAAAAATATAAAACAAATCTGCCTCTGCCTTTGGTGCTGGGGCAGAGAAAGTGTGTGCTGTGCATGCTTCACAGCCTCTCTCGCTCCCCAAGCTCTTTCCAAGCTATCTGAGCGGCCAAGGCCACAAGGAAACATTTGCCATGGTCTGTTTGTCATCTCACACTCTCAGTAAATCATCCCAATATCATCTGGCTCAGAGCGCCTAGGCATCCCAACAACCTTGACAGAAAGTGTGGGTAATGGACTGGGAAATCCAGTGGAAGAGTTTTGGGGAACATGAGACCCTAAGATACGACTCTTCCCTGATCTGCCTCGAGACCTTCGGTCTCTGCCCAAGAGTGCAGCTAGAAAGCAGCCCTTTAAAAGGACACTGCTTCAGAGATATTGACTTACTGGTGGCCTGGGTACAACTCCCCATGAAACTTCAACCTGAGATATGTGTGTCGCTAAGAGACAAACAATACCATCTGCAGCCTGCCCCTTGGAGGTGCCATCTCTCTTTATAGAAGAGAAGGGGATGGCAAGAGTCTGTATTACTTTCCGACATCCTCTTTGAGGAGTCATGTATTTCAGTGGGACTAGTCACTCAAAACTGTCTAATGGCACAACAGTCTGAGCTCCTTCCCTCCTTCCTCACGGTGGCTGCTGCAGAGGGACAGCGATGCTAAAAATAACATTGCTGTCCGAAAATATCTTGACTTATTTGAGGGTGTATGTGTAGAGGGAGCGTGACCCACGCATCCCAGGGGAAGCAGAGCTCTCCGTAGACCCGCGGGGAAAGCAGAGCAGGGAAACCGTGAGCTCAGGGAATAGGGAAAATGTTGTGGAGCAAAAAAAGCTGTTCGTGCGACTTTCTCATAACTACAGGCTCTGAGCTGATTACCAATGGAATCGATAGGTTCAGCTTAAGCTAACGAAAAACAAAGGGAAGAAAGATGCCCTCTCCAACCTGCACCCACGTTCTCATTTGCTTTGGGCAAAAAGCAAAATAAAACATGCCTAGATATGAACTCTCTACCAGAAGCAGTATTTTATACCCACTCACAGAGCAGAAGTGACTTCGTGTGGTGTACAGCAGTGGGAATTCAGGCGTGTAATGTAATAACAAGAAGGGATTTTTAGATTTGTCTCAGGAACCCTGCTAGCTCAGACATTATAGAAAAGAATCCCAAGCCTTCATGTCCATCTAGGTCTTTTGAGCAAAATATGTCACCAGTTTGAGCATGGTTCTTTACTTTGAAAAATTGTTGCAGGAAATGCAGGCAATCAGCATCTCACACCTGAACTGAACATTACCACCCCTCGGCTCTTTACTAGTGCAATTAAATGCCACAGAGCAACTGCTTAACCAACTTATTCGCTTAGTAAACTGTTCATTAGTCTTTAGCACGGGATGTGGCAGCACAGGGTTCAAGCCTGCATCAGGGCTTCTATGCAAAACCACAGGGCGAGTAATGAGGAAAAGTCTTCCAGTGCTGCCTCTGGGGGTGGAACAGCAACACGACACAGCAGACCAGGACAGGACATGAAAAATACAGTATGCGCTTGGAGCTGACAGCCATAATGTAACGTGACCCCAGTCACACTGGTATTTGATTAGCGAACGCAAAGGGATTGGGAAACAGCCCTGCTCTTAGGAGAAAGAAATCTTTCATATCCCCTATAGTCAAGCCCTCAGCTTTGTTTTATCTGGGAGATGGTATCTGAATGCTTTAGCAGAACAGGCTGTTCTACCAGAGCGCGTTAGTCCCCCCATGTGCCTGTGCACAGGAGTTTCCCCTGGGGGTGCCAGCTGAAGAAGTGGCCTGTGGCAGTCCCGGAGGAATCTGTGGCAGACTCCAGCGTGGTTTGTGAGCCTCCCTGCACGCAGGGCTGTGGCTGTCACACCGCGGATAAGGAGGGCCTGCAAATTTGTGTGTGATGCTTTGATTATCGGGAGCTGGCCGGGGAGAGGAACAGGAGACTATTTCACTCAGCTCAGTTTTGCTCCTGAAGTCTGCCCCGAAATTTCACCTCCCTTGGAGTGAGGTAAATAAGCAGTCAAAACCCTGTGGGTATACTGGAGCCTGCAGTGCCAGGAAGCAACTGGTGTGTCTGATTTTCCAGTGAACGTCCAGGTGCAATCTCAGCAGTGCTGCTACTGTCTGCCTTTCAAGCAGATGTCTTCATCTAAAGCTCCCGCCGCCACCCCGCTCCCTTTGTGTGCCGGCACAGGGAGGACGGGAGCGGGAGACAATATAAATTAATATCCATTGGAATGACAGCAGCTGGTGCCTTGCATAGCTGTGAACACGTGTCTTAGAAGTAAAACTGTAGAGCTGAATGTTTATGCTTGATCAATTACAATAAAACAATAGATGTTTTTTTTTTTTCCAAGTGGAAGGGGGTGAGAGGAGGGAGGCTTCAGCCATGAGATTATTTTCTGCTTTTCTGTGGTAATGATAGCTGCAAAGAGCATGGGGCTGAGTTACTGAAGGGACTGGCAAACAGCAGCTTCTGGGAGCCCACTGGTTCCTGCTTCTTGGCAGCACTTTTGAAAAACAAAATCCATGTGGGGCTCGGTCTGCAAACTTCTTAACATTGAGGAGGGGCAGACTCAGCTGCCCGGAGCGAGGAGCATGTGGGAATGAATTGGGCAATGCATGAGGATGTGTTTATTATGTGTAGAGGCCTTCATCTCTAAGAAGTCATTTTGTTGTGTTTCATTGCCTACAAGCTCCCCTGGTCCTGTCAGAGGAGTATCCTGTTAGTGGCTGCACTGTGGCACAGGAGTGAGTCCAAGGCCCTCAGTTCCAATTCCTTAGCAGCTCTAATGGCAAACACAGCCTGTCCCCTTCCCCCTTACATCCGCAAAAAGAAAAGAGAGAAATTGAGTTACATTTTGCAATAATTCTAATGGAAATGCTAATGGGATGAACAGTGATACGAAGCCAGTGAATGACCCAGCAATTTCATCTGTTCTGGCAACAGATGACCATCTAAACCATGTTCAAGCAATTCTTCCTCTCATTAGCAGGACAATAACTCATACACACAAATCCATAGGCATTTGCTATAATTTTTTAACATGGCTGGAAATAGAAGTAAGCACATGCAGTGCGCGAGCATTACAGCATGTGTCGGCTGTAAATCTGTCTGGAAGTGGCCTGATCCTGTTCCTGGTTAAACCAGTGGGAATTTTGCCATTGGCTTCGATGGAATTTGTTGGACTTATTTTAAAGTGGGACTTTGATTCTTTGGAACACAGCTCTCAGATTCACAGCTACATTTCAGTACTTGGCTTGAACTCCCATCAATTCACCTTTCATGTGTTTAACAGATGGGGCTGCTGTGCCGCTCACCTTCTGTTATGATGTTCTCCTCTGGGTGATGGCCACCCAGGACCTGGCATGGATGGGACCCATAGCTGTGATATGGGACTGAGCCGAGAGAAGGAGGGAGCTCACATTGCTTTCCCTGGGCACCTTCGGTCTAAATATTTTAGAGCACTTTGAAGAGAAAGCCTCTGCCTCCGCATTTTTCAGCAGTGGCAGGTGAAAAGCCAGAAAGTTTTGTAGAGCACAGGGGATAGATGTGAGTGGTGAGGGGGAGCACAGGGGCCTCTGCTCTGCCTGGAATGGGTCTGGTAACTCGGTGTTGTGTCACGTAAAATTGTAATCATTACAGCTTTCCTAGACCACCTGTAGCCCTTTGGGAAAGGGCTATGTTGCAAGTATTAAGATATAGTTTTATACTTCTAGCTAGAGTTTGTGAGGAAAAGAGGCTTATTTATATGACCCTGTGCTTCTCTGCTGCTGCCACAGTAACTTCTGAAACATTGGGCAATTTCACCAGGAATAAAAGTCTCCCACAAGGTTTGTAAAAACAGCTGGGGAGATAGGACAGAGAGACCACATTAGTGCTATCATGACAGGAAAAACCCAAGCTCAACCTTTATTACACACTCGTGGATCAAACCACAAGCCAAGCACCTCTAGGAAAGCAGCACTCATTTGTCCCACTGGTCACAGAGCTAATTGCTTCATTGATATTCATTTTTGGTGGGCACAGTATGATGAATCCAGCTCTTTTTTTTTTCTCTTCAAAGAGTACGCTGTCATGCTGCTCCTTTCTAGCATTGTCCGCGCTCCCACCTGGCCTCCTCGGCTCCCCCTTCCCAGCTCTGCCTCTGCCCGGCTCCCCACAAAGAGCCCCAGGCTCCTCTGCCAATTGTCTTCTCACTTTCCAGGGAGACATTTCTTCTCCTTCACACTCTGCTAGCAGCGTGTCATCTAAGCCCCCTCTCTCTTTACTCACCCAGGGCACCCCAGCTCAGCTGTTGATGCTTTACAGCTCGTCCCTCCACCCTCCCATCCGAAATTTCCACCACAACAAAAAACTCAGGAATGAGGCAATTAATATGTATTATTTCAATAGGAGGCTTAAAAACAAAAAGCTTTTGCAACAACTTCCCAGTCAGAACCACGGAGACTATTGTAAGGCAGAAAAACCTAAGAAACGGCAGCTGTAAAATATATTTAAAAGCCTTTATTCTTCCCTATCACAATGTGGCAAAAGAGACTAAATACAGCTTTCCATTTGTTTAACTAAAAGCTGCCATTCCTCAGTCTCTTTGATGATAATGATACCCACAGTTACAATCAAACTCCAACACACACGTGGAAAACTTTGAGCTCTGTACCAACTTTGCACAATGTATTATTAATAGTGAGATCCGTGAACCCAAGTGCTCTGAGGTGCCGAGAGCAAGGGAAAGCCCGACTGTGCCAGGCTTGCGGCTGATGCTGATAAATGTAGCGCACTGAGGAGGTGAAAGAACAACCTGCAGCTGAAGATTGTCTGTATTATAGTAGCCACCAGACCCACTGTGCTGCGCATGGGGAGAGACCATTCGTGAGTTCAAAATCAAGCAGAGAAGTCAGACAAGGTATGGGAGAGAAAAGGCGTTAGCAGTCCCATTTTGCTAATGAGGAAATTAAACACAGTATGGTAAAGGTCCAGTATTGCCAACAGGTTTACACCGGGTAGGGTCCTGGGTCACTTGCCTGGCTCAGGAGGACCAAACACTCCACTGAGTCTCCTAATCTGCAGCTGCGTGCCCACAAAACCACCCCTCATTTCAGAATAAGTCGTTATTTTAATGCATCTCTTTACTACAGCAAGTTCTTGGTGCTAAGTCCTGAGTTTGAACTACTGAGAAACGAAGCCTGAATTTGTGGAGGGCCACAAGCTCCTAATGTCCTGTGGAGAGCACAAGGGTGAAAACAGCGTCCTGCCATACAAATCATTCCTAATTATTGTTGTGCAGGTCCCAGTTTCCTGGAGGACCATCCAGTGTAGTTATCTGAGGCATGGGCCTCAGTGCCATCCTATTGACTGTGAAGCAGCCTTAGCACCATTGATTTCCATGAGAAGTTAGGCAGAAAGATCAGTGGGGTCTGCATGCAGGATCCTGGGGAGAGAGGGAAGATACCTCTTAGGAAAAAAGAGCTACTCTGCAACAAGGAAGCAACCCCATCCCCAAAAGGAAAGGGTGATGACTGTGACTCAAGATGTTCACAGAAAGGGAAAGGAAGCAGGGCAGCGCTCCTCTGAGATTATGGATTTCTTGTCCGGGAAGCGGCGTAAATACGAGGTCTGACTTGAGATGCGCACGTGTGTCAAAGGGAGGATTATGAAGACAATCTTCAGCCTGATACCTCCAGCAGAGCTGTCTCCAGCATCGCTTTGACATTTTTAGGAAGGTAAGCATGTACATAAGTCCTGCACCAAACATGCTTTGAAATGTTCTGAAAACACAGTGGTGTTTGGCTATGATAAAAAAAAAAACAGCCCAGCCTTGCTTCCAGCTATCAGCTGGGATCCTCCAGGTCTGTTCCCTTTCCTGTTCTCATCTGTCTTTTATTAGCAGAATATACACGGCCTTTGCTGTTCTGAGGTTGCTTTTTGGGGTCACTGATACATGCTTGGTGATGTCAGGTGAGAAGCAGGGGCTCCCTTAGGAATCGATGGCTTTCTGGGACATCCTCACCTAAGTGCTCCATGTTGAAAACCCACCTCCAAATAACTGAGTACCCAGCAGCATCAGAAGAAAGTTCCTACCTCTGATACTGCACAGGCATAGTCAAATGGCAATCTCTCCCTTAACAGTTTACAACTCCGCTAAATGCAAAAGTAATCCACAGGCTTGTCATCCCCGTTGTATCTGGCTCTTGGTTTTAGTCTGCTTTGTCTCTTCAGACTGTAAACTGTTTGAGGCGAGAACTGTCTTTGACTCTCTGTTTGGACAGCAGAGGGGTCCCAGTCCTTGCAGAGCCAGGTACCGTAATACAAATAAGGCACAATAATTTATTTTAAAATGAACATCAAAGACAATAAAAGATTAAAAAGGAAAGAAAACCTGCATAGCTGAAGGCTTCCCCCATGACAGTGCTCCAGAAGAATGTGCTATCTGCTGGAGGGAGTGTCTAACCCCAGTTTCTGGGATGGCTGTGCGATGTACCCCCGCAGGAGCCAACGCCGGAATGCGCCCGGGCACAGGGGGAGAGGAGAGGTCAAAAGCTAAAGCACGATAAGCAAAGGAGAAAGCCCTTTAAAATATACACACACATTTTCTGGCCAGGATCTACCAAGCCAAGAGCCAAAGCATGATAATGGCATTTTGTTTATAAGGAAAAAGGAATCACTTCTGGCCTAAGAATTTGTTTGCCAAGTGGTGTCTAAATGGGGGTGCCTAAATGCCTTGTTGCTTTAAGAATTTGTGTATTTTTAAAGAGGTGTTTTAATAAGATTGCTGGCGTGGCCCTTTATAATACCAAGCACACAGCCCTGTAAGTACTTGCTACAGAGCATGACACTTACACGGTGGAAGCCAGCCCGGCAGAAGTCGATGGCACCACTTACAGTTAAAGACGTCATGCTGGCTTTGCATGCTCAGCGACTTGGGTCACATCCAGATGTCACTGAAGTTGATGGATGGACTCCGACTAGCTTCAGCAGACTTTAAATGAGGCCCTTGCTTTGCGACTGCAACTGGGTAGGGGTCCACAAACGTGCCTCTCTAATTCAGTCTGTGGAAAATTTGCTGTTGACCCTTCCTGGAGTGTGGTCCGGCTGGAGCTTCTCCAACGTGACGCCAACTGGATGCTGCTCTGTGGGGAGGGACCTGCAGAGACCACGGTCCACGGTGCCTTTAGGAGATGAATGTGCAGAGCTTGGGACACCTCATGCTAGCAAGAGGTTATTTGATTTTTATTTTTCAAGAGTCTTAACTGCACCCCACTGTTACAGTGGGGCAAGAAACTTAAGCCCAGTTCAGTGCCCTCAGTAGCAAAGCCAACAGCGCTGCCAAGGCCTGGTGGAGGGACGGAGAGCGTTTACAGTGCCACAATCTCCTCTTTGCAGGTGAGGAGAAGCTGGGAGAGACTGGCACCTTTCTCACAAGCTGTATGTGACCCCCTCGTCTCCTCCATTTCCCCTTCCAGGTCCTTTCACTGTGCCAAACAACAGCATGCAATCATCTTGTGGGGGTTATTTCTGCCTAATGTACCCACCCAGTGGGATTTCAGTGAACATTAAAGCGGTAGATGGAGCCTTTAATGAAGTTAACCTGCTGAAACCAGGAGAGTGTTTGGTTGAAGTACACCTGAAAGCCCTGGATTACACAGCAGCCGCTTCAAAAGAAACCCATTGCCTCCTTTCATACTGCTGCCGTATTGAGAAATAATACAGCACCTTTATATTCAGCCTAATTTAGTCAGCCTGCTGAAGTCTGAAAGCTTTTCTTTATTAACTCTGAAGATGCAGGGGCTTTCCTCCCCCCAGCCGACCCCCCCCCACAGGCTGTGCTCGGAGCAGGCCCCCAGCAGCACGTCTCAGCACCTCCATTAGTTTCCTTCCTCCATTCTCTTCCCTGTTTTCTGCCATTTATTCACTTTGCCCCATCTCTTTGTTTCTTTCGCCACCTCCCTTCTCTGTTCTTCTCTCCTTTTTCCTCTCTTTTTTCCCTCCCTTCTTTTCATTTCTTCTTTGCAGAAATGCACTCCCCTCATTTTCCTTGCAGCGGTGTCACCCCCTGGCTCTCCCGCAGCTCTCTGCCAGCTCCTGGCACCCTGCAGTTAGGCTGGCAGCCAGAAAAATGGGGGGGACACACATGTTAGGAGGTGGGTGGGCAAGCACTGACCCACTGCAGCACCCACGGAGCCAAAGGGGCAGCCTTGGCTCACCCTGCAGCCGCTGCTTGCAACTGCAGATCGGCGGACACGGTGCTCCCCATGAAAAATTAACTGAGCAGCTTGCTAATTAAGCCCCCTCTACAGCAGGAGTTTATGGAGTTGAATGCAACACGCCAAACTGCTTTCTCCAAGTTGGGGTATTGGCCGGCTTTTTGAACACAGACGAATTCCCGAGCAAATAGTCTGGCTGAAGACTAGGGCTAATGGGATGCTAAGGTAATTATTGGCTATTTGTGGCTATAAAATGAGATCTCGTAATCATGCACCTGATAGACTAATAAAAACATTTTATATGATGCACTTAGAGCTTTTTAGCTGCGGATCTCAAAGCGCTGTCTGAAGGAGGAAAACTGCAGCGAGAAGTCTGTGCTCCAGCAAGGAGTCAGGGAGACAACCCACAACGTCTGCCCCCGTGCCCCATGCTCCCGGTCCTCGGTTATCCTGCCAAAAGTGTTTGAGTCCCCCTCTCCTGCTGACTACAATACTTATGGTTTTATCTGGGCTGGGTATCATTTTTCCCCACTCTCATTCCTAACCCTGTTTCAGTCGTACCATGTTGTTTTCTCTGGAAGGCTGTCAAGTTCTGTGTTGGAAATAGTGTGCTTTGACATAAAACCGGGGGAGAGACCTTGTTTGTCCAGCTACTCTGGAGCCCAGAGAAGGTTACAGGAATTCACGATGCCTTGGTTTCAGTTTTATTTTCTTTTAAAATCAGGATTGAGAAAGACTCTAAGGAGAAGCTGGGGGGTTTCCTGCTTTACAGACAGCTCCTGATGGTCAGTTCACAGGGTGAGAAGGACTCACTTAGAAAGAGGAAGCTGTGATTGAAAATAAACGAGGCTGTGTAATCAATGTTGAAAAGGAGCTGCAATTGGAGGGAAGAGAAGAAGGGAAACCCCTGGGTATGAAGGCCCTCTGGTCAGCAGCAAGGAACTAGGCAGAGCTGGAGGACACGAAGGCTTTCTGCTGGAGGGGAGGAGACAGATGGGGAAATTTCACCGCATCACAGCTCTGACTAATGCTTGGGCTGCAAAATTCCTTCAACCAAATTTAATGCAGATGGTACATTAAATATTACAGTACCATTAAATTACATATTGTCTCATTTTCAGTGAGGTTCTGTGGATGTTTCTGACTTACAGATATGGAAAAATGCCACAATTCCCGATGGGTTTGGCGAGTGCTTACTCATGGGTTTTAAATACCCACAAGAGGACTGAAGGGAGAGCAGAGCCCTGAGCCCTTTGTCAGAAGCAGGACTTCCACAGCATGTAGAGCTGATGGAGTCCACCTGGAGCAGGGAGCAGCTGCCCCTGGAAACAGGCACAGGTAAGTTCAAGGTGCACAGCTTCATCTTGTGCTCGGTTCCTTTAAACCTGATTGAGCATCTGAGTCTTAAACGCTCCCAGTAGAAGTATTTTTGGCTCTTTTGTACCTGAGCTGGACTAGTAGGTGTCACCAGCTTGGTTGTCATCCTGTCCTGAACACCTGCAGTGGTAGAAACTGCCTGGTATTTTAGTTGTGCCTTTCCTTTCCTGACAGTGGCACGTTGCGGAGAGCAGACTTGAGATCTGACACTGAACACAGGGCTGGATTTGTGGAGAGCTACTGAAAAGCAGCTGAGAGAAACCTCTGTGGAGCAGCAGGTGACTTCATTTCCCATCACCATTTTCTTTCCTAGGGTTGTCTTCTCTTCACTCAGTAGCAGATCAGAGCTGGTATCAGTTCAACATCATGTTTGCACTCTTCTGTTGGCCTTAACCAGGGGAAACTCTAACTGAACGTAATGGCAGGAAAATTGCCCCTGTGCTAAATAGTGTGTGAGATGGGGCCGTCTCTGATTAGGGCTTGGTAACCTCTTCCTTTTCCATGCACATCTCAATAGAGGGTGATTCATGCTGTGGGTTTATGTTACACTCCAATATCTGTGTTATGGTTTGCAAGGGCTATTTATACACACAAAAAAATCACACTCTGCTAGCCTGATAGTAGTCTAACCATAAGCAAGTAGTAAATACAATAATAGTCGTGTAATTCCACATCAAAATAGAACAAATAAGGCAGCAGACTTGGTTGCCACTGGCTTTGCATTGACTTCAACAGGTGTTGGAGCACATTTGAGCCACAGAAGACACAAAATCAGGTATCAAAACACACAGAAGGAAGAGCGATGCTACAGCCTTCAGGGTAACGGCTGAAATATCAGATCTATCTGTCAGGCCAAATCTGTTGCTGTCAATGAACTTCCACTGGTCTCGGAGGAAGCTGGTGTGTTCGTGTTGTGTGAATGTGCTCAAACAGGTTGGCATCGTGATTTCATTGACATGAGCTGGTGATGCTACCCGTAACTGATAGACAGCAGAGTACAAAATAATTGGTCTCATCACCCTAAACGAACACCAGTGAAACGTTTGTACTTTCACTCTCACCCACACAGTGATGTATCTCACTTATGCCACATGCCAGTATCTCTTCACTAATTGCCAACTTAAAAAACCTGAGGTAATGGAGTTTTAATCCCTTTGTCTACTGCATGTTTGGAAGTTGGAATCTATAATCTAGGGGCTGATCAACGACATAAAAAGTTTGCTTTTAAGTAGCTTTTTGATGCAGGGTTTTAGGGCTCATTTCACTTGCATGCTTTGAAATTCCACCTCTCAAACAGCACGGAGGCGTGAGTTCACCCCAGTTTGCCAGGTACTGCCTCTTAAGCCTGTTGCTGTCTGTGAATTTAAGCAGTGAGCAAACTCAAGGTCCCGCAGGTTCCAAGCCAGGCAGGGGCTCCTCACCTTTTCGGGGGCACAAGCAAACAAACTTTCTGAGCACTCTTAAGGTGACTATGTGAACGCTGCTCTCTTGTGTTTTTAAAAAGCATCTTGGAGAAAAAAAAACGGTTGGTAGACTGGAAGGCAGCTGCGGTGCGGTCCCGGAGAGGTTTTGCGTTTGTCCCTTCAAGCAGCCTTTGCACCTCCAGGCGGGTGTCAGAAGGAGGGAGCGTGTGCTCCGCGCTCCCACCGTGCCACGGCGGCTCCTGGCTCTCGGCGGCAGCCCAGGAGCAGGGACAATCCTTGTCCTGATGCTCCCCCATCTGACAATTTCTGGGTGTCTCCCTTCGCACAGCCCTGCTCTCCGGCAATTATTTCCATCGAGTTTTACGATTCTTGCCTGCGCCGCGATGCCGGGAGCGCTCGGGGAAGAGGCAACCGCGGCACGGCGGGGATGCGCCCGGCTCTCCGCACCCGTGGAGCCGCTCGGCGCTGCGGGAGCCCCCGCGTCTTCCGCGGCTGCGGGCGGGGCGGTGCGCGGACGCGGGGCGGTGCGCGGGCGCCCCGAGGGGGCGGTGCGCGGGCGGGGGGCGGTGCCGGCGCTCGGCGCTGACAGCCACATGCCGCCCTGCCTGAAAAGGCTGCGAGGCGCCGGCGGGGAGGGAGAGGAGGCGCAGACGGCGCCCCAGCCCGCACTGCCACCGCCGCGCCCCGGGGGATGCCGAGGCGCCGGCCCCGCGGGTCGCCCTAGGGGAGAGGCGCTCCGCCCGCACCGTCCGCCCCGCAGCCCCGACCTGGGGGAGGCCGCTGCCCCCCGCTGAGCCCCGCCGGAGCCGCTCGCGAGTGGGGCGCCCACGCGGGGCGAAGCCCGGCCCCGCAGCCGCGGGTGGTTGGTTTTTTTTGCTTCTTTTTAATTTCTTCCGAAGGATGGATACGTTTCTTCTCGCGTGGGGATTTCTAGGGCTGTGCTTGCCCGGCTCCGGAGGCACGGCGGAGACAGGTAAGGCGTTCCCCGGGGCGGGGAGCCCTTCCCGCCTGCCCAACTTTGGGGTGCCCCGGCGCACGCACTGAGGCTTTGCCCGGCTTCGGGCATCGCGTAGGGAATAAAAGAGGGATCGGCGGCACCGCGCAGCTTTCGCATTACGGGATCTGGCGTGTGGCGGGGCGGGGATGGCGCAGCCCCCCGGCAAAGCGGGCAGCGGGTATAGCCGCGCAGCTCCCATCGCCCGGCGTGAAGGGGCGAGAGGACGGAGCCGCGTTGGAAAGTTTCGTGCCGGTTGTTGATGGGGGCACGGTGAAGGGTAGGGACCAGCCGCATCCTGGGCACCCGCCTCCGGATACCCGCGGCCCCGTGCCCGGTTGCAACCTCGGGAAACTTTCGGTGGGCAATGAACATCCTCTGGCGGGGAACGGGCAGCCGTGCAGGGCGCCGCTGGGAGCTGGCGAGGCGGGCGGCAGCACCCGCATGTTGGAGACACCCTCCGGGAAAGCCCACGGTACGCGCCGGGGCGTCCCGGGAGAACTCGCAGGTTTTGGGGTGCGAGTGTGTTTTTCTGGTCTTTGCTTAAGAGCTAGGCTGGGCTGTCAGGAGGCGCTGGGTGCTGGCATGGCTTCGTCTTGTGGACAGGAGAGGGGCAAGGGCGGGCTGAGGCTGGGCCCTGTGCTCCCCAGCCACTGGCCTCTCTAATGGGGACAGCAGGGTCCCCATCTGAAGCAGTCACTGGAGGAAAAGGATATACCTCACCCAGCCGTCACCGCTCTCTTGGGGCTCCTTTTGCGGTCAGGAGCTCCCCAGGAGGACGGTGGTACCAAGCCAGCAGCTGCTGAGCCGAGGGTTTCCCTCCCATTAGTCGGGCCTGGGGACATTTATCATGGGGACAGAGGGTCTTGAGCCACGGACTGGCCCAGGCAGCATTAGGCAGCAAGGCGTGATGTGCGTGCATCGGTCCCCGCCGTTCCCCCTGCCCCGGAGCCACATGGCCACCGGCTCCCCTTAGAAAGGGAAGTGGGAGAGTCTCTGCCGCCTGAGAAAGTCCATCTTTTTTGCAGCAGTGAAGCACGCACGTTCCCGGCAAACATGCTCTATGTACATTCAGTTGCCGGTGGGCATCGCCTCCTTCCTTATGATTATAAAGAAAAAAATCCCATCTTTTGTTCGCATAGGAAAACAAATGAGTAAGCACTCGATGGGGTGAGGAGAAAGGGCGAAGTCCTGCCGAGTGCAACAGTCTTTTCAGATGGTCCCTGATACGGACGCAGTGTCTCCTCCTCTGGAGTGGGTGTTGTGGAGAGGCATTTCGGGCTGTAACCTGAGGGTGCGCTGGCCAGGGCTGCGATCCCTCCGGCTGCCTGTGCCTTTGTGTCTCCCTCCTTCCCCCCTTGAGTGGGCTTAGGGTCCGGAGTTTTAGCTGGGAAGGGGTTTGTGAGCCAACTGTGTCTCCGAGGCCGTTCAGTCGCCGTAAGAAACGTTTATTTGAACGTGGGGTTTTCCCGGCTAAGCGGAGCATCACATGGTGTTGGATCCAGCAAGGAAGTTTCTCCCTGCGGCTGACACCAGCGGCTGTTTGCTGAGACGTTGTTGTGCTGCAAACTCGGTCAAATGACTTTATAGCTAGCCCAGCGACTAAAGGTATGGGGTAATGGGATGTGAAGCTCGATCAGGCTATGCTCAGCTTCAGTAAATTAGCCAGCCTAGTAAGAAAAAACATGCCAGAGGTAGATGGATTTATGTTTCAGTCTGGTGTATCTGAAAGCCTTCCCCTATTATGAAAGTCCCTCTTAAGGTTCCCTAAGGGAGGTTAGTAGAGAGGGGAGATGTATTTAATAGACAATAATATGATAATACACATGGAAAAAGTGCTCGTGCAATATTTCTACAGTAAGAGATAAACAGCGCAGCTGCCAATTTGTATGTAGCCAAGCAAACCCTGAGATAACCATGGAGGGGAGTGGGTGGGAGACCCTGGAAGATAAATCTGAAGGCTGGATGACTGTGTGTTTTTCATCTTCCCGTAAAAAGCAATCAAGTAAGAAAGTAACAGATTTGAGTGACCCAAGTACTGAGCTGTTCAGATGATGTTTATGCATCTCCGAGCAAAGCTCACTCTCCAAGCCCTCCAAATAGTTTGCTTAAAAGCTAGTATTTTTAGTAATGACTTGGGAGATGTAGCAAGGTGGGGAGTGGGACCAAAACAAATTGCTGCCAAGCAGGCACACGCTGCACACATACAAACATGAACACACACACCCACGCAAGTGTTGAGTGTAATGCCTTTTGCCCGTTGTGCTGTTAACTCATCTCTTACTGGGAACAAAAGCTTTTTTAGTCTAGGAACCAGACAGTTGTCAGGAGCACCTCTGAGAATGACTGATCCAAGCTCAGTGGGGGGCTCTGACCCAGGTTAGGATGCTGCATTTTGTTTTCCTAACTTTCTTGCCACAGAAAAATCATGGTGTGTGGTGTCCGGAGAGACAGGCAGGCATATGGATACCAGGGGGCTCTAGAGGTGCTTCCCATCTCCCTGCCCTGTTCCTTCTCTCCGCCGGCCCCCTTCCCAGTATTTACTCTGTATTTGGTACCTCGTGCGTGGCTGAGAAGGTTAAAATGGGAAAGCAATGTGCTTTGCTGGGCTGGAGAAGGCAGTGCTCCGCATCCCAGCAGCGTGCTGCGCTGGGCAGGCGGGTGCGTTGGTTTCCTAGCAGAAACCTCCCGTGCTACCAGGCTACAGGACATGGTGGCCTTGTATCGCAGATAGCCGGAGAGGAGAAAGCATCCTTCGCGGGGTTTAGGAAGCTGTCAGGTTCAGATAAGGCTGGGATCTTATCCTGTGGGACCCCCTGTTGTATTAATAAGGAAAAATTAATTTTTAAGCACTGGGATTGCTGCCAAATTATATGACCTCTGACAGACCAGCTGCGCTAGGAAAAATAAATCGTCTATATCAGAGACCCGTGATCGTCTCTGAAATTGAAAAAGTGGGTGTTTAGCTGCAATGGTGGGGGCAGATTGCAGCAGCCTGAGAGCAAACTGGAAGCTGCTAAACTTGCTCTCCATTGTGCGGTGAAGTCACCGCCACCGTGTCCCTATGGGGTCTTGGGAATACAGTTGTCTGATCCGGGAAGTGTGGAGGGCTGATGTGCCTGCACACACCCAAGCTGGGGCTGACGGTGCGGGCAGAAGCGGGGTGTGAGCATTTCCAGTTCTACCCTCAATCTGCACCAGACCTTTGACACATTTCTAATTATAATCCACACACAGACAAAAAGGTAGCTGGGCTATTTTCGAAATCCCTGTCTACACCCTGGTGGAAACCGCAATACTAGCAACAACATAAATCAGGGCTGTTGCTAGCAGTGTTGCACACGGCTTAGCACTACAGTAGCATGGTTTTAATCATACTTGGAATCAAAGGGTCAGTCTCTCCCTGCCTGAGCCAAATCACAATCTCAGAAGCCCGAATCCTGAGCCAGGCTTGATGCCTGCGCAGTTAAAAGACACAAGCGCAGACACGGAGGAGAGGTTTGTCAGCACGAGGTCGGCAGGCACGGGGCCAAACACTCGAAATCACAACTCGGCTCTGTAACCCTTTATGTGTGCAAGTGATGCCCGCGGATCGCGTGCGGAAGGACAGCCAGGGTGATGCTGGGGGGATGGGGCCCTGACTGCAGCCTTGGTGAGGCAGCCACTTCCCAAACGGGTTGGGGAAAGGGGTACGAGCCGTGAGTTGACATGCAGAATAGCTCCGAGTGATACCCACAGGGATGGATGGCTGCAGAGACTTTCTGGCTGAATGCTTCTCCCCCTCTCTTCATACTTGATGGGTCAAAGAAAATGGGCCCCAGAGATGAAGTGCTGGGCTCCGGGTCTTTGAAACCTGCCCTGATTTCTCCCCGTGCATTTGAGACAAAGGCCAGGCATCTGCCCCAGCTGTTGTGGTGGGTCACCCCTGGCTGTGAAGTGCTGTCTGTGTGGGGCTTGGATGCCTGCCTTTCTCTACATCCCTCCTAGGAAGACAGTGAAGCCTAAAGGACATTGTCCTTTCACTCTGCTTACGTTTTGTTGAAGGGCTCCTTTGGACTCTGTTTTTTAGGGGATGCCTGTGGGGAGAGGAGGGAGGAAATCCCCAGAACCTCGTGTATGTAGCCACATACGCGCACGCTTACTATCTCCCTGACTCCTCATCTCTCATCACAAGCACACAAACCTTTACCTTTTCTCCTACATACAGAGCACCTGCAGTGCTCACCACCTTGCTGCCTGCCATGCACACACTCCTGCATCCTCCTCCTGAGCAGGGGGTGTTGCGGGATTCGGAGATGCTCTGCCAGCCACTTTGGGAAGAGACAGCAATAAATGCCATTGCCCAGTGGGGAAAGGCAGGATTCTGTTTCAGAGCGGACCCTGACAGATGGGCTCAAAAGGTGTGAGAAAGCTGGGAGGGTGCAGGGAGAGATGAGAGACGAGAGAGGCTTTTTTTTTTTCTTCTTGGAATTGTCATAATAACAATACTAATTAGTATTTCAGAGGCATTGAACACCTTTCAACAAGCCTGAAGCTCTTTAGAGAGGAATCCTAGGTGAATCCATGGCTCTTTCTTTAATGTGTGGAGTTAGAAATATCTCTTGCTTTTTCTCCGTGGCCCTCAAACCAGCCTGTTACTGATAGCATTCACGGGGGTGTTACAGCAAATTGTTTCATCCCCAATGTAGTCTATAGGTAGGGCAGCAGGCTGTCATGCAGGAAGCCTCTGCTTTATTTCTGCCTCTGCTCTGAGCCTCCAAGCTTCCCTGAGTCTCTGTTTCCCTGGCTGCAGCACTGGGGAGGTTTCCTCCGAAACCGCCCGATCTGCAGCTCGGAGGTCTCCTGAAGCTGCCACCTATTCCTGGGAGATGGCAGTGTGTTTCTGCGAGACTTCAAACCCTTGGGAGCCTAACACAGAGGCAGGAGAAGCAGGTGTGATTCCTGCGAGTTCAATACGCAATTATCCCCCTCCCTCGCACGTGCACACGCACGCTCACGCAGTCTCTCAAATGATTACCGGAGTAGCCAGGAGTTGTAATCCCAGACCTACCGATTACACTTGCAGGCAAGCCGGGAGAATTGTGTACACGCATATCTATAAAAAGGCTGACACTATTAAGCCAGTTGCTCTATTGGAATTACATTTGCCTGTGATATAAGATGACAAATAACAAAGTTAGTGGAGGTGGCACCATGTAAAACTAGGATATAAAATCTCATCAAATATACAAGGTGGGAGGGGGTAGAACCACCAAGACGCCAACATTTAAATGTCAAGGTGGTACACTTGAGTCAAGTGGTACAAAGTGATGCCAGCCCCTGGAAGATGGCTATCCAGAACTGCAGGGATGGAAATCAGCTGAGCTCCAGTGGTTTCAAAGCAAATTACCTGGATTTGCATGCAGGAATTAGCCCTCTCATTTTCTGCAGTGAGGCTTGAGTAGGTCTCTATTTCAGGTTTTCACTTAATTCTTCTGTGCATTACCATGGCAAAGAAAGTGCAAGTATCAGAAGTCTCCAAATCCTCTCCTCTCTCTTCCTCCTCCAAGACTCCCTTCTTATTTAAAAATAATTTAAAACGATCTCTTTTTGCAAAGGCTCACAGCTCAAATGTTCCATTTGCTGAGCTTCCCGGCATTCCCCTCTCACTGCTGTCCAGCACTATAAAGTGAATATATTGCATCCCTCCCCAGTTGCCTTAGGAAGTGGTCAAACGGCTGCATTCCTCAGCTGATGGATTGGCGCGTTCCTTTCTTGCTTAAGCCCAGGCAGTGTTTTTATGAGCCTGTCTCATGACACTTTGAATCAAACAAAATCCTAGTTCAGTCCTAGCAGTCTTTAAATTCTGCTTTGATGTACCTCTATTTTTAAGTCAAATTTTAGTTAAACTGGTAGAGGCCCTTGAAATGTTCAGGGGGCTTTCCCTGGTTGTGTGAAATCCCAAGATGAGCGTGCGGGTACCACTCAGGGGTGAAATGTGCCTGTTAAGTGCTTTGTGTTGTTTGGGTGTGTTTGTCCATTAATTTGCTCAGGAAGCCTTTGAAGTTTTATCTTGCAATCCAAAGCAAACATGCTTCTGCTAAAATGATCTGTGCTACTGGGGATAAAATATCTAATCTTATTAGCTTCCTCTGCACTATGTCTCTCTCCTCGGCCAGTGGCTAAGCTGTATCAGTTAAATCCAAGGGTTCACATTTGTGTTCCTGCCATACGGTTTGGGATGAAAGCCCATCCATGAAAGCCCAGGGAATAAGGCAGGATGAATGTTAATGGTGATGAATCCTCAGCACAAGAGATCTGTTTGTCCCCTCCAAACCTGTGTTTGACAAAGTGCTTGGGTGCACGTGGACCTTGAAAAACTTTGCTTCTTGGAGAGCTGTTTGGCTCTAACGGGACTGAAGCACAGGGTTTACTGTACAAGGGCTTGTGCCAAGCTCAGCAGCTCCGAGAGCAGTGGGTTGTGCGAAGAGAATGCCTTAGATTTTTGTATACATCCCTGAATTACATCCCCAAAGTAAACTGAACCCAGCAGACCAAAACACACGATCGTTTTCTGCCCGTGCTACAAGTGCCGAGAGGCTGTAGTATGTGTGTTTGTTGTGAAACGGGCCTCTCTGGTGATGATTATTTTTGTTACAGGCAGAGTTGGCTTTAGTTTCTGTGTTGAAGATCCAACAATAACAGCGAGCCCTGCTCCCCTGGGGTGAGGGAAATCCAGAGGGGTTTAATCGGCAGGAAATTCAAGTAGGAGAATGCTCTGCACCCGGCTGAAGGCTTCAGCATGTGCTGATGAGCTGCAGAGCTGAAAAACCCCAAGTGTGAGTGAGGTTCCCGGCTGGCTGTTATTTTCAGGCCCTCCCCAAGGGATGACTGCTCATTGCAGCCTGAGGGAGGGAGGCTTCATCAGCCTGGATGTCTCCAGCAGGTCAGGGCAGGGAAAATGGCGATTTCCCATCCTGAACGCAGCCTGCTCCAACACCGCCGACCTCCGTAGCCTCCGCTGAGAAGCCCGGCTGCTCTCCTGTGTCCTCGCCATGGGCACCCGCTCCACTGGCCCCTGCACCGTGCAGGCTGGCAGAGGCCCCAGCAGTTTGCTTTCGATGCCTGCGTTTTGCTTACTGAGCAACGGGATGTCCCACACACCTGGCAGACTTGGCTTATACTTCAGAATTTAATTTTCATTTTATTAAGTGAATTCAGGGCTGGCAAAAGCTGCCAGAGCCCATTGGCTGCAAAGCACATCTTGCTTCCAAAGCATGCAGCCTATGCAGTAGCCATGCCACTCACCTTTTTTCTTTTTTTAAAAAAATGCAATGCATCAGTTTGAAAGGACACATTTATGTAGCAGCTTGACCCCCTACTGTGTACAAAACATGCCTGATTTTATACAGAAAGCCAGTGCTTGGCATGTCTGCTGAAGCAAACACTTTGCCTGTCAGTGGGTACAGTGATAGATTTTTGTTGTTGTTGCAGAAGTTTATCTGCTAGGTACCGGTGAATCGATAAAGAAAAAGCCCAACAGAACAATTACAAAGATATTAAAGTCCTTTTGCTGCTTCAGATAACTCTAAGAAACCCCTGTTTCCCTGCTATGCTCTTGCCCACCATGTGGCCTGGTGCTGTGCATGGACAAGGCAGCACTGTACAGAAGTAGCCCCCTTCATTTCTCTTGACCTTCTTGGGGAGAAAAGAATGAGAGGACAAAATCTGTTCCTCTGAGGGACGCAGATAAGGTTTTCTACAGGTGGAAGACTTCCTCTGCTGCAGAAAGATAGGGAAGATTTCCTGGTGGTATCCGGACACCAGAGGGATGTGGCTGGTGCTCCTGGCTGCTCAGCGGTTTTGCCTGCGTGTCTAATTTTGCTCCAGAGACCACAACCGCAGAGTACTGAAGCAGGCTGTCCTCACCTGAAATCAGGATCAAGCCCAAGGATTCCCTTAGCTCTGTCTCAATGGCCTCGCAGGGCAAGGGAGAAGTTTTAAGATCAGGGTAAAGCTGGGTTTGTGCTCCCAAGTTCATTTGTCAGAGAAGAGCTGGAGCAAACTGGAGCCTAACGCCTCTGTTCACATCGCAGTTCCCCTCCAACTGGTTGAGTTGCAATGGCTCACGGAGTATTCGTAGTGTGTGGTGTGAGTAAGGGGCTAGCAACTTCTGAGTGGTGGGTGATGTTGGTGGTATCAGCCTAGCGGGTAGCATGTGTGTGAAAGCTGGAGAGACAGGGAGGGAATGACGAGGTGCGGAAGGATTGACTGTATTTTCATTGCTTCGAGACTTTGCCCTTTCCAAGAAAAATAATCTGCAGCTTGAATATTTCTCTTTGCTGGAGGGGGTGGACATGTGTGCAAACGAGGTGTGAATTTTTATGAGAAGGTGTGAAAGTGTGTACATGAGTGAAGTGTGAATTACACATCTATTTGTACGTTGATGTCAACAAGTCAGTGAATTTCTTCCTTCCACGTGAATGTCTCTTTCTTTCTCTCTCTCCTCCAAAACCCACATAGACACGTGTGTGGGCAAATATGCCTTGCTGAGAGAAGAGATTTGTGCAAGAACGTAGGTTTGTAAATGTTTGTGTGTTGAGCAAGCTCTCCTATGGAACAAAACCAGATGTTTTTTGGTATTCTCAGCTTTTCTGTGGCGGCGTTGCGATTTTTCCACTCGTATTTTTCAGGATACTTACAGGATTATTTTAAGAAGAAAGGGAAGGCTGCAGAGATGCCTTTGGGTGTGTGAGAGAAAAGTTATTGTGAAGAATGAATACGTTAGAGGCCATGAAAAATACGGGGGAAACTGAGACAGTGCTTTTTCACGGCAAAGGAAGCCTCGCTCCGCCACGACGGGCCCTGCTGTTGCTCTTGTCCCATACAAGGCACGTGCATTTTCTGCGGGCAGCGTGCAGGCAGCAGGTTGTTTATTCAAAGTGTTTTTTCCAGGAAGCATTGCTGCCCAGGGGTCCCGCCTGGCTCCTGCTGCTGGCGAGGGGAGGGCAGCGTGAACCGCGGGCTGGGATGTCCCACCGAGAGCCAGCAGACTTGTGACAGCCTGGCAGGGGTCACCCCTGGGACCTGATGGACCCTATGGCTGGGTTTTGGCTGTTTTGCTGTGTGTGAGGAGGCAGTGATGTCTTCCGGGGGCAGCTGTGGTGGTGGCAGGGGAGGGGGACAGCCAGAGGGACACAATAGAGGCCCTGTGGAGAAAGGGACTTTGCTGGGGTTTGTAGCGCGTTATCAATTGACCCTGTGATGCAGATTTTCCTCCCAGCAAGTAATGCAATAATAAATCTGATTTGCAGCGTTCATGAGATTAAATGTTTTTTTTTGAAGATGAAATCACCCTCCAGGGCCTGCTCTAACCCGGAGCTGAGAGTGCTTTCTCTGCTCACCACGCAGCCACTGCCAGCCCTTTGCGGGTTAGCCCCACAAAACCACCACCGCTGATTATCCCTGTCTGCCTTAGCTTGAAAGGGTTTGGGATGAGATGGGGCGGTGGGGCAGGCGGGTTGGGGGGGGAGAGCACAGCCAGAGAAGGGCTGTCCTGGGGATGCTGGACACTGTCCCCAGCTCTGCCAGTGGCCAAGTGGGTGAGACCAGGCTCACCATCAGCCTCGCCATGCCTCAGTTTCCCTCCTTGGAAACAGCAAACTTTTCTGCTCTTCTTCAGCTGTATCAAGGGTCATACAAGTTGAAATTTTGGCGTCTCCTGAGGCTGCCACGGAGCAGCTTGTAAAGGAGGCAAAAGAAGAGATAAAACAAGGTGGCTCCAGATGATCTGATATCAATCTGTCTCTTGCTTTATGGCTCTGTAATTGCCTCGGCAAGAGCATTTATTTCTCTTTCCTGGTCTGTGTGAAATGTGGTATGTAAGTGTGGCAGGAGGTGGAGGGGGGAAGAGACGTTTGTTGTGTAGAATAATTGTCCTTGCCCAGAGGTTAATATGAAATATTAGAGTACCAAACAGATGTCAGTGGCCTGGAGAATGGCCTTTATCAGACCTCCCCTGGCAGTGGCCCGGAGGGACCGGCTGTGCACAGCAATGCCCAGAACCCGTTTCAATGCCTTGTTCCCCTCTGTGTCTCTGCAGCTCAGCCGTGTGGGGGCCGCCTGAACTCCAAGGATGCCGGGTACATCACCTCCCCGGGGTACCCCAATGACTACCCCTCCCACCAGAACTGCGAGTGGGTCATCTACACCCCTGAATCCAACCAGAAGATCATCCTCAACTTCAACCCCCACTTTGAAATCGAAAAGCACGACTGCAAGTAAGAGCCTTCCTCTTCCTCTCTAGTACAGTCACCTCCTCTTCCCACTTTGCCTAGGAGTATGGGCCTCATGCTTCCTTTTACGTGAATACAAGCATCGTCCTGAGCCCCCATAGCGCTTCATCTCATTGCCTTTCGGTGGCAAGTGTGGCTCTACCAACTGTGTGGTTATAAGATGCTGCTTTGGGTACATAGGATGAGCCTACTCTGCATTGAACTGGTGGTTCTTAACTCAGCCCAAAATCACCTGAAAGCAAAAGCTAACAGGTTTTCAAACCAAGTTTGACTTTGGTTACAAGGCAGCTTGTTTTTCTCAGTGTTGAAGTGGCCTCAGTGTCCTTTTAAGCCGTGTTGGGAGAGCAGAGCAATTTCCTGGCATGTAACTAGGCAGAGGTATGGCACAGAGAGCCAGCCCTAGGGCTGGAGACCCAGGCTGTTTGGGCTGGATCTGGCTCTCTACAGTGCTTATTCTGCTGCGTTTTGTAAACTGGGGGTTTGGTTCTGTTTGCCTTTTTTCTCTTTTCTTCTAAGAAGGGACTTGGAAACTAGATGTCCGGGGAAAACAATTAACAGCTAGTAAAGAATAATTAACGGCATCAAAGGGCACTATAAAAGGCTGAGTTAATAACATGGTCTCAGCAGACATATAAACCTGTGTATTTAATCTGGAATCCACAGGCAGCTACAGGGATACCTGAGCTGTTTAGGAGCTTGGGGTCTCCTAAAATGGGCCTGATACAGCAGTCTTGCCAGACACACTGGTCCTGTTGATTAAAAGGGGGTTATATATGGAGAGGGGAACTCTTTGTATAAAGGACAGAGGGACAAGGGAAGCATTTATGGGACTGTAGGATCAGTCCTGTGGAGAACAAAGAATTCAGCATGGGTTTGATGAGGTACTGAAGGTTATGAAGCCTAGAGCTGGGTTCTTAGCTACCGTAAATCAGCGTGGCTTCTCTAAAACCGTAATGCAGGTGTGCTGACTGATGTCACTGGGCATCTCATCACCCCCTACAGATAAAGCCTGGGCTAATAAGGCTTCAAGCACCATGAACTCTCCCTGAAGTCACTATGTGTGCAAGGCGTTCAGCACTTTGCAGGAGTTTGATGCGGGCACAGATGAACACAACAATGCCTTGGCAGTGCATGCGAGAATGATGGTTGTTATCAGATTTTGTTATTGCTTGTACAAGCTGAATTGTATAGCCTTCTCATAGCTAATGCGGTTGCCCCAAATTCACCATAATAAAAGCTTTATAGGCCTATATTTGCAGTGTGTGGAGTGTGCAACATGTACTGGGCAGGGGAATGTTGTGTGCTGGGCAGGAGAGACTCCAGCTTCTGCCTCTCCAAGGTCTTGGGTAAGCAAAGCCAGGTTGGTCAAAGAGCCAGAAACTCCCATGAGCAACCTGCCTTTTTCCTCCATGTGTAGGAAGCTGTCGGTTTTGGCTCTGAGCACCCTGGACAAGCTCTGCTATGTTTTGCTGCCTGTGAGAGAGCAGAACCTGGTCCCGACCTGCAGGTGGTGTGTGCTGGAGGGACTACCTGGGCGCTGGAGGTGTTGTCCCCTTGCTGCTTTCTACCTTATCACGGCAGATCTTCTGAGCGGCTGCTGCGTGGTCTCGCCCTTTCCCTTTCTGTGTGTACGTGAGCGCGGGGAGCCTTTCGTTAAAGCAGAAAGGTTTGAGTTGGAGACGTTTGGTCCCCCGTGTGGGACATGAATGGTGGAGTGTTTGTCAGGTTCTCTGATTCAGTTCAGCTCCTGCGGCAACGTTGCTCTCTAGAAACCAGGTATTAACATCAAACATCTCCTGAAAGTGAAGTTTGCCTGCACCTGTATCCCCACAGCTGGCACTTGTGTGGAAGAGAAACAGGGTTCATCCACAGGGTATTTGGGCTTCTGCTGCCCACAGGTGTGAGCTGGGAGAGAAGCTCATTTTGGGAGCCTGCAAAGGAGTAAGTGTGAAAGAACTTCATGGACAGTGGTTGATAAAAGGGAAAACCAAACAGGTGAAGACAGGAGGAGGATTTATTTTTTGTAAGTGACCTACCAGAAGGACGCAGGTATTAACACTGTGTAATGCTCAGGCATTAAGCAGTGCGAATAGGTGACTATCTAGTAAATAAATCTCATCTGAGAGTTAAAGGGTATTTCGTGAAGAAACAAAGGCCTCATTGCAACTGCGGATAGGAACCTTAACAGGAGTTCAGCATCAAAGAAACAGTCTCAGGGCAGAGCCCTTCTTTTGACATCTAATCATTAATATAAAGCACATTCGCACGAAGGTGACAGGCTGATGAACCCCCTTGTGGCACTTTGTCTCTGAGCAGACAAGGTTCCCCCTGCTCTGGTGTTGCCAGCTGTCAGAGCAGGGCCGCTCTGTGCTTCCAGCTGCCAGAGCTAAACACCGTAACCCCTTCCTCTGTCGCTTCTTCCTTCTACATCTTGTTTTACCTTATTAGGCTACAGTTTCTCCCTCATAAAGCATAACATTTACATTCCTAAAACCCGTTCTAAGACCTACAAAAATATCTGCAAAAGTCTTCTTAGTTTTACTGTGTCCTTTCTGGACTTCCTCGTATCTACTTTAGATTTCCCCTTGGGACGGGAGGCGTTTCCTCCTGTGTTTTGTACCATTCCTGGCACTCTGGGGACCTCTGTGGAAAGGTCAGTGATTTCCCCTGGCCTGGCAGCTGGCCGGAAAGGTCCTGTGTTTATAATAATTCCATGTGAATACCTCCAGAAAAAACTGCAGATACCTGTAATTTTAGAGAGAGGATGGACAGTGTCTCTGGCTTTGGTTACAGGTGTTTCATAGATCGAAAGAAATCAAAATGAGTTGCTTTTTGAAGGCACAGTGTCAAATGTATTTACAATATGAAAGAATGAATTTCATGAGCTTTCAGGTTTGGAGGAAGAACCTCTTGCAGACCACAAGCAGCAAGGGCTGGCTGCCGGACCCTGCCTGGAGGGCAGGAGCATCAGCCAGGGATGCTGCCCCATCCCCAGGTGGTAGCCAGGGGTGGCTGCTCAGTCCTGATTGTTGCCATTGTTTTTCTGGAGACGCATCTGGGCTTTAATTATTTGGCTGTGTCCAGCTGCATTAAGAAGTAAATGCCCTCCCCCCACCTCCAAGAGTAATTTGGAGTAATTGAAGCCCCAAAACATATTTATCTCTCTTCATCTGTGCTCTGAGGAAGCATCTTACTCTAAAAGGCACTTCAGGTTAAGAAAATTTGCCTCCTCCTGCAGTTGTGGCTCTTGTGTGGCAGCACAGCAGGGATCCCTGTTGGAGAATGGGACCTGGGCTGTTGTTCACGCTGTCCTGCAGCTGTGGGGCCACAGTGAAAACGTCACAGCCAAGAGGGAAGTTTGACGTTCTGATAAAAGACCTGCCAAACTATTCGGAAATAACTGTAATAAATAGCTTGTCTGCTCACCGTTTCTTACTCTCCATGCTGCGAGCGCAGCTGTTGCTTGGGCACTATGGCCCCACGCCATGGGTATCTGCTCTCTGGAGAGGGAAGTGACAGCCAGTGGAAAAGAGCACGCTGCTGCTGTGGCAAAATGTGTCCACCCCCCCTCACGGCAATGCCTTGTGCATGCCAGGGTTGATTTGTGATCCCAGGAGTGACCTGAACCGTTTGCAATAGGTGTGCAACGGGGGTGGCAATGCCCCGGCTCGTGTGGTCACGTCGCTGAGCTGCCCGCTCCTTCCCTATTGCCATTTCACTGTTCTGTCTGCGCTGCTTGCTTGGAAAATCCAAGTCAGAAACCTCAGCTCTGGGTGAATCACTGCATTTATAACCACCTTTTCCATTCGTGCCTCCCTCCTGCTGCTAGGTCTCTCTTTGGACTGTTAAAATCTCCCTCTCCAAGTTGGCCACTGACTCTGCCGCATGGTTCCGCCAGGCTGGGCAGAGCTGCTGTTGAGTGCTGGCGTTGCTGTGCACACACGGCAGATGCACGCTCCCTCCAGACCCCGGCAGATGGGCTTGTGCTCCCCCTGCAAGTGAAAGACCTTTCAGCTGAGTCATAACATCTGCACCAGAGGAACGTTGTTTGAAAAACAAAACAAAAATCAACAACAAAGCACAACCCGACTGATAATCAGACTGTCCCAGGGGGGTGTTCTGTAGCCCTTTCCAAGGCATGCTGCAACTGGGTTGTGATGGGTGGGATCCCTGCCTGGGGAGGGTTTGGGGGCCTGCTGCTGTGGCTTGCAGCCCCCTCTGGTGGCACATGCCAAATGCTGGAGACAGGGACCCAGGGTTTTAAAAACAGGCAAGAGATGGCAGATGAAAGACAGCCCTGAGCTGCACAGTCAGGCTCTTCCTCCTGACTTTGGCTCCCCATGTCAAACCTGGGGGGTTTCCCCGAAATGGGAACTGGGACCAGTGTAATGAGGAAATTTATGCGGTTGTCACTGTGACCTCGTAAGTGCCACCGTGGTGCCACAAGAGTTGAAAGAAGTTCAGCATCTTTATGTGTGCTGGGTACTGGGCAGCCATGGCAGGAGGTGCCCCTTCTCCCAGCCTGAAGGGCAGAGGGGACCAAGGTTTGGCAAGGAAAGACCCCCACATGCTCAGCACCCCACTTACAGGGGACATGGGTAATGACACGCTGCTGTTCCTGGGCCACACTACAAAGGGTCGGTGAAGGCTTGTTGTGGCAACGTGACCATCTCCTGTGCTCACAGGAGGCTGGGCACTGAAACAAACCAGCTCTGCATCCTTCCTAGAGAGCAGCAGAGACCCTGGCCTAAGTCCCTCACTCAGGTGGCGGGGGGAGCTGCAGTACTTAGCCTTGGTCTCTTGACCATCTCCTTCAAACAAGAGCATAATATTGCAAGAAGCTGTCCTTCATCAGTGAAGGTTAAGAGTAGACAAGGCAGCAATCACGGACAGCTAATTAGTAAGTGCTTTGAAAAGTATGCATAATTAGCTTATTCGTAAACATTTTAGAAACAACGCAGTTCATCTTGTGGTTGGTAAAATGCCTAGAAAATAGGAAGACATTTGGAGCACTGCAGAATGGTTTGGGGGGGTTCTTTGCTGGGATGTGAGGGGAAGTGACTGCATCTCCTGTAACACTGGTGGAGTCAAGCTTTAACTTTGCAGAGAGGGGAAGTCAAAGATGAGATGTTAAGGAAGGCATTTGCTTGCTCATACGTTTGTGGCATGGGTAGCCAGAAGCAACATTTCTAACGTACAGGAAATAATTCAGTCTGGGTAACATGACACTGCAGCTCAACTTGTCTTCAAATGAGCTTCTACTGTTTTTTAATTCCATCCAGCATCCGCCCTATGGTTCATAATTCCCATCAAGCCCAGGTCATTTTTCCGAAATGAAACATCAGTGAATGGGCTAGCTATGATGGTGTTAGACCAGCACATGAGTTAACAACTCAAGGTTACTCACATCTCTCTGCTGCCCATCCACAGAGCTGTGACAGCTCAGCTGGCTCCATGGCTCTGCTTCCCTGTGCTCCAGAGCCTCTCCCTGGGGGGACGGGCCAAGTCCAGGCTCTGCAGAAGGTGATGGCCCCAAAGGAACACTCCCGGGGTCTCCCGCGTCCCGCCGGCTCACCAATATCCCGTGCGTAGGAGTCAGATCTGGTTTTGCACCTTGTTTCCTGTTGGCATGAAGACAAATTGGGGGCCAGCTGGTGATACTGGAGACAATAGCATTAGAGACAGAGACCTCTCCCCCTCCTTCCTGCTAGCGAGGAGGAGAAGGAGGAGGAGGCAGTGGTGAACTCTCAGCCTGTCTGGCCAGTGTGGGAGGGAGCGGGACCTGTGGTGACTTCTCACTGACAGGGTTCAGGATCCAGCTAAAAGTGATGGAAACATGTGCCTTTTGTGACCGTGCAATGCAAGCCCCTTGTGTTTTTGCTGACCCCACTTAGCACAGATGCTGTAGGGCCACGATAGAGTGGTCCCACTGAAATGGCCCGATGGTGCTCATGATTTCAGCTCAGAGTTCAAGGCCCTTGGCTGCCTCTGCAACAGTACTCCCGCTCACTGGGTGACACCAGGTGACACCATTCACAGAGGCTTATCCTGAACAGGTGGGTCTCCGGAGCCTGGAGGGTTGGTGGCTTTTTTGCATCACACAGCAGGGTTACCAGTGCTCTGCCATGTCACGGGTTTGCTGTCTGGATGCAGGAGTTAGAATGTTTAGCAAATGTAAGGAGAGTGCCAGAATGACATTTTTAAAAATGATCCTTTTTTTTGTTAAGGACCAGACGCAAAGCCCAGTAGAGGCAGCAGGAGGTTTTACCTTGATTGCTGTAGGAACTGGATTAGGCTTTTAATGAGCAACTGTTTGCCTGAGCTACACGCAGCCTTTTTAATGGATATCATCCCTATTGTCAGGCTGTAACAAGGGAGTGGCAGACTCACCAGCAATATCAGGGCTGGGAGTTGTGAGATTTGGGTTCTTCTCCTTTCCTGCTATTGATTTACTGTTCCTGCTTTAGCAAATTACATTAAATTCTCCGCCCTATGAAGAAGAGAAGACCTGGGTGTGTGCAAGCATAAAACCCAGTCTAGATAGCAACAGTGCATTGCACACTCCCCTCCAAAGGCAGCAGCATCACACAGGAGCAGGTCAGAGCACTGCAGATGAGGACTGGTTCATTCCCAGCCTTTTCTGGCTGGGTGTGAATTCTACAATTAAATATGAATGTGAAATAAAAAGAACAGACTGCAAAGAGCAGACTGCAAACAGAAGAAATTTCTTGTTGCTTTTGGCCGGAGCTCAGCACAGAGCTTATTTGAAAGAATTGGGGGAGGTTGGTTTTTAGTCTGAGACTAGTTCTCAGTTTTCTTTAAATCAAGCGGCTGCACACCACCCTTGAATGGCAATGTAATGATATGTTGCAAACCACAGTCTGGTGATCCTGGAATTCCTTATAAGTTAATAGCAGTCATGGTCCACTAATCACAGCTAGGATGTTTTAAGCAACTGTCTTTGATACATCAGTTCAAACACACCGTAGAGAGCCCTCCTCATGCTGGCTTAGCGAGTAGATGAGTAGATCATTAGAAAGAGTGAGTAACCTGGTGGGTTTTATTGGTTTATTTTGTTGGGTTTTTTTTCCCCTTAATCCCAAGGGATTCTTGGGGTCTACATACAGGGTTGCTGAGCAATCACCGTTCAGTATTATGGTGATGGTTTTAAAGCAGCACTGGGTCAGACGTGGAGATATCAGTGTTTAATAACTTTCTAGAAGCAGAGCCTGAAGCAGTGGGGTTTGACAGGAGAAATCCTGTGCCAAATACTTAGTCCCATTACAAATGCCACAGAAAACTGGCAAGGCAGCTGCTCTGTGTGTGCGCTATGTCTGCCCCAAACATAATTTCTTGTAGAGGTACCGGAGGCGTTGTGGTTGGTGTGGGGAAGGGTGCACCCCGTTATTTTGCGGCGGTCCAGGGGAGAGCCCCTGCGCTCAGCCCTGTGCCTGCCCAGGCCCTGCCGTGTGCAGGGTGTTTGCACGGGAAGTGCTCAGTGTATTAGAAACCCGCAGGGAACCCTCGGAGCTGGGGTTGTTGATGGATGTCCAACAAGGAGGAAGACCCCCCCACCGCCAGCACGAGAGCTTGAGGCATGTGCACAGCTTCCTTCCTCTTGTGTGAGCGTTGGTGTGAGGTTTCGTTTACATTGTTATTTTGAAGGGAAAAGGGAAGGTGTAATGCCTGGCTCTCTTTCACGTTGTGTCTTTGGTAATGCTGATGTTTGGCTGATAATCATGGGTTAGGAACAAGGTCTGGGATCTCCATCAGCAGAGGGGACTGACTCACCATTGATCTATGTTCACTGCATCTTGTTGAAGTTTTTTGACCTATTTGATTTCTTAGGTTTTCTTTTGTGAAAACCCTCTTGATTTTTCTGCCGTTCAGGAGCAAAACATCTCTCTGTCTTTAAATATGGCAGATGGGGATTTCTTCAGATGTCCAACAACTCAATTGAAGGGAGACCTCAGGAGACCTCTCCCCTTCCCTGTCCCCCTTCTCAGCCTGTCTTTTCATCTGCAATCTGGAGATGTAAGGGCTATAGTAATAGAGTGTCAGAGGAAGTAATTGATTCATCACACACCGAGAGAGGAGTCTGTTGCCTTCAGTGTCAATGGAGCTGAACCACAGCCTGGAAGGGTGAGGGAGGCTTGTAAACACTCCATGGCTGAGCTGGCAGGACAAAGCAGACGCGTCGCCGCAGCTGAGTGAGAGGGTGACACAAAGGGTTGCTTCAAAGAAAATCTTCCTGAACAAAGCAGTGGCGGGGCCCTTGTTTGTGGGAGAAAACAGGGACGCTCCCATCGCCCTGTTCCCAGAGGACATTAAGAAAAGGTACCAACCAGCACCGTGCAGCAGCCCACTCCCTTGTCTCTGTCACTCTTCTGTCTCGGTGTGGCTGCCACTCTGACCTGCTGTCCCAGACAGGGCTGAGCTCACCTCAAGGGTACAGACCAGCCCCTGCAACTGGCTAATTCCTCCCACACCCCCAGACAGACGCTGCTGCAAACGCGCAGCACGGCCTGGTGTGTGCATGGCACTGCTCACCCTCGCCCGGGCATCCGTCATGCTCAGACCCTCGGCAAGGCTCAGTTCAGATGGCTGATGAGCTGCAAGTGCCTGTATTTTGGGCACGTTTGGTGTGCTGTTTGCCCCGAAACCACTCTTACTACAAACGTGCATGGTTGGGTTGTTGTGAAAGTGCCCAAATTAGCGGAGGCTGCAGGCCAGCCTTGGCAGCAAAGCTTTGCTTACTAGTGCTCGGCTGAGGCAGGAGCTGGGCTGTAAATAGGCTGTGTCTGAGAAACGGCGGGGTCAGAAAGCCGTCCTGCGGTGGGCCGGTCCCAGGGTGACCGTCCATCATTAACGAGGGATGTAGGCAGCCAGGAGTGCGAGGGGGGCCGGTCAGGGCTCTGTTCTCGCAACCTCCTTTATACAACTGGTGCTTAATGAGCTGTTTGTTTCAGTTTTGCGCTGAGAAAAGCCAGTGCAAGCGAGAAATGTGTGGCAAGCCGGGCTGCAAAGCTCCCATCCAATGCCAGTTATTACCGGCTCTTTCGTTCTTCTTGGCATGTTGTGTCTAAGGCCGTGACCGATGCGGTGCCAGCGAGGTGCGATGGGGCATCGCTTGCTATGGCTCTGTGGAGGGGCTTTTCCTTTGGGAACGGGGCTGGCACAGCAGAGCATGTAAGCATCCCCTAATCCTCATAGGCACCTGGAAGCCCGTGCCTGAACCATCCACTACCAGTGCCAAAACTGCTCTCCATCTATTGCCTGGGCTGTTGGGCACTGGATCCCAACAGGAGATGGGAACCTCTTCCCCTCTTCCCCCCACTGCAAAGCGAGCAAAGTCAACATCTGCCCCCTGCCTTCTGCCCGCTCTGCTGCTTTTCAGCAGTAAATTTTCCTGTTGTGGCTTTTATCTTTTATTATATACTTTTTTTTTTCTTTCTGTTAGTGATCAAGTGCCTGTGAGTGGTGACAGTAAAATGACATAGAAACCAAAGTCTGATTTTTTCCACAGATGGATTGTGGCAGGAGGAGGAAAGTGCAAATGCAGTTTCTCAAGTGTCCTGCATTTTGGGGTATGAAAAGGTTGTGGGTTGCTTCAGTTCCCTTAGAGCAGCAACAGAAGGCAGAACGTCACAGAAAGGGGGGGCTATTCTTAATGTGCTTTATGTATTTTATTCCTAGTTTCACCACGATTTTTTCCCCCAAAGAATACCAAAGCCATCTTGCAACAAAAGACCCCTGCAGCTAAAGATAGAAGGGTGAGGAATTTATAGAGATGGTTTCGGAGACAGAAATAAAATGAAACAGCCGCCTGTAACTCCTGAACCAACAGCCTGCAGAAAACCCCTAAAGTGCACATTAGCACATCTTGTTTTCTTATATAATGAACGGTTTTCCAGACATGCCCCAGATGAGAACACTTCTCTACTCCAACGCGCCTTTCCGCAGAGATCTGGCAACGCAGCTTGAAGAAGGAGCCCGAGGATGAAGAGCGAAGCGCAGGGGAGCCTTTGCTTTCCCGTCTCGGGGTGGGCAGCAGCGTGCTAGGAGATGATAGTCCCTCCCGAATCACAACTTGCAGATATGTTTTATTCTTCCCTTTGCAAGATGTATTTTGGCTACCTTTCTTTTTTTTCCCCCTGCATAAGTTGGCAGTAACTGCTGACTCTTCCCATCAGTGGTGCTTGTACGGGGGCGAAAACAACACAAGGAGAATAAACAGAGGCTATTTGTAGTTTCCATTTTTTTGTCTTCGAGGCATTTTTGAAGAAGTTTTCCAATCTGTTAGGGTTATTTTCTCTCCCTCTCTGTCTGTCTTTTTTCTTTTTTTTCTTAACTGGATTTTTCTACTTTTTCAGAAATTCTGGTCAGATTTTTGAGGAGATAAGCAAACAATCTGAAGCACAGTGGAATGATTACAAAACCCAACAATACTGTGATTACACAAGATGCAATTGGATGCAACAAATTGAAAACAAACTTCCGAGAAATCCTAAGCCATTATGCACCCGCCCCCCCAGGCCTGGCTCTCCCGCTGCTGCCATCGGATTTTGGTCATTTTAGTCACTGAAACCCAGTGAAATCCCTTCAGATTCAGAGCAATGGTAGCATGTTTAGGCTGTTGCCAGGGTCAGTTATTTCCATCAAGGCAAAACATGGGCAAGCGCTGCCTGCTCTGTGAGCATCTTTTTGCCCCAGCTTGGGCAAAACCAGTTCCATGAGCTGCAGATTGAGACCAGATTCATCTCTCCAATGTTCAGCCACCCAAAGTCCAGGTCCGGTCAGCAAGAGAGATTTAAACTGCCTCTGTGGTCAGTGCAGAACGATTAATCCCAGCTCAAGCTGCTTCCAGTGAGAGCAGAGAACGTTTAGTTGGGTAAAGCTAGATATGTTACAAGCTTTTTAGGTCTGTGCACAAATCTGTATCAGGTTCTATGTCTATGAGGACTGGTTCTCCACCCCAGGATAAATTAGGAGTGATTACTCTTAAAATGGTGAGTTACACATGTGTAAAACCAGTTCAGGTCAAAGGAGAATCCAATTCATCTGCTGTATTTATAATTAATTACTTTGATTAAGGGCTGGCAGCTAAGATCAAACTTCATTGCTCTTGTTTCATCAGACAGCAGAGGTGCTTTCCTCTGC